>NC_142188.1:7041000-7344500 GCF_026936395.1 Plectropomus leopardus | reverse complement strand
GCTGAAAGAGCCGCCACGTGCTAACCATCCGGCACGCCAGGACACTCGCTGACAATAACACCGGGGGAAAAACAGATTAATAAAGAGAGAAAGGGGAGTAAAATAAAGATAAACACAAACAGAAAAGGAGAGCAGTCGGAGGTGGTTGGAGGGGAGGCGAGAGGGGGGGTTAGGAACGCTGGCTGGCTGTGTCTCTTTGGTGAAATCTAAATGAGAGTGTATAATATGGGCCCTTCATAGGATTGATCCAGAACATTCCCCCCTTCACTGGGCTTTTCTTCCTGCTCAAATTGAGGGATTACCCCAGGAGGAAGTGCTTTGATTAGGCACAATAGGCATCTATCCTCTGTTGATTTGTGGGATTGAGGAGGCAAATCCCTGACAAAAAGCTGATACAGAGAGCGAGGGCCGCTGGATGATGCCTGGCTGAGGGGGGTTGGTGGGGCAGGATAGTTCCATAGAGGAACAGCCAGGGATGGCCTCTTCCAAAAAATTTTTGGCAAACGGTGAAAAAGGAAGAATCAAGGTTGGGTCGGAGGTCACATGTGAGGGGAGGGGGACGGGATGTCTTGTGAAGTTCACGGCGAAGGAAGATGAGAAAAAAAAATCAAATAGAGATGCAGATTTTTCGACAGCTGCTTCTGTGGGAGACTGTATGTATCCAGAGAGTTTTATGGTATTTCCGTGTAAATCGAGAAACAACAAAGAGTTCTCAGCAGACTGAAGAAAAAGGCCATTTCGAGAAACGTTGAGGTATGACGACTAAATCCAAAAATCACATTGACAGAGAAGATTTTACCTTTTTTTTCTGGAGACAACTGCTCACTTGTGTCTTCTTCGATGACTTCTACAGCTGTCAAAACTATCAGTAAGCACATTGAAAACTTGAAGGAAGTCTTTTCATTGACAAAAAAACACAGATTTTGACCCATTTCCTCATCTTCTCTTAAAAATGTATTTCACCGATATAAAGAGGGTTCTCACATAAAAATAGGCCGTCTGTGCAGAAGAAAGAAACTGAAATTGGTGCAACGTGACCTGAGAAAACAGCGAAAAAGGATGCTTTTGCTCAAGAGGTAGAAAACCTACGACTACCAGGATGCAGATGTGCAATGAGTAGTGAAACAAAGGCGGACAGCTGAATCTCATATTACAGTTAAACAGTACGCTGAAACAAGTTTTTAAAAACATCTGAAGCGAGAAATATGCAACTCAGTAACTGTATCTTCGTTTATATTTGACCAGCACTGCTTAGTTTTACTGTTTGATCTTTGTTTTGGTTTTTTGGCCTCCGTTTGTGTCCATGTTTGGCGGGCAATAAGAAAATTGTAAGTACAGCTTGTATTTTGAGCAACAGCCCGAGAGCCAGCAAAACTCAACTGGACGAGTCACTGCTTATATCAGGGGTGTCCAAACTTATTTTTAAGGGGGGCCAGATCAGAAATGTCTGCTGTAAAGTAACTGTTTGTTTACTGTCTGTTTATGGAAACACATTAATTCAACCTGCAGAGTTACAGCTTGATGCATCTCTTCAAACTGTGCGAAAGTGCAGCTATCACAAGGTGAACGGAAAAATGTAAATTGAACTCCCTTGAGTTAAGTTTACCACATTTCTTCTATACACACAAAGCTGGTTGAAAATCTGTTCAGTATCAATTTAACACAAGCAGCCTGACAGTATAACGTACGTAAAATAAGTGAAAGCTAATTGTTTCTCACAGTAAAGCTTAGGATACATAAAGCGGTGTGAACAGGTTTACCCAAAGGTCATGAAATTCGCTCTACACACAAAATCAAACACTGCGCTTGTGTGTGTTTTAGTGTCAGGGTTACTGGCAGCGAGGTAAACAAGAGGATCAGTCTCTGTTTCAAACAGTTACCTCGACTCCCTCCATTGAAACTCTCTAATCTGCTCTCTCTTTCACCGCTCTCTCTCTGGTTACTGTTGCAGGAGACCACGGACGTTCCCTCAGCCTGTCAGGCGAGCCCTGTTATCCCAAATGAGTCCCGAGCTCCTCTAAACACTGCTGTTATCCAGTTTCCGTGGGGACCTGGAGCTACAAGGCACAGACAAACGTGGGCCGGGTGGAAGTGTTGGGCGGGGGATTTTTGTCGGATTTACACGTATATACGATTTCAGGGTTTAAAACTAAGTTCCCCCTCCCCGAGTTCAGAGCGGAGGCAAAAGGGGCCGTCAGTGTCGCCAGCTTGAGCTGCCAGTGTGACGCCCAAAGGTGCAGCAGAGGCCACACGCAGTACTGAATGAACGGGCACGGAGCTTTGACAAAGTGGGCGTGTTGTACCTGTTAGAGGCTAGAAGTGCAACTTCAGCTACGGTGAGCTGAAAGGGGGCAAAACTTCAAAGAAGGAGGGGGTGGGGGGGGTTCTCATTTAAATTCTTCAGTCCGGTCTCTGGGATTTGGTTTAATGAGCTGAGAAGCAGGAGTAGACAGCTGACTCCTGACTGTGTGTGCATGTGTGCGTGCGTGCACACATGTTAGGGGAGTTTTCCCACCACTGAGTCCCCATGTGCACGTATGCATGTTAGGTTGCCAGACTACTGCGGCCACGCACTGACACACACACACTTTCTACTTTCTCTGAAGCCTCTCCAGCGCTGGAGACTCTGCGCACACACACGAGCGAGCACACACACACAGGCACTGTAAAGGTCCAGGGGTTTGCCAAACTGCAGCAGACTGGGTTTCTACTCAGAAGCCGCAGCTCTCCCTCGCTCTGTCACTGCTGCCACTGAAACTGGTCAAAGCTGGCTGTTTTAGTGGCTCCAGAGCTGCTGGCAGCGAGTGTTGGCAGCCTTGTATCTCCTTATTTTTTATTTCTTTTCATGCCTGTGTCTGCCGTGTGTATGTTTTTTATTCACTCAAACAAGTGGCATCTAAAGTATGGAGCTGCAAGCCCTCACACAAACCGAGGCTGAGTGACACTTACTTTAATCCATCCGGTGTATTCGGCCCCGGTGACGTGACATCGGGGAGTCTCTCTCCAGGGTTTGACACAGCATCGGCTGCCGTCAACCAACGCCTTTTCTTCTCCTGTTGTTCTGTTTTTCCACAGACGTCATCAGCCCGAAGGAAATGATGCTGTAGGCCCTTTGCTCTCTGGCAGAGGAGGCAGACCTGGAAAAATAAGTAAGACACAGGAGGGAAGCCTTTGGTTATGACGGTTGCTGTTTTGGCTGCTCGCTTAAATCAATACATGAAATACGGCTAAAGCTCCAACTTTGCATTCTTCAGTACATCTCTGCAGGATACTCACATTGATGCTGATGGCACTTACTATATTTATTATGAATCTGTCAACTACTGTTAAAGGGGACCTGTCATGCTCATTTTCAGGTTTATTCTTGGGTTTTGGGTTCTACTATAACATGTTTACATGCAGGGGCGTCATAGTTGGTGGGATAAGTGAAACTGATTACCCAGAGCCCCAATGGATAGGGGTGGGGGAGTTTAAAAGCCTGGAATATAAAATTTTGTTTTGTTTGCAATTTTTTAAATTTCTTTTCTTTTTTTTAAAGACTTTTTCCCTTTATTTGGCAGGACAGCTTTTTTTTTTTGAGTGAGAGGGAAAGACATGCAGCAAAGGGCTGCGGGCTCGAATCCAACCGCGGCTGATTCAGCAAGGACACAGCCCCTGCACATGGGGCGCCTGATGGCTCACCTGGTGGAGCGGGCACCCCAAGTGCCCCTTATTTCTAATTAGTGTCCTGACTAAATTACCCCTTAAAAGTGCAGAATAGTTTAGTCTGTTCCTGCACTAAATGCAGCTACTACCAAGAGAGTGAGTGCTGATGCACAAAAACAATAATAATTCAGAGAGTGAGTGAAAGAAACATGGCTCAAGAGCGGAGGGGGCGGGGGCCCACAGAAACTGCCTATACATAGGGCCCACAATTTGGTGCTACGCCCCTGTTTGTATGTTTTAATGGTCAAAAACCCTTTATTTCCCTACTACTGTCAGTTTTGGAGAACCTCTGTCTGTTATGCCTCGTTTTAGTACCATCTCTTTAAGCCTGTTTCTTGAAAAAGCCCATATATATTAACGGCGTCTCTGCATCGTCATTGCAGCCGAAGGAATGACTGTAATGGAGAACAGCGGCAATTTCTACCGTGAATAATCACAAATAAAAGCTTCTACACACAACCAGACATGTTCCAGCAGGAATATGATCAAAAATCAAGGAGAAATTTACAGCAGATACAGCACGTTTCATGTTTCCCTGACGTTTGCACGCAGATTCATGTAGCAGTGTAGGCTATCTATCTACCTATTCATTTATTTACATATTTTTATATTGACTATTTATTCATATATTTTATTCAGCTTTACTAGATGGTATACCATTTTAATATTTTTTAACATATTCATCTATTTGTTATTCTACTTTGCGATGTTGTCCTTTTATTTTCCTCTTATCGACTGTTTAAAGTATTTTATTTTATTATTATTACTATTATCTATTTATTTATCTATTTATATCTTTTTTTCTGGGGGGGGCACTTTGTGTTATAGTTTTGTTTGTATGTAAAGTGCTGTACAAATTAAAAAGTCTGATTGATTGGTTGATCTAATGTAAACACATGCCTGGACCAAATGACTGTATAAAGTAATCTGGCACACTATGACATCATACTGTAACAAGAGCAGAAGAAAAGCGTTGGAAACAGTATTCAGTCTAAAGTGTGAGGTTTTTGCATGCAGAGATTACTTTTACTTTCGTAACACAATATATAAGATATAAAAAACTGAGAAGCATGAAGTAGCAAACATAAATTAAACGCTATATTGTAAAGGCTTTCAATTTATGCATTTAAGAAAAAATCATAATCCCAAATAAACACTGCAGTAATCTGTGTAGATATGTGGTGTGGAGCCTGCGAAATGTTCAGGCTTGTTAGGGAGTGTGACAGAAAGGTCCAGCTCTGGCAAACAGAGCCGAATATGACACTAGTGTTAATCTCTAACCCTGCAGGGGAAGCAGGCATACAGAGGGATCCTATTACATCTTTCATTTGGCCCCAGCGGGCCCCATCCTGAACAGAGGGATTACTGGGGGCTCTCGCAGTCACTTAGCCGTACGCCTGCCCCCAACCAGAAAACCCACAATCCACCTCTGACATCATCAAACAGGGACAGGGCGGAGGAATGTGTGTCGGAGGGAAAGCAGCATCACACTGAGGTAAACAATTAGACGCCACATTTTTTGTGCGTTGGCTCTGGAAATAAACAGGTTGGGGATCATTATTTGTTAATGAACACTTTTTCATCAGCAGATGACGGTGGATCGCCGCCCAGAAGTGGGCCGATGTGGGCGGAGGGGTGGAGGGTGGGGGGGCAGTGCAGAAAAACAGAAAAAATAAAACGAAGCAGGGAGAAAAAGAAAGGAGCAAAAGAGGAGCATGAGAATGAGGGTGGGGATGCATTTGTATGGGAGTGTGTGCAGGAGTGAGAGAAGGAAAGCGAGCAGGAGAAGAAAGAGAAGAGAGAGTTAGCTGTTGGCAGTAACAGCTGCTGTGGCCTCAATGCCTGAGCTCCAGATTGAACTTGAGTCTTGTACTGTATGACAGCGTGTATGAGCGCCGCCGTTTGCAACGCAGCTCGTGTTCTGTCGAGTGCGAGATAGATAGCGGCGATAAACCGACAGCTCTATTGAGCGGCTCTGTTGTGCACCTGTCCGGCAGAATTTTTTTTCTGGCTTCATTCTCCTGGATTCCTCTGTGATTACCCAGCAACATGCCGCTCCGCCGTGACATCAGCCTGCAATTTACATCCAAATTAGAATCAGATGAATAAGAAACGGCTCCTTTCTCCTCTTGTCTTCTGGCCATCCCTCGGCCATTCTCTTCCTCTCTTCCTCCATTTTCCCCCCTCTCTTCCCCTCTGACCGTACTGAGGCCAAGTTAGCACAAATGAGACATGACTTTCACTGAAAACAGGGCTGGATGTCTCTATCAAAACAGCCCTCTGAAGTGGGCGAGTGCCTCAGTTTGGAAGGAAGAAGAAAACTTTTATCTGACTCACATCAGAGTTCCTATGAGACCAGTAAACTCGAGTACAATAACAATGCTGATTAAACACTCCAAAAACCGAAAAATAAACACACAAAACTGAGTCACACTGTAAAGAAAATAACCATTTGAGCTCAAGTTCAGGATGTCTCTGGGGTTTTATATCCTTTTTTTAATCAGGTTTTTCAGCACAATTCAGTAAGTAATAGACAATTACAACTATCCTAGCCCCCTCTTGTGGCAAAATATTCACAAGTGGGTTGAAAATAAGGCATCTTTTCCCCAGTGATCCCTCTTGAAGTTGTGCAGGCCGGATTAAAATAACTGTAATGATATCTACAACCGCGAGAACTATCATCTTATGTGAAAGTAACTGTTGATCAGCAGTTACTCTCCCTCTGTTGTTTTTACAGAGTAATGGGAGCAGCGTGAAGGTCAGAAAATCAGCAGTTAGTCTGTCAAGAAGGATCTTCCAACACATATAATCCCAACACTTATGATGATTATCAGCTTGTGGTTACAGTGGCAAGTATAACGTGACTTTATAATTATTCAAGTACTTTCCACAGTTCAAACACATCACCCACCAACTTGGCACTCTCCAGTTTCTACTATTAAAACTACAATACACAACTGTTTGGCATCCTGCGCCCTCCACTTTTGGTCAAAGGCCCACACAAACATTTTAGCAGTCTACCTTGAGGCAAGAGTTGCAAGACGCCATTGCAGAAAGCAAGTGGTGAGCACGGGTAATTTATCCTAAAATAAACAAACCACTTCGATCTGAACAAGTATTTGTCCTCTGCTACTATTTAGCTTTCCAGTCCACATGGCAACAGTGCTGCTTGTGTCACCTCAGTACAGCACACTCGTAATGAGAAAGTGCTGTCAGTGTACGCTTCTGAAAACCATAATTATGTTACATTTGCATGTGTCATACGTATCATATCAACCTTTTGTGTGATGCAAGCTGCAGACTAGTCAGCACAAACAATAAAATCTGTTGTGATTTGGTGAGTCATTGCTGTGTTTCCATCTGCTTTTTAGGCACCAAACGTAGGCGTTTTGTAGCAACCTGTTGCTGTTTTTCCAACGGGGTAGTGCCACAAAAAGTCATCACAGTGTTCGGATAGCGGCATGTGAAGCAATTGCTTTAAATGGAGACATCCCTACTTTTCCAGCGGGGAAAGTGCCCCTAAAACTGCATATGTTTGGCCAAAACATGACCTCTTTCTTACCTTCGATGGATTTTTCGACGGATCTGCTAAAAATGCGCAAATGTATTGTCTCTGAGGTCTGCAAAAACATGCAATGTTGACATTTTTCTGAAAACGGTTGCACAGCCAAACCTTGTACACTGCTGACCAAACCATTTTCACTCTCCTTTTAGCTCTGATGTGACCTTCACCCTCTCCTGAGTCAAATTCCTGACTCTTTAGTAACTAATTTATTTACTACATTCACCAGATAGTTGCTAACTATGTCTGTTTTAGCTAGCGCAGCGGCATGCAATGAGTTTATCATCCCTATTTTTGGAAAACAGCAGTGTGCTGCATCTGGAAATGACTGTGATGAAAGCAGTGAGATTAAGTTGTATGGTATTAAAAAAAATACAATGAGCTATAAGACTCTATAAAGCTCCACTGAACTGAATGAAACCAGAGATGGGCGATAATTTCCTGTGGGTTTTTCACTAAAGGCGACACCTTTCACATTTTTCACAGTAAAACAGTTTAAAGAAATACTTGGAGCAGCTTTAATTGCAAAAGTTTAAAAGAGCAATATTATGTGGTACCTCATTACTATGATTGGGAATTACTGACCTTAATGCTATTACGCTACTAGCATTTGTTATATTCACAGAGATATCTCTTCTGAAACTACTAACGCGTATCCTGGGTGGATTCAAAACTTATTGAGGCATTTCAGAGGCCAAATAAGTAACATTTTTAAACAAACTTTCCACTCAGTCAAAAGGTCTAAAAATTCAGCTTTTTTTGATGGGTTAGGATTTTGTTTACTGTCAAATGTCAGTGTAAGAACAGTCAGAAAAGCCTGACACTGACAGAGTTGGCTTGGCACTAAAAATACTGATGCCAAAATCCAACAAGTTGTGGCAAAGACATGGGAAGTGGTGTCTTTAGTTTGAGACACAAGTGCAAATCTCTGTCATGTCAGCTTAATATATACAGAACGCTATACAGTTTAAAAGGGAGCTTACTCTTCTTCCACGGTGAAAACTTCCTTAAGCCATATCCAAAAATGCTGTAAACCAGATTTTCCTTCTAAACATCCACATGATCTACAGTCACTCCAATTGCAGCCCATGTACTACACACTATATGATCCATAATCTAATCTAGATCGTACACGGACCATAATTTCAAGGCAGACCACGCTTTGTGGGTGAAAAGGGTGCCGTGCAGCAAAAAGCAGACTGAGGCTTTAAACCTCAAGCATCCATCCACCAAGCTGCTGCTGCTGCAGCTCCTCTTTGGAAGCAGCATCTTCACTCAGACTCCGCATCAACATGTTTGCTCTCCTGGCAGTGGCAGAGTCTGAGGGGACACACACTGCGAGCCTGTATGGCTGGTGGGCCAAGAGATCACAGAGACAAACATATGTTCACTGGCAGCCTGGAACCCCGGAGTATGAAGACTGGCAACCTTTTAACCTCAACACACACTCCCTCTCTCTCTCTCACACACACAAATATATGTGCAATACAACTTACACTTGCACAAAATAAACACATGTGCAAGAGGATGGAGAGATCAACATACATGCACAAACACACTTTTTTGTTCATGCTTAAACACAGGTGCACGCAGTACACAAAAACACTCAGTCACATGGGAATATACACACACACACACACACACACATACACACACACACACGGTGCCCAGTCCAGCAAGCAATATTTTGTATTATTCATGAGGGAGAAAATATTCAAATAATTATGAGCCTCTGCTTCTGTGCCAAACACTGTTTCTGTGGTTCAGACTCTCACATGAGAGAGAGAAATTCTAACCACCAACACACTCCATCCGCCTCTGTGTTACACATCAGTATGACCCGGTAAAATTATGCAAAAATGACTATAAATTACATCAAATGGCATTAAAATGTCGGCAACATTGTGCATGTTGAGAAGTCTATTATTACTGGAATTGAGACAAGAATTGAAAAGATGTTTTGTTATATTATTATTATGACCCTGAAGACGTCAAGATCTTTGTTGTTGGAGAAGAGCAGAATAGAAAAGAAAAGAATTAAAGTGATATTTTACAGTTTTCTGGTTGTAAATCTGGTTGACAGCAGCTCCTGCACATAAACTCTCAGTCTGACAACGTTTCCTGCACATGATTTTACCACTAAATAAAGTGCAGAACATCCCCTCAGTGAAGCACTGTGTCTCCGAGCGTCGAGGTGTCACTCAACCTCCTTCACCACCAAACCGACTAAAACAAACTGGCTCGGCGGACCCCGTCTTTGTTCTCTCCGTGTAAGCTGTCCATCACTTTGATTGGCAGACAAGTGTCAGAGTGAGGGAATGTCGCGGGAAGCCGGGAAGAGAGCAAAAGCCACGGCGTCAATCTCAATATTTCATCTCGACCCCTGAAGAAGGGCTCAGCGGTCTCATAGTTTAAATTCTAATCGTGTTAGGCCACAGGGGCATGTCATTTAGAAAGCCAGCCTCCGACTCTCCGTCCCTCTGCTTTCCTGCCTGGCCCAAACAAATTATTAGAAGATTCCATTATTTCTCCATTATGCATATGTGTTTGCGTGTGGCTGCTCGGTTACAGGCCGGGGAGAAGGAGCATGGGTAAATAGCCTTGGTTTAGCCCATCATGGGCCAATATGTCTAGCCCTGGACACAGCTGGGGTCCTCAGGGGTCCTCAAATTGGTCATCATTAGAGCCATAATGCTGCTGTTTTGCTTCTAATAATGCCTCAGTCCAGGTAATCAGAGTGCAAAAAGGTTGCTACTTTCTCTGTTTTTCTGTCTTTCATTGTCTTTAGTCTCAATCACAGGGGACAAGCAGCATGCGAGGACCTCAGATAATTATGGAATTACCCTCCAACCTCTGCTTTCTGTAAAACTCAATTTGCTGATTAACACTGAAGCTCTGCATACAACAGCATTTTGAGGAGGGGGAGATACATTTTACATTTTCTGAT
This sequence comes from Plectropomus leopardus, assembly GCF_026936395.1. Classification (NCBI taxonomy): domain Eukaryota; kingdom Metazoa; phylum Chordata; class Actinopteri; order Perciformes; family Serranidae; genus Plectropomus; species Plectropomus leopardus. The sequence goes on along the minus strand of NC_142188.1, from coordinate 7,334,286 downwards.
TTAGCAAAGCAAACTTAATTTGTGCTGTAAACGCATTTAAAACACCTTGATCCTCGTAGTGAGATTATTTATCTACTATCCCGTCCAGTGTCAAGATTAAACTTCCATCAAAGCTTTTCGATAAACATGGATAATAAGGCCTTAAAGGTGCAATATGGGATTCTGGAGAATTACGGTTGATTATTAAGTCTTTTTTCCCAGGTCATCAGAAACAAATCTTTGGGTTGACAAGTTTGGTGCGACAACAACTCGAAGCATTGATATTTGACGACCTGAGAATGAGACTTAGTAACGTATTCTCACAGAGCAGCTCCCATGATATCCTACAAAAATGCAAACACAACAGACATCATATCCTTAAAATAAAGTTAACGTAATCAATGTAACATTAAGGTTAGGTTCAGGAAAAGAAACACGGTGAGGATGTACCTTAAAATGACTAAATTCATATGGTTTCCATGGTAATATTCCAGTATTTTGTTACGCATCCACAACCCCAACCTGCCTCCTGACACACTGCCATTTTTACTCCTATCAGCGTTTTGATCATGTGATCGCAGCTTTCCAAAATACATGGGTTATTCACAAATTACTGACTCATGATCACATGGGATATGTTCACATTTGGGTGCATTACTTTCTGTAGGAAAACATACAGTTTATGAAAACATCCTGGACTCAATGACAAACTACCTTTTTCAAGAACTGTAAACTGAACCTTTAAAAGGTCATTTACTGTCCTGAAAATCTTGTTTTTGCTGTCAGCGGTATAGTTTTCACCCTTCTGTAGTGATGTAGAAGTGCACTACAAGACATCACTTGGGAGGAAAAGACAAACTTAAGGCACTCGTGCTCAGAGCAGGGACAATTGTGACTGGATTATGTTAAAAAGCCTTCGTTCAGAACATGGCTATTTGCATAAAAACACTGGCTGTCTTCATCAGGGTGCAAAAAAAAGAAGACCATAGTTCTGAAAATGGTCAGTGTTTTTATGCAAATAGCCATGTTCTGAATAAAGGCATTTTATCCTAATTCAACGACATTTGTCCCGGCTCCACGCACGAGTCTCTGAAGTTTGTTTTTTCTTCCCATGCGCTGAATCTTTTAATGAAAAGCTTCTGTTTTTTCATATGACAAAGACAGTCCTCGAGGACAGCACCACCTCGTTTTCACACCATGACATCAGTGTTGGGTGTGATCACAGGTGCAAAAGACCAGAAACACTTGAATGTTTCAACCAAGGAGGGCACTGAAATGTTGCTTTTTTTGTCTAGTGTTAAGTTACTTTCTAATGTCAAATTAAAACATTTAAAAATCTGGAAATCCATGACGACTGGGAAACTATCTGCTGGGGAAGAAGTGTGATTTGCTCAGAAACTGACTTTGTCGGCAAACTTTCGTCACAAACATCACTTTGCCTGTAACAGTGTCTTTCATATGACCAACTGCTGCCAGTATCTAAATGAAATTAAGACAGGCACAACATTTTTTAGAAGATGATATATTTCTATATCTGGAGGTTAGATTTGTGATATCCTGATTTAACATAGCAAAACTTAACATTTGTGCTTAAAAATCAACTATATATTGTATTGGTTCCACTGCTGGCTGCATTTTTTTAAAGATGACGACTGAAACAACACAAGCACAATATTTGCACAGGATTTTCAATGTGCACAATGATTTGTCATCACAGTTACAGTTGATTCATAAAGGATAAAAATGATTTATAATCAGTTATGTGATGTCCTGTGTTCAACTGTGGGTATGTCAAATGAGATGATACTAGCTCCATGTGATAATAATATTTGTTGAGGCTTAAATGCGTGTTTGTCTGTCTTACCTGCTCTCCAAATCTAACTGTGATCGCCACTGACAAACACTCTCAGAGGCAAAAACACACAAACACACACAGCGATAAAGCCACCCTCTGTGGACATCATCAGGTTTTTCCCATTCATTATAAATGAGAGCAGAGGGAGTTTTCCAGATCATGAAAGATATAAAGAGAATTGTATTGCATTAGACGATAATCCATATTTCTGCCTTGGACAGTGTGTCGGGGTTATTTTTGGCAATGTCAGCTGGCTGTTTTTAATGGCCTGCATATTTATAATGTCATGGTTTTATATTTTACAGCCTCAAACGGATTTCCTGCAGTTGCAGGGCCGTAATCATGGTCAGTTCATAACTCACCAGGGATTATTGATGCACTCTCACATCAGCATAACATATCCCATTTGGTGCAGCAGATGCCATTCGCCAGTGCACCTTACAGCATCAGGGGTAAATATACTCTTAGTGCGGGTGGCTGCAAAGGCAATCAAACCACTAAAACTGGCAGTGTTGGCTGTACCGTTTTAACCACTGTCAGGGATAAAAGTTTAAGATTTTGGGCAGTAGGCGTTCAGGCCTGTAAAAGTGAAATTTATACTAATAGATCTACTGGTAGCCAAAGACAAATAATGCACATGGAATAAAACCAAATAGCATTACGGACTTCATAAAAAAAAACCATATATAGTCAAATTGGGTTCCATGTTGATTAGCAGCAAGTTTGTATCATCTCTAAATAGTACCATAATTTTCAAAACTGTTTGGGCACCTATGACTCAGCATTTCTGTTATACACTGACTTTTATTACTAAAAAACAAAATTTCTTACAATGCACTGCAACTTTTATTCTTGTCATTTATACCCATCTTAGTATATTTAAACTTGTTTTTATTTTTCTTATTCTCTATCTCTTTAATTGTGTTTTAACTGTATTTAAACATAATTTTATACTGTGTTTTTTTTTGCACGTTGTCTAAAGCTTTTGACGTTTTTTGTAGAGCATTTTGAAATGGCTTGGTGTTCTGGCTTGGTGCTCTGTTTTACTCTTTGTAGCAGTGTGTGCACTGGGGACTCAAGTGCATCACAGTTAAGGTGTTTTGCATGATTACTTGTGTCCCTGTAATGAGCTGTTTGAGGGTGATGTCCTGCTGAACACATAAGCAGCCTTTCTTACATTTTGAACAAAAACAGCACTATTTTAATGCCCAATTCTTGTGAGGATGCAACTATCCAAATGGTATCTGCAACACTATTGACCTTATTAAGTGGACTGGCTATCAGCCAGACATAACAAATTAGATACAGTTTCCTCTAAAATGCCATTATGGAGTTCTGTATTTCAGCTATCAGTTTCAGTCTTTGAGTCACAGCGAGCCATTTTTAGTGCCATAAAAAAAACCTGACCTTCTGTTACCTAGAATAAAAATGGGTTCAAAGAGTTCAATGCAGTTAAGTGTGTGAATTTTAAATTCGGAGAGAGGGGAAACGCACTGGTACTGCAATCAAGAGAATCAGGAGAGATAAAGTTGAATTGGGGCATCTCTTTCTGGGTGCAACACCTGCATACTACCCTAAAAACATTTTAACTGTACAGCAGGGCTGGAAAAAATACTGATTTTATATTGATACTGTGATATGAGTGTAGATATTGTCCTGGATTTTGGATATCATAATATTTTAGTTGCTGTCTTTTCCTGTTTTTAAAGGCTGCATTATGATAAAGTGATGTAACACTGTGGACTTAGACCATTTTAGCTGCTCTGTTATTTACTTTTACTCACATAGTCATTAAATCCACATTACTGATAATTATTATTCAAAAATCTTAAATATTTTCTGTAAGCACCAATAGTAAACGCTATACTGTTGTTGCAATACTGATAGAGCTCTGTGTTAAAAAATATTGTGATATTTGATTTTGTCGCACAAGTATTGATTTTCCGATTAATGCCACTTTGGTTGTTTTTATGTTTTCATCAGTTGAACAGGTGAGAATCATGAACTGAATTATTTTCCAGCTCCAAGATGCCATGAGAATTCAGTACATGACAAAACTTCTATATTTTCTTTTAAATGTTTCAGCCTGTGGCATAATCAGCACCAAATCACATGACCACGATAAGAGCGGGACACGTTAAACTGGAAACTGCAAAGCTCAAGTCAGATTTGATGTGGGCGACTACAGCACCACCTTTCAGCTCCCTCACCCTGCACGCCGCTCTGTCCTCACTCGTTACAATGTGAAGACTCCTGTCAGTAAATCAAGTCAGAGGGGATCATTTAGTTCTAATGGCTCCACTACAACCGGACCTCCTGTCTATCCAACAACAGGCCCCTCAGTGCTGCAGCCCAATGTGGCAAAATGTCACCTCTGAAAATTAGCCATCAAGCGGGGGCAATTTTCCCCCCAGCTAAATTGCTAAATAAGTAGCGAGGCTGTAATAGGTAGCAATCTGGGGCTAATCTGATGAGATCATTTGGAAAACGTTGGGCTGGGGGTAGAGAGGACGGGGAGGGGAGCTCTGAATGTGTGTGTGTGTGTGTGTGTGTGTGCGTGCGTGCATGAGTGAATTGTGTAAAAGGTTGTCTGTGGTTGTGTGTGTATGCATCAGTGTGTAGCTGCATGTTTGTATGTACAGGTGTCCAGGTACTGTGACACACAAGCCTTAGTAGACCTCTTTATGATTTCTGTGTGTGTGTGTGTGTGTGTGTGTGTGTGTGTGTGTGTGTGCATGCGTGCGTGTGTGCATGCATGCATGCGCACGTGTGTGCGTGCGTGCGTGTGTGTCAATATGCATGAGAGTATGATTGTAACTAAGCATCAGCTAAGCTTACGTTGTGACTGAGGAATCGTGAGGACACAGCTGGAGAGTCATGTGATCACAGACGTATAGCAGCGTGTGTTACTGTGTGTGTTTGTGTGTGGAGGGAGGGGACGTGATGGCGGGGTGGAGGGTGAATATTACTGTCGGCGGGCACCAGATGCCAGCTGGCAGGGGCACAAAGGGAATAGACGGGGAGTGGGTCGAACAATTACTGTTATTCATAGCTGAGCCAACAGAGAAGGTCTTTGCCATTAAGAAGCACACAGGGCCGGATTCATGCAGATACGTGTGGATTTAGAGCCATACAAACAGGAGAAAATAGCTGTCGATCTTCCACTGGTCGCACTAAGACCCACACATGCTGTTGGCAAACACACATCCTCCGTCTCTCTCTCACACACATACAGGAATATGTTTGTGCACCTACTCAAGCAATTACGCCAACAAAAACATCTTGTCAGCTCTAAACAATGTCATCATATTGTTTCCACCCGACTGACAGAATAACACAACTTGTGTCATGATGATTGACACGTTGTTATGATTTAGTTATAGATTAAAAACTGAAAAACTTAGACGATGGGTTTTCCTTTGTTTCAATAGCTGCTTGCCGCTGTACAACCTAATTTTCTCATAACCCACTTTTGCAGAGAACTACAGTAATTGTTATTAAGTTCAATCAGAATGGGGTCAGTACTGGAAGCCACTCGGCCCTGTGTTTAGTAATTAACATTTCACAGTGAATATCTCATTACGGGAGACAAAGGTTGCTAATAGGAGGCTCGGATAGTGAGAGCATGTAGCCGGAGCGACAAAGCCCCTCCAGTTTTAGTCTGGATGCAATCAGTCATGGACTTCAGCAGCAGCTCAGAGATTTCTGCTAAAGTTCCTTAATAATGTAACAGCGAAATGTCCACACAAGAGAACACACAGTACACTGCTAAGATTTTAAACTGCTATATAAAGAATTAGATTTGGTGACTCAGAGTTTTACAGACACTGTAGCAAATTTAGTTCCTTTGGGGCTTCATCTTTTGTTAACCTGGTGTTGCTTTAAGCTATGCAACTAGCTATAATTTCTCTTTAAAGGATTATTATGGTTTTTATATTGTACGTTACTCCTGACATTGCACTGAAGTCCTGCACTGCTCTGTTTGATTTTGAATTCGAACATTGTTTTTGTATGTTTCTTTGTGTTGTATTTTTGCTTTTTAAATTTTGCCTGTTTGTGTTTTTTGTGATTTTATGTGTAAAGCATTTAATAAAGTTGGTTTTGATAAGTGCTATAAAAATAAACTTGATTATTATTAAGTAGTTTCACTTATTGGATTGGTTGGTTCCACCATTTTGGTCCAGATAGCTCAAACTGTCATTCAGTTTTGTATCGACATCCATTGTGATCAGACAGAGAATCCTAATGGTTTTGGTGAGCCACTGTGATAAAAACTACCTAAAAAGACGGAAACCACCTTAAGGAAAAATATATTTGACGTGTACTTTCATCTCTTCGTTTGGCCAATGTCCCGTCCGCTAATATTCATCAGTACTGCAGCCAGTCACCAGGGGGGTGATTGAGACGTTTTGGCTTCATTTTTGGGAAGCTGTTATGTCGTCTTTATTATACAGTCTATGGTGCAGACATTTACAGTCTATGAACTTATTCACATTTACCTAGCACCATCAGCAGGCCAAAATTTCCATTAGTCCAATACTTTGATTCATCCAACAATACTTTCAATTAAAACACATCTGTGTCCATCCAGAAACTTTGACACATTCATTATAAGTGTTTTTGACTTTGAGATGTGATTTGTTGTTTGTGATTTTTTTGTTTGATTTAGTTTTGGTTACCTTACAACAAAACAGTCTGAAAACAACGAAAGGCTAGAACATGCTTCATCCTCAGAGACGGAGCTTATTTGCAGACATTTGAGCGACTGTTGTTTTTTTTTTTTTATACTTTAAGAGATTCTGAGAGCACATTTGGTTTTTTTAGTTTTCATTTTAAACATGCCCTCTGACACAGGTTGGATCAACCAATCTGCTTGCTTGACATGCAGGACCTATCGTTCCCTAATGTTTCCATCTGTGTTTCCAGCCCTACACAGAAGCACAACGAACAAATGCCGACGCAAAGAGAATACATTTACCGTATGCTAATTCAGCGCCCGTGGTGGCCTCATGAATACTGGTCAGCTTGGTTTAAGTTTAGAAGTCATTTCAAGGTAGATGGCTCGTCAGGCAAATGTGGTGGCAGGAGCCAAACCATACATGGAGGAAGAGGACACTAAGGAGGAGACACTTCCAGCAAAAAGCTGGAAATGGTCGCTTTCAACCTAAAACATATCCACATCTGGACTGCGATCAGACAGGACACAAGCTGGTTGAACATCAGTGATTATCTTTCTTAAAGTGCCTTTAAATGGACTTCATCATTACCACACTTCTCTTTGAAACTGAAGCCAGTAGTGATAATAATAAAAAGGAAATGCTGTTATGGCTTCTTTAAATGAAGTTTGGAAGTCATATGAACACTCTCAAATACAGACATTCAGACAGGGAGGAAAAAAAACACCAAGACACGGTGTGACCTAAACAGACGGCAGGCAGAAACCGAGCAAAAACCTCATATGCTTCCAATATAGTGAAATATAACGTAGTCCCATTTTACCCCCTGCCCGGCTACAGGAAAATGACTGTCAGTCTCACTTTTCTTTAGCCATATCTCTCTTACTCCTTCGTATGAAGAGAGAGACAGAGAGACTGTGCGTTTGGATGTGTGCCTCTATTGGAAGAGCGCCTTCTTTGCTCTGCCTTTTTCGACCTATGCTTAGACCTCAGAGGCCTCATCTCCCTCGATAACAAGACAAAGAGGGTAAATGTGTTGATAGTGGCAGACGGTGCAGGAATTCTGGGCAAATGTGTCAAATTAGTTCTCACGTCTGGGCCTCATTCCTCTCCACCTTGCTGTGATCTTTCGCTCCCTTCTCTCCGCTGCTCTTTACACCCCAGTCGTCTATCCCTCACTCCTCCCACATACGGCGCTCCATTCCTCCTGTGACCCTGTCCCCCGTCTCTATATACATCTGTATAGATGTACTGAAAGACAGAACGATGGGGTTAAAATGGTAAAAATCAGCAAAAAGGTGCAAGCCCATCCCTTGATCACAGATCACCACTAAAACCATTTGTAGTCTGCAGTCGACCTAAATCTGAACATGTATTTTAGTTGTTTTTTTTGGATTTTAGCCATGTTCACTTTTTCATATTTTTTATTCTATTATTTTATTTAAGCAAGAAGAGTCCCACTGAGATTCATAATCTCTTTTTCAAGTCCTGGCCAAGACAGCAGCGTGAAGAATTTCACACAGAAGACCAAACAGACTAAAAACACAACATCAAAAGTTAAAACAGCATAAAAATCCACATACAAGCAACAAGCTACAAACTTGACACAGCCAATTATCAGCGTTCATATTTTTTAGTGTCTCTAAGGATAACAAATGAAACTAACATGCAGTTCTGGATTGCCAGGAAGCTCAGAGAGTCGTAGCATTGGCAGCAGTGGCTGATGCAGGCAGCTGACTACTGCGGGTCAGACACAGCAGGTGCATTGTCATAAATTCATTTTTGCAGATTCACATCACCAGCGTGGTATGTGAATTTGCAGTGTCAAGGGAAACACATTAGCGCAGCGCCTCTGTTGCATGGGGAGCACAGGGTTCATCTCTCGTTCTAAGTGAAATGCTAAAACACTCAAATTTTATGACACTTAATCTGATACAAAATCTACACACATTTCTCTGGAGATAATGTGTCATGAAAATGAGAAACCCTATATATTCCAAAAAATGCGTGTTTCATTGTAATCTGCTTAACCAAATGTGTTTTAGAGGTAATGTAACTGCTGAGTCGTTCAATTATCTTCTTTTCTAAACCAGTAAGTGTAACTCTTCTGTAAGGCACAGACGTCAAATGGAGAAGGTTAAGCAGACGGTTCAGCAGACAAAGCTCTCGAGTTTTTGACCGCCAGTAGCGCAACAGAGCAATGATCTAATGAGAGGGTCCTTATTTTGTCTGTTTTCATGCACACGATTGAACACACAGGTAACACGACACCATGGATGAATAAAGAGAACTGGATACTGCACTATATTTTTCTGTGAAAGTTGCTCATGGCTCATGAAGCCAAATAAATTCCCCCGTAAAAAAACTACCCAGATCTTGTGCATTGTCGGACCCACAAAACAAGCTCACTGAAGATTCTTCCAGCCAAGCGACTAACTTAGTTTAGCCCTTCGCTAATTTGGATGGGGATAAAATTACTTAATTGTGCAGCACTTTTACACTTCCAAAATGTTAGCAGACTGAATGTATCAAAACCCAACAGTGAAGCAGGTAATTTCACAGGGATGCGATGCTCCAAAAAATGTATCCACTGATTTACAGACATCTTTTACATAATATAAGAAACGTTTTGCGCCCAATGGCATCACATTATGGACCCAAAAATTGTAATTCCACATTTAGCAACTATAAAACTGGCTTCAATGCCTAACATGCCTAACCTTCCCGTGGGCTTGCAGAATTCACATTCCTGCTAATGGCTTTACGCTAATCCACAAATCTATAGGTGGCAGTAACATGCCAGGAGCCAGCAGTGCTACAGCGAAGGCAGGGAGGAAAAAGACTGCTAGCAAATAAACAATGAAGGTTTCACAGCTTAAGGAATGCTCTGTTTTATAAGTGTTTTACTAGAAGGAAGATGCATTTTGGTGAGAAAAGCAGAATGTCAACAGAAATTTTGTTTGTTTATAATCTGTCTTTAGGGTGACTGAAGGACTGCAAGGAGGATTTTTTTCAATATTTAACAAGAATCTCAATCTTTCCCGATCCTGAGTGGTTTGAGTTGCTAAAACGTGAACATAAAAATGTTGTTTATCTTGCTTTTGAGTACTGGTGGACAAAAAAATGAAATCTGTTGACAGTGAATGCACTGAGTAAAAACATTTAGAGTTGACATAATCCAGGTATTATATTACATTACATTTCCTACAAAATATATCTACAAAATATTTATATAAGTTAATAATCGGGGAGCAGGGAAACTGTGTAGTGATTGTGGCTTGTTTACATGAAACATAAGTAACTATTTTCAGCAAAGACTTTAGTTTTCTAGTGCTGAATCTAAGAGAGAAAAACGCTGAAATCAAATGATACCAGATGCTTTCGCTGGTGTGCCTGCAGTATATGTGTCTGTACGTGTACATACATGAGTGTTATTAAAGGCAAAAAATATATAGTCAAGACTGTGAGTGAGGGTTAACACAAGTGGGAATACGCAGAAGTGTGTTGGTGTGTATGACCCAAGGACATTCTCCTGTGTGTCCTCCCAAGTTCCTGAGTTTGCCTCTGATGCATCTCCTCCACTTCAGCCCCACTCCACCAAAGGCCCCGTTATACAGCATGGGCTTACAGCCTTTATATGATACCGTATAAAACCTCTCAGTAATGCGCTCTGTGCTTCCAGCCAAACCCCTGAGCAAGGTTATAGTGCTAACATGTACTGTATGCTTTATTTATGCATGAGCCACCCTTCTCCTTTCCGGGGAATTCTGATTCTTTTCCCGCGATAAAAGTTGCATGGCCTTACCCACTCCGAAGGGAGTAAATGATTTAACAGCGAGGCTTACGGTATGGTAAGTAAGCAACTAATGTTAATTCAGCCTTTTTCTGATAGGGTATCAAGTGGGGGAGCATTGCTACATTAACCTCTTGTCCCCTTTAAACATATGAGGAGGCTATGAGGGCGGCAGGGAGGGAGCGAGCCCTGCCGTGTCACGCCACACGTTATCACGTGCAGTAAATATTTAGATATAGAATTTTTGTGTCAGCTTGTGAGCAACGAGGGAACTTTTCTTGGACTGCTGACATCGATGTTTTCTTTTCTATGTTCTATTTTTTAAGGCAACAACTGTAACAAACTATAAATTCAGTCAGAGGATGGAGAATTTCGAAAATGTTGATCTTAAATTGTACAACAGCATGCAGAAACGCCTGTATATTTTTGCATTTTTTTTTGCATGTGTATAACTGTGCACAGTATTTCCACACATGTATTATTTCCAAATTCGTGTATTTACCTCCCTCAGACTGCGCTAATGTGTTTATGAGCCAGCCCGTCCTCCCCTGGCCCCCTGATCAAGACTGAGGCAAAGGAGGCCACGCGTGCTACTTAAGCCCCCTCCCTCGCCGCATCAGAAAGCCTCAAAAATTCAAATCAACATTAAAATAGTTTTATGTGTAAGTAAGATTCAGTGAACTCCATTATTTTCCCCACTATTTGCCTGAATAATTCAGCGAAGATAGCTGAATTATGGATAAAGTGTACAGTTTGAAGAAGGGGTTCATGTGCAGCCTGGAGCTATAGCCTGGCTTTAATGATGTCTGGAGATGGTGGACGGGCGGAGGGAGAAGTCGTTAGCTTCACAGTCATTTTCTCAAGGATTAAAAACACGCTCTTAAAGCAGCAGGGCGGACCGGTGAACTGAAGGGGACAGAGAGGAGTGGAAATGAAAAAGTCTGCAAAATTTGGAGAATTTCCTGACTCACATTCTCATAAAGAGGAGTGCAGAGTGAGATCATTTTATTGTGAAAAGTAGCTCTTGATTTTGGGGGGGTGCCAGTGTGTGTGTTTGCTTTATTATTTAGGGAAAGAAAGGAAAGAAAGAGTGTCACTACTATATGTTTTCACAAGGACAATATATTTAAGTTTTAATTATATTTTTGTGTTTTAGATGGTTTATAATTATATTTTTTATTTTAGTTTACTCATTTTTCTCTGCCCAGTACAATGCAGGGTTCATACACATTTTTACCAATAAATATCCATGACTTTTCCATGACTTTGAGACTACATTCTCTGAAATGACCATTGATGTCCTTATCTGTTCTTTTTCACCAGCATATAATAGCTTTTTAAATATATATACATATATTACTTATAAACATTACTGTATTACTGAGAATAGAATTAGAACTTAATATTAATATATACTTTGACTGTGGCAAAAGGGGGGAGGCATGTCAAATAATTTTTTTAACCCTGAGGAGGGATCTATGTTCATTTTGGCTTTGGGGGAGGGGCATTTAATTTTAAATGGCTGTATTTTGTATTAATTTTACAGTTGATTTTTAAAGAATTGGGCCACAGGTTTGGAGTGCATGTTTTCTTTAAAAAAAAAAAAAAAAAAAAAAGGCCCTTTGTTTCTTTCCTTTCTTTCTTTCTTTATTTAGACAAAATTCTGTTTTTTTCCCCTTTAATTTGTTTGGCGATTTTGCTTTCTTTAAAAAAAACTTTTTGTGTTTTTTTAAATAAAGAAAACATGCCTTTTTTACCACAGCCAGAAACTGTAAAAACAGAAATTATCTTTGGATTTTCAAATTTCTGACAGTCCTTGAACACATCATGTGTTGTTACACGGGGTTGTGAAACAAAATCCCATAGCTTTTTCCAAACTTTCGGTGCATATTCATTTTTCTAAAACTTTTCCAGGCCTGGAAATTGTTATTTGCTATTTGCCAAGTTTTTCATGACCATAAAAACCTTGACCATAGTTCAACCATAGTTAAATATAATGCAAAATAACAAATAAAATCAACTATGAGCAAATCACTTGGCTCCTAAGGAAGCCCAAAAACTCCACAAAACCCTTAAAATTTGAGAAATATTTAAAATATATATGTATAACAAAACACAAAATAAGAAAGTTCAAAGCAGATGTTTGCCTTTTACATGAACTAAATTTGTTTATACAGTACTGCATGAACATTGAGCTTTCAAACTCAGATATACTTTATTAATTTTTATTCATGATCTATTTGATGTATTATTTATTAGAATGTGCTGAGTGTGGAAAGTGTGTTAAAATATAAATACAGTAATAATAACAACCAATTTGCACTACCACATACTAAAAGTGATAAATATGTATCATGTGCTGAGTGTGTTAAGTGTGTAAAAATACAAACTATGTGCCTTATGCTACGCTGCAATGTAATAAAAACAGCATGTAAAGTTAGAAATAGAATATACAGTATGTGTATGATGTGTGTGATATTTTCAGTTGTGCTTTCACTCCCTGAAAGCTTCTGCATTACACAGCATTAGCTACAAGTCCACTATGAGCCACAGGTTCTAGTTTTCTGCAGCTCACCACCACCCTATTTAAAAGTCTGGAATCTTAAACTGGCACAGCGAGGATTTATACTATTAGCCGGTAGCAATGACATCCAAAAACACACACTTACCCGCTCACACACATAAACACCCTTCAACAGCCAGCAGGGAGTCTTCCTGTTCCTACTCACTCCAACAGAGAAGCCAAGCACAGACTACTCTCCTAATTACCCACCTTCCTCTAATTATCCAATCATAAAGCCATTAGCAGTCTCACACCATATTAACATGGTCCCGCCTACATGCCAATTTGTGCAGTGCCAAGATGAAACTGGAGGGGATTTTTCAGCATGTAACCTTACCGGGTGCAGTATCGCGAAGGGTAAGACTGTGCTTTTCTTGGTTCTTAACAAACAAATAGGCTAATAGATTTCCAAACAGGATTTAACAGCTGCAGCAGGTTTTTTTCATATCACAATCAAAGCTCAGCAGTTAATTTGCATGCCTTAAAAGGGTAACTACACCGTCAAATCTACCTCACAGAGTAGGAAAAAATCCAAGAGAGGAGCAATGACTCCTCCGTTTGCACATCAACAGCGGTGTTGAGCTGCTAGTCGGAGCTAACTATCTGCAAGCAGCTTCTGTCAGACTCTTGGTTTCTCTGAGGAAACTAGAGGGAGTCTGACAGAAACATCAGTGGGTGAAATCTTAAGTTGGATGAAAAACATTCAGGAAGAATCATTTAATCGAAGCGTTGCATCTCAAATGCTGGTATTCTACGTTTCTGCAAACCGCAGATGGGCCTACGTTATATTTGCATGTTAGTATGTCACAGATACATCGAAATTTAACTTTTCAACAATGCGGTAATGAACATGTGGTCAGATTTAGGCACAAAAACGTTTTGGTTAGGGTTTGGAGAAGGTTATGTTTAGCTTAAAATGCATGGTTTTAAGGGCACAGTCCACACTGTAAAAGCAGCAGTCTGGTACCAGCAGTAGCTGGAAACACAGCAATGAGCTGCTGCAAAACACTCACTTTTGGTGCCTAAATAGCCATTGGAAAGACATCAATGACTTGCTAAATTACTACAAATTTTGTTGTATATTGGTCTCAAACAGTGGTCTGCAGCTTTCAGTAAAAGCAACCACTTTTTGTGCTCCTACGTTGGCAGTAAAAGCATCAAGTCTGTAAAAATCAACCGCTTTTTGTGTCTAGAAAGCTGCTGGAAACACAGCGACGGGTCAATGTAAAACACCTACATCTGGTGCCTAAAAAAGCTGTTGGAAACACAGCATTGACCGCTTAATTACAACCAGTTTAGTTGTTTGTTGGTCTTGAACAGTGGTCTGCAGCTTTGCACCCAGGTGAAACTCCATCCTCCCTCCGGATGACAAAGTCAGCTCATACATACACGTCACTTTACAAACGCTGATATGACACGACACATGCAAATTGATGTATTTGTGGGTTTACAGAAACATATGATGCCAACATTTTCTTGGGGACTGGGCTGTACTTCTTTAACATTTTCATGATCCAGCTGTTTGTTTTAGTTATGAAAAATACCTTGCCTTCAGCTTCCTTGTCAAAAACCAAGCAACTACATTACTCTCAATGCAACCGAATAACCAGGAGGTGTGTTATGTTAGCAGCTAAAGTAGTTTTGAGCTGCTAGCCTCAAGCAGGGCTGAGGAGTGAGCTACAGAGTTCTGATAACCCCAAAAAATGCCCACAAAAGGATTTATACACTGGATATTTTTATACATACTTTTTCCCCATTGACAAAAATATAATGCAAAAGCAAACTAAGAAGAAGGTGTTTGCTGGTAAATCTATTATTTATATTGTGTTCAGTCCCGGCGGCATGTTGAGTAACAGAGTATCCAGATTGTTCCCTCCTTTATTCATACCCATCAGAGGGATGGCAGGTTATTGGAGGGAATGGGGCGGACGAAGAAGACACAGAGCACAGATGTTGGCGCAGCTGCAGCGCAGAGGAGAGGCTCGGGTTAACGGCTAGCACTAGACGTGCACAGACTGTGTGAGAGGGATACTGCGGTGCTAGCTGTAGAGCTAGCTCATCCACCTGACTGATTTGGAGGTCAAGGCGGAGGTCAGATCTGCCATAGAGATGGAAACAACAACAGAGGGATGCAGAAACATGAAAAAAACAAAAGAATATGAGATGAAGACGCTAAGTTGGCTAAAGATTCAAGTGAATAAAAAATATAATTAAAAAATAGCCAAATAAGAGCTCCAGTATATATGATTCAACCCTTTGAAACCTGGAGCAACATCAGTTTGTTTTTTTTTTCAAAACATGAGAAAAAAAAGGTAGTGAGCAACTAAGTCAAAAAGATGTTTCACAAATTGCAAGAAATTAATAGGTTTAGAAGTTTATTTTTAAAAAAGCTACTGAAAAATGGCTCTGGAAAAAAGAAAAAAACAGGGAAAAACATATTTAAAATTATGTTACAAATTATTATACATTTTAAGCACTATTTCCAGGTGATTTTTAAACCTTTATTTATTTATTTATTTTATTTTACACATTTCTGGTAATTTTATTGAACATTTCACTAATTGCAAATTGTTGTGATTTTTTTCAAAAACATTACAGAACAGAAAATTATTTTGAAAAATATAGGGAAAAATATCTAGGGGAAAAAGAAAAAAACCTACATCTAAAACTGTATTTATAATTATCATAATCTCTAATTATTAACGTTCTCAGGTCATTTCTTTATTTTCTTTTAAACTTTTTTCTTGTTGTGCTAAACTAGTTTGCAGATATATTTATATATATATACTTTTTATGAATTTCTTGTTAATTTTTGGGTCATTTCTGTTGTTGTTCATTGCATTCTTTCCAGAACTCAAGCCAATTTGCACAGGTTTTACGGGGTTAATGTATAAATAAGTCTTTATCATTTGACTAATTCCCAAAGTTGAGCTGCAACAGACAAGCCTGTATCATGTCTACAAAAAGCAAAACTCATCTACTAGATATGTTGCTTTTCTCTCCCCTTAGTTTTACTTTGGCATCAGCGAATGTTGCTGTGAGAAGTCAGGGCAGCACATTACAGGATTTCACAGATTTATTTATTTTTCAAACTCTCCTCTGTTGCTATTTGGAGCTGCAAACATACAAAGTGCAGCTATCAACTTTTTCCAATATTTATTAAAACTTTTATTCTCTCTATATATCATAAACTTCCTCCATTCTCCCAGAAATCCCAGTGGGATTGCAGTCTGTCTGGATCTGTACAGCTGATGGGCAATAGGTCCTGCAGTGCAACGCTTTAATAGACTCCAGCAGAAGCTTTGGCAGAAAGTCGTGCCAAGGCCGGGAATGAAACCGAGCCTGTCAACATTGGCAACGGCACAAACAACCCACAGAAAAACTGTATCACCACACAAAATGTGGAGACAAATCCATTCATTCTGCCTCCCTACAACAGCAACTCCAAACACTGGCTGCACAATGACATTGTTTTATTTGATGACTCTCTCTCACTCTGTTTCTCTGTTTGCCTGTGAAAACATCCTCATTATCTGACCACACGAGCAAGGTGACGGCGAATAATGGTGCTTTGTCAAAACTGATCCATGCCCAAGGTATGGACTGACAATGGAGGATCTCAGTGTCTCGTCTTTATAAAGCCACACAGCTGCCCCCCCTCCCCTCCCCTCTGTACACAATCAAACCTCTGCCATTCAGTGCCACAAACCAATAAACGCTGCCTTTGTTTTAGCTTGACACCATTGTTTTGTCTTTATAAAGATTTCTCGTCTTTGGCACAGATGCTTTTTTGTTCCGCTTCCAACCAAACTGCGTAGTTTTCCCCTCTTTTTTTTTTTTGGAACAATGATGCTCACTCGTATTTGATTTTTTCTCTCACTTTCCCCCGTGCAGTCGCCCTGATCCACATGTACCCCCTCAAAATGGAGTAACAGAGTGCAGTGTAGACCAACACATATACACAACTACTCTGCTCCAGCACAACTATTAAAGTGCTGTATAGCGCTTTTCTGCCTTTAACTGGTGTTACAGTGAAACATGTTCATATTAAACATGGCCAAAGCTTTGAATAAGTAGTTATGTAGAAGTAATCCCTGTGAGCCAGTGTTGCCAATTATAAAGTTTTCAGCCCCTTTTAGCCCCTTTATTTCTAAAAAGCAACCAGCCACAAATTAAGTGACTTATTCAGACCATAAGGAAAAAAATTACACATTTATTATAGAGTAATTCATTCCTATGCTACTCAGAGTATTTGCAGTCCACAGCTCTTGTCTCATTCGCTCTCTCCTCGTCCATCATGCACTATGTGTGGGACAGGCAGGAGGAGAGGAGGTGCTGTCCACCGCGGGAGTTCAGTTGTAGTAAATATCTTCAGTTATGCTGAAGCTCTTCCTCTGTGGATTGGAGGTGCATGAATATGCTGCACTATTGTATAAGCACCATAGCTCTCATGCCATTTTAGCAAAGTTTTAATGCTTCCATTAATGCAAGATGACGTCACCAATATGCAAGTGAGGTATAACTTCACCTGGTGACTTTCTGGATTCAATGCTAGCTACTTTCATTGGAAAAGACTCGGCAATACTGCTGTGAGCAAAAAGCACAGGCTTTAGAGAGCCCTGAACATTTAATCATGTTTCACAGTTTTTGGTACGCAGGTTGGTTGCAGATGTGGTAATTTTTTCCCAGATTTCGGTTCACATTCACGCTGAAAATTTGTCCAGCTGTGTTTAGAAGCTTTTAAAGGTGATTTTTCATGGAAGAAAGTGCTGCTATTGGGGTGCAAAGTAGCTCAGTCGGTAGAGCATATACCCCATATTCAGAGGCTATCTGTCCTCGTCATCCCCACTCTCTGTCATCCCCAGTCCTGTCGTATCTCTAGCTGTCCTATCCAATAAAGGCCAAAAAAGCCCCGACAATATCTTTAAAAAAGAAACTGCTGTTAATAAAGTTAATAAAGGAAAATAAAGCCTTTTTTACCATTAAAGCATAAGCAGAAACCCAAAATACAATCACCAACTTGAAAATGAGCATAATAGCTCTTCTTAAAACAATCTAATTAAGGTATAACAAGTCAAACCAACACCCTCTGGCTCTAAAAGTTCCTGTGGAGTAGCTACAGACGTTTTGCCCCGTGGCATCACAAGTGTCTTCTCTTATAAGTGGCTGTGCAACAACAGAAACAACACGGGATTTCCAAGATTGAGTCCTTTAAACAGATGTTGGCGGTGTCTTTGTTGACACTGAGCACACCCTGCTAATAAATGGGTAATCCTATCTGAAAATGTAATCTGGTTCATCTTTTGATATAAATGCCAAGGTCTGAAAGAGTCTGAAGATACCAGACACTTCAAACAGACCTCAAAACCATGTTTTTGGTTCAGCATGGATACACACACACACACACACAGAGAAAGACAGAGACACACCCGTGGAAAAAAAAGCCACACACGACAGATACAAAGACAATCTAAAGATAGATTAAAAGTCAAATGCTTCCACATGTTAAATAAGCAGTAAAATACTTGCTGTGTTAAAATGTTCTGAAAAACTGAAGCCACTGAACTGCTGTGCAGCTCCCCCTGTTGACGCAGTGTTTCCCCGCACTGCTTTTATTTATGGATTGAATCAAAGACACATTGAAGAGTCAGTGTCAAAATTACTGGCTTAAGTTAACCTTTTCAAACCTGGATAGATATCAGTTTCTTGTGTCACATTCAGACGCCTTTCACAAGCATTTAAATCTTTGATATCTGAGCAAATTGGTTTTATTTCTTTTGAAAACATGGATGAAAAGGCAACACGCAACTTGGTAAGAGATAACCTGCAAACTGCAAGAAATTAGGAAAAGCTGATAATAAAATTAAAAGAAAATTATTAAAAATAAATAAATGAATAAAAATGAAAAAAGAAAGAAAAAAGAGACAGGAAAAATTTTAGAAATTAAATGAACATTACAAAATAATTATTTAATTATGATTATATATTTAAAGTTAGATACATATTAATTTTTTGTACTTTTTTCAAGCCATCCTTTTCCCCCATTTTTCTTTTCTGTTTTGTGTGTACTCATTTTCGCATAACTTTCTTGTAACTTAACTTTATAATTAACTTAAATAAGTAACTTAATAATGTCTTGTTAAACTGCTCATTGCCTTCCTCCATTGCCTTTTTAAAGACATTAAGCCAATTAGCTCAAGTTTCAAGGAGTTAAAAAAGTCGATAAAAGTATTGTGTATAGTGAAATGTTCCCACTATTAAGAAAAACATAACTCACAATGACTTTTTTAGATTAGATCACATACAACATATACACCTGATGCAACAAATAAAAAAGAATATAATCTACATTAAATATGACTAAAAAAAAATACACACAGCAAACCAAACTGTGGATTAGGGCTTTAAATGACCTCAGCTGAGCAGCCGCCACTCCTCATCCCTCCCTGCCTGCATCTCCTCCCCCTCTTCCTCCTCTCCTCTCTCTCTCTCTCTCCTCTTTTTGGAGCAGTGTCGTCCCCCCGTCATCTTCAGGTCATAATGTAACATGACACCAGCGGTTGCAACAAGGCCGGCCGGCCAACCCGAGCGTTTAAGACCAATGAATATCATTTGCTCCTGGTAGGTTCCCTGGCGCTTTCAGACGCTACCACCGCCAGACTGAATCAGCGTTCGCGCCTGTCATGTCTCTGACGTGACGGAACACACACGGACACACACACACACACACACACAAACACACACACACACACACACACACACACACACACACACACACACACACACACACACACACACAACAGGCCAAAAACACCTCTACACACACTTATACAGTCCGGGCGCACACACAGAGCTGCACCACTGCCTGCACACTTTCAAAAAAAGAGGCTCGGCACACATGCATCAACACACACACAGGATATTGTCAGCCTCTGGAGACCACTTTGTTGTTTCTGATGCTTCTGTCATCCTCAATACACTTCACGCTGCTCTTACAAATCCACAGATTTCTCACATCTCACACTTCTTATGCCCCTTTTTAAAAAACCAATAGCTTTCCAGGGTTATCACCATGCAAACCACATTAGGACCCTTTACAGGTGAAAGCAGCCTTGGTGAGATCCCCTCCCTCATTAGGGGGATTAAAAACGGGGCTGCCCTTCTCCTTCAGCCACAATAACCCCCTCGCCTCTCACCTCGGCTCTGGTTTCCTGGCTTAGACCGCTGTTTAAATTCCCTCCCTGCCTCTGAAAATGTCCTCCCTGGGGATCCCCGGGGCTTTGATCAGCCGCCCCCAATGGATGCACCCATCCACCTCCACGCACACCCCTAACTCCACCCACCCCACCGCGGGGGGGAATAAGCAGGCTGAAGGGGGTCAGGGGTAACGCTGCTGGAGATAAGAGAGAAGAGGCGAAGAATGAAAGGGGAGGGAGGTCTTGTAAAGATCAACTGGGGTTGGGTAAAGGGGTGGATAAGTGGGAGGGTGGGCTAATGAACCCCACTAATACCAGTGTGCGCACACACACACACACACACATTTAAGTAGCCTAATTACCTGCCTGATCTGGTGCAATGACAGCACCTGCATTGAGGGGTCAAAGCACGCGGTCGGGACGTGCTAACAACCTTGTTAGGGAATACCTCATGTTAATGAGAGCTAATCATGTTGCGTATTTAGTTTCATGCTAATGGGGCAGCATGTGATCTTAAAAGATCACTAGTAATGCATAGACCAGGCGTTATCTTTTCATCTTGAAAGTAGCGCTGCACTGGACGCCGGCTTCACAGGTCGGGTCGTGGGTATCAATCTTGCACGACTGGATGTATAGCACATGCATTCGTGTGCAGCAATTATAATCAGTATTTGACATGCAAGAGGTACCGTGTAAGGCTCATTTGCATTGGAAAAGGAAAAATGTGGGTACATGAGGACAGGCCTGATTTTTACGAACCCACAGGAAAAACTCGGAGCTCTAATAATTCAATGGTTTGAGCGACTCAAGTCTCATTTCCCTAGAAAGTACGAGTGATTTAGTCCAGGCCTGTTTGGATTTCCTCATTCAGGACCCTGCTTTGAGTTCTTTACCTGCGCTGTATATTTAACCGTGTCACTTCATTGGAACTAATCCCTCTGCATACAGGAGATCATAAAGCCGCTTTCTCACACAGTAAATGAGTGTATATGCAGGGAATCTATTCCCAGACTTCCAGGATATCAAAGCAGATCGTAGATAGAGCAGCTCTCAAACTGCTATCTCATCAAATTAGCGTTTATTAAGATAAAATGATGCTCCGATAAAAATGGCGAGAGCAAAGAAGAGAAGCAAAACCGCCCGAGGCACAAAGCCGTGACAAATACAAAGTTCTCAGAGGAAGTGATGAAGTAAATTGGGGAAAATTGGGCCTAAAAGCGAGACAAGGAGCCTGTGTCACTTGGTTATAGAGTATTGCAGCCAAAATGTTTCCCTTTCGCTGTCTGAAAATGGCAGGTGAGCCAATTTGGACTGAATTATTTTGTACATATGAGTCTGGAATTTGCACATAAAGCTCTGAAATGAAAAGCACTGTCTGCTCCTCAGTCTAACCTTATCATACATTTATTTCTTATTACAGTACAGGCTCATGAATAAAGATACAGAGCAGTAATCCATACTAACTAGTCAAGTTATACTGATGAGAGAGCTTATATTCACGCTGAGCAGGAAACGCTACATCTAAAGAAATGCTTTAGTTCTTGAACATATTTTACACATCGATATTGGACACAGTTTAAAGGAAAGTTTGAGAAAATGCATATTCCATTTATTTCAATCTGATGGAGAGTTCGGGCTCTTTTATGCTCAACGTTAAAAACATATACAGACAAGGATAGAAACATCTATCCAGGGTTTCCCACACATTCGTTTAACTGTGGTGAGTCGCCACAATTCAAAAACCTGCCGCCACAAATAGATTTTATTATCTATAGCACACTCGGGGCAGAGACGGCGCAGAGGAACGTCAGGCGCATTTAAAGTGAAACTTGACTGTTCATTCTGCTGGGTCTAAAAGTGTGCTTTCACTTACACGCAGCTCTCCTCTCATCCGCCGATGTGATCATATTAGCTGTGAACATGTCAACAGATCAATTATCCTCCCTGCCTGTGACAAACTGCCGCAGAGCAAAAAGAGAAGTCATGGAGACCTCCGCCTGCGTTCACAGACCCACAAAAAACCTCAGATTTTATAATAAGGACATAGAATGAGACAAAGGGAACCACAGGAATTTAAAAAAATCCAAAAAGACTGTCATTCTGTCGAAAACCCCGCCGTCCAGACTAAATGTACCACCGAAGATTGTGTAACGTGGGTTAAGTAAGATACAATGACAGGAGATGATGAAATTTATTGCACATCTGTCCGTGCTGGAAGAGGGATCCCTCCTCAGTCGCTCTTCCTGAGGTTTCTTTTTTTTTTCCTGTTACAGGGTTTTTTTGGGGAGTCCTTCCTTAGTCCATGTGATGGTCTAAGGACAGAGGGATGTCGTTTGCTGTAAAGCCCTCTGAGGCAAACTGTGATTTGTGATAATGGGATTTTTAAATAAAATTGAATTAGTGGAGATGCATCTTTATATACAGCCTTTGTAAAGGACAAATATCCAGAGCGATATCAATCCTCTCAACTCTGTGCCACAACAAGAAGAAGCATTAAAAATGGGAACTGTTCCTGCAAGTTTTTAGGAACAGGTGTATTTTGAAAGATCATGCATGTTTGGTTAAAAATATACATGTGCAATGTGGTTTATATGCTATAGTTTTTAAAAAGTGTACAAAAGACATATGCAGGGTGAAAGCCTAACTAATGCAAACTACCTGTTTAAATTAAACTGTCGTCCACTGCGCACAAACAGTACACGGCTAACTTTTGACTGTCCAGAGTGACATCATCGGCAAGGCCTCACAACTTCGAAGCATTTTTTGATACCTGAGAGAACTCTTCTGTAAATGGGCACCTGCACTTAGTGTGGCTCAGTATTAACGTCCTGCATTTAATGCTAAGTGCTCGTTAAGGTCCTTGAGGTCAATTCATTTTCAAATGCAAAACCATCTGCATTCAAACACAGAAATTACACCCACATATCAAAACGTCGAGATAGACGAGCCAACTTAACGTATCTCATCCCTGCAGCTTTGACGATGACGCCTCACTAAACAGCTCTAAACAAACTCTCTCAAAGCCCTGATGAATAAGTGAAGGGATAAAAGCTACATCGATACCATTCTAACGCATTAACGTGCCAAATAAATAAATAAGTGGTGATGTGCGGGAGGGAGGGGGACGAGGAGGGGGGGTCGTTGCACATTCTTTTGTACACTGAATCTATCTTATCGGAGCGTGTAAAAATAGCTTGACAGAGGCTAATTGTGCTCGTTGCTGAATAATGGATCACAGCGGAGAGGGCCTTCCTGGAACTGGGGCGGGCACGACTGTTCCCTGCTGAACCTTCGGGTTCCTCTCCCCGCTTTTGCCTTCAGGTAAAAAATCTGCCACAACCCCCCTTCCTCTCCCATCCTCACCCGCCACAGCCCTCTTCTCTTCCTCCTCACTCCTGCTCGTCTTCAACCTCCTCCATCTTCCCTCTGCTTTGTTTACCGGGTGTCCAAGAGTTTGTAAATGTTAGACGCTGAGGCAAAATGGGGAAAAAAACAACCCCAAAACTTTTTTTTAAAGGAGCAGTTATGAGGATGAATTAACCATTTTTAGTTGCTTTCGTTAAATCTTTGACAAACACTGAATTTCAGATAATAATTTTTATCCAAATTGTGGAACTGTGTTGGAAAATGACTTTTACAAGGACCAGAAATCAAATATGGGGCTTAAAATTAATAAAATACCTGAAAAATTAAATATTGCAGGAGTAAAAAATATTTTTATTAAGACAGCAACTGTCTCTTGCAGCCTTTTCTTTTCTTGTCTGAGAAAAAAGGACTGCTGTAAAAACAATCAAATATTTAGCAAAAATCTGCAGAAAAGTCAGCCATCATCACACAAACCAACGCATAAAAAAAAAATCAATCATCCAAAATTGACTAAAAAAGGTACAAAAGAATATTTATGTGTCAAAATTAAATTCATATTAACCCCAAATTCCTTCAAAAAGTACAACTACTTGCTTTGTCTGTAACCTCAGATACCCTTTCCTAATATGCATGCATGAAGTCATATTCTTATGTTTAAGACAACGGAACAACAATTAAATCCAAAACTTGTAGTTTCCCTAAACCCTGACAGCAAAAGAAAGAAAAAACTAATCCTCTTACTCTGCACAAACCCACATGTGAGAACAAGGCTTTGTTGGTAAATACCCGTATCAAGTTTGTTGCCTCACGTCTAATATGGCATCAAAGTTGTCGTCCATGTGACTGGGAAAGTTGAAAGCGTGAGGTTGCATCTTTGCATAAACGTCTTAGCCGCTATCGTCTCATCAGGGGAACGTGTGCAGCTGATGGAAGACTGCTTACACTTATTCCCCTCAACAACTAAAGGCTTGTTAAAAACTGCTTTGGCCCGATCTGTCGTTTGAAATATGTGTGAAGCTAATGAATCTCGCTCTTTGGGAAGTTAAAAATAGCCTCTGCCGTTGATGTCAAAGACAGAAAATTTAGTTGTTTTTGCTTGAACTTGAGACAGACATTGTATTGCATATTCTTATAGTTTTTGGAAAAGATATTAAAAATCCATCTAAACATTTTGCAACAAAAAGTTATTGATCTGTAATTACTGTTACTGACATTTTGCAGAGAATGTACCGAAACAATACTGTTTTGTTTTTGTTTTTTTTGCACAAGCTCCTGATAAACTGCAGATAGCAGCTGTGATAATCGCTCTGACAGATAAAATATTGCTTCGACAGATAACTTTATCTTTCATTACTCAGATTTTACACTCTCTGCAGCATAAATCAAGATAAACATCTCTGATAAGACATCTTTGTTGAGTCGTGTATATCAGTGTCTCCGAGCTGAACAAAAAAAATCTAAAAGCAGGTTTGAACGAAACACCTAAAGGCTTCATCAAAGTGAGTGTGCACCACTTCATATGTGTGTTTGTGCATGCAGATATGTGCAAGTCAAACTAGATGTAATGTAACTTAATGTCATTTTTTCCGGATAATTACACACACTATCTTTCATCCAGTGGTGGAAGAAGTACTGAGATAAAAGTACCATATTCCAAAAATACTCTGTTACAAGTAAAGGTACTGAAGCCAAAATGTACTTAGGTAAAAGTACACAAGAATTGCCAGGAAATGTTTTTAAAGTATCAAAAGTAAAAGTATTGTAATTTCAAAGGGTCAGGATTTTGTAGAATCTATTATTCTGTTTTTGTCACAATAGCAAATACATGTACAGTAAGCAGATTTTAATATTGTAGTATATAGTATGTGTAGCCAAATTTAGAGTCTTTTTATCTGACTGTGTACATTAGTAGTATAGTATTGCATATTGCATAGTAAGCATTTCACATATTTGTATATGTAAATGTGCCAAATGAATCTAATGGAATAAAATGTACAATATTTCCCTATACAATGTTTTAGAGTAAAAGTATAAAAAGTCATTACATATAAATATTCTAGTAAAGTACAAATACCTCAGCTTAAGTACAGTACTTGAGTAAATATACTTAATTACATTACATTACTGCTCCTAACACCCTCACTCAGCTGTCTGAAACATGAGTTGTTTCAGCTATTTTTACTAATTAATTTAGATATTTATTCAATTTATTACAAGTAAGTCCACCGAAAAAAAGTCAGCCTAGTCTGGCAAGTGAGTCCTTTCATTTATATTCAATTTACTCTAAAAATTAGCATTAAAACTTGTTATATTATATATTTAGGAAGTAATTAAATTTCATAGTAAGTATGTTATGTTTTTATGTAAGTATGATGAAATAAATAATGATTTAATGATATATGGGTAAAATGTTGGCTCTAAGCCCTGTGTGCAAACAAGAAAGTAACATTTATTTTTATCTTCTTAAAAATTTGATAATAAAAAAAAAAAAGCATTATCAGAAAAATCTGCACCAGACAAGCTTTCAGCCTGAAGACGTTTTCCTTTTACGCTCCTCTGTTCATTACGCGAGCTGCTCGAGTCCAGCCAGGGCTGGTCAGTTGTCCATTTGTTTGTCCATAAGGCCTGATGGGAGAGGAGACCACTCTTATCAATATTTCATATAATCATATGATGTTGTGTTTGGTCAATCTGCCTTTTATGGTCTCATGCTATCTTAAGCTGAAGCCGTCAGTACTTAGGGCCACAGAGGAAATCAATGGGCAGGATAACATCAGTGGCCTGCTGGTTACTGTAAGTTCAGCATGACTATGTTAACGTTTCCTGTAATGTTGACATCACAATGTTGTTATGACCCACTGAGGGAGAATTTTAGATACGCCAATCTGTTTCTAATGGGACCCGTGAGACTAGAGCCTCTAAATGTTTGACAAAAGAAAAGTTCTGCCCGCCTCATATTTAAGTTCAAGTAATTTACAGCTTTAGTTTTCTTATTTTAAAACATTTCTATTTTTATTTTACCAACTTTACGCATAGTGGAGGTTATTTTATCTTCAAAAGAATGAAAAAAATCCTCTTCCTTACTTTCCTATACATGAGCTGTTTGGGTTGCCATCAATGCATCTTAATGCTACCTGACATTTCCGAACTGTTTTAATATTCCAATATTATGATCAACGGCTCGTAATGCAGGCTGCATGAATAATTTCAGCGCATTTGGTGGAGGCCTGATTATTTGAAACAAGTCCTGTTCTGGGCTTGCGGGGAGCCGGCGGATCCAAAAACACCATTAGCCAGGTGGTATCCCATGAATTAAAAATAGCCGAACACGGTTTTCCAGTCAGGCTGCTTCACCGCCCCCCAAACCCACCCACCTCAACTTCTCTCCACCCCCCTCCCTACACAGCACACACAGTGTTTCGTGACAGAAGGCCGCTTTCCCTCCAACCTGAAGAAGAAATCTGCTGGAATGGAAAAGAAAAAGAAAAAAAATCTGCCAACTGATCTGGACACAGATACATGACCCACATACCCTCTCCCTCGCCCCACCCATCCACCGCCATGGTACGACTGTCATCCCAGGATGTTTTCACAATGTTTTACCATCCAATTTTTTTGGAGTGTACTTCGGGGACGTGTGAATTAGATGGCAAACGGGGAGGAAATGTGGCGGAGACACCTCAGAGGAGCTGCGTTAGCGAGCTGTCACAAAGCCTGAGACGGCGCCCATATACCCGCTGCCGCCAGAGCCGCTCCATAAAAGGTTGAATTAACATCGAGGTTAGCCTCAACTCAATTCACATCAGCTGGTTCCCGCCAGCCAAGGACTCGAGGACTTGTTCTAATAAAACATTTCCGTTTAAAGCCTGTGGCTGCATCCATCTCTGATTCATGTTACAGTTCTGCGCAAAAGTCTTTGGCCGCCATAGATTGTTGTTTTAGCAAAGTTGTAACGAGGATATAAATAGATTTAATTCTCAGTCTCTTTATTAAGATACAAACAAACAATACAGAGAATAAGTAAAATGCATTAAAATGCCAGAAAAGTCAAAACAAATGGTTTCTTCAGGCTGAAGTCAATATTTAGTGTCAAACATGGAATCGTACATCCATAACAAAAGGTAGCTCAAACAGTCAATAATAACCTTTGGACATGTCTTGAATGCAACCTGATGCAAGTGCACCAGAAGATTAGTATTATAAATCTCATATTTTCTGCCCAAGAGAGTTCAGGACCTGCTCAGTGGAAAGGAAGATCACACTAAATACTTGCAACTTTAGCCTGTTGAAGTTGTTTTATTCAGAAATATTTGCATTTTTATTACGTATGCATATTTCCTGTATGTTCTGGTTGTATTTTAGTAAAGAGACTACTGAGAAATATATATGTTTGATCATTGTAATCGTGCTAGAATGACATAGTTTAAGGTGGCTAAAGACTTTTGTACAGTGCTGTAGGTGGACTTACATCTCAAAAAGCAGCATGTCAAAACGAAAGAAAGACAGGGAATA
The DNA here is from genome assembly GCF_026936395.1 of Plectropomus leopardus. Lineage (NCBI taxonomy): Eukaryota > Metazoa > Chordata > Actinopteri > Perciformes > Serranidae > Plectropomus > Plectropomus leopardus. Next base: position 7,306,346 of record NC_142188.1, on the reverse strand, counting down.
GACAGCTAAAAGAGAGGACGAAAACAGATGGCAGAAAAGAAAGGAGAAGAAAGATGCAGTGAGAATAGGAAAGAGCTGGGGGAAACGGACGAAACGGAAAAAGATTAGAGCAAGAAAAGAAGCAAAAGAACAGGGAAAAAAAATCAAAAATGAAAAGGATGAGATTAGGGATGCACGATTTGGGATTTTTTTTGCCAATATCCGATATGCCGATATATAACAAGTCATTTGGCTGGTAACCCATGCCAATATCGATATATCTACTTTTATTTCAATTTTAGTGATCATCAAATCGCTTCTGTAGTGGAATAAACATCATTTTATGCAAACTCTTAAAAAAAAATAGTGAAAAAAATGAGAAAAATACTTCAAGTTAGGGTGGATGTTTTGTACATGTTCACTATATATACATATATATATATATATATATATATATATATATATATATATATATATATATATATATAGAGAGAGAGAGAGAGAGAGAGAGAGATTGGTTTGTGATATTGGCAGAAATCGTGTTTTTAAAGCTAATATTTGCAGAAACCAATGCCGAAATTATCGTGCATCACTAGATGAGATCAAGTTATATAAACAAATGGTTAAACAAACAAATGGTGCAAAATGAAAGAAATAAACTGAAAATAAAACAGACGAAAGAAAGGTGAGGATAGACTGCATGATACTGGAAGGAAAAGTGACAGCAGGGAGAAAAAGAAGATGAAATTACAAAGTGTGGAAAAAAACAAGCCGGGCAAGCAAAGGGGAAGATGAAGAAGGAAAGAGTCTGCGGGAAAAATTAAGAAAGTCGAGAAAGGAGCGGTGGAAAATCGACTTAAAAGAGGGCAACGGACAAAACGCTGCTCAGAAGCTGTAGCACTGAAAAAGATGGAAAAAGAGAAATGAGGAGATGGAGCACTGATGCGCCACCATAATGCAGGAGCCTCCCAACAACACCCTGCATGCTCTTCACTGCCTGCTGTATATTTAATAGCCACTCCATCATTCTGCCTCCTTTGCTCTCTCTCTGTCTCTCCATTCCTCCGCCCCCCCCCCCGCTCATCCACGTCTTGCCCGAGCAGATGGGGATTGTAAGGCTCGGTGGCGCATTCCAGCATCACAATCTGTCTCCGCGTGCTGCGCTCCGATCCAGGGGAAAAGGCCGGAGCGTTTCCCACATTGTGCGCCGCCGCATATGTGGCGCTTTAGCTTGTGCCCGTGTTAGGGGAAAATAAAAATCAGCGGAACGGCTTGGAGTGGCAGCATGTCAACAGAGGCAGACAGAGGGAGATACGGGAATAATTGTTGGGGAATTAATCAGTTGGGAATGCTTTTCCCTTATGCCATCCTGCGTGGGTGAGAGTAACGGCGATGCAGGCCAAATGGAGAATTAAATTTACACCATTACAAACATGTTTATCTTTATCCCTGTGCTCTGCGGTGTGGGGGGAAAGTCTGTGTGATGCCAGTTCAAAGCATTGTCACATTTAACCGTGTCACAAACTTATCTCCCTCTGGGGGTTTTGGGGTTTGTTTTTTTTGCCATTGTCCATCAATGGCATAAATAAACAAGAAATCTGGCCAAAAAAGTAAGGGTTATTTGAGGTCTTGTCTACTTTTTAAACCGCAATGCCCTTTTAAAAAAGTACATAAGAGTGTCAAAGGTCACCACTACTGACACTACAACACCGTGAATTATTTTCAATTTGTCAAATTTTTGTGAATGAACTTTTTACTTTCTCAAAACTCCCCCCTTCGTGATGAACTTGTTTTGTTAAAAGCGCTTCATAAATAAATTTGTCTTGACTCGACTTGCCCTGTGGGTAGCATCGACGCATCATTTCCATATTCACCTAATTGTGTCAGTCACTCATCCTCAACAAAACAGCCGTTTCCAGGTCAGAGAGATGCTTCTGTTGCAATTTTCAAAGTTCAACACAAACCAGAAAGAAGAAGCACGGAGAGAGAAAGTCGGAGGAAAAGCAGCCTGTGAGGTGGCGACTCTTGACACTGACAACGGCAAAAACTTGGTGGTGTGAGGAGCAAAAAATTAACGACACTAGACAATAAATTTTTCATTCGCCCTACACACCCAAGGTGAAGTAGGCGAGCTGCAGCTGCAGCGTGACGTGTAAAATGTGTTTGGATCTGGCCTGCAAACACTGCTGAGGAGCCCATGAAAGATGCATGGGGCCACTGGAGAGGTATAAAGAATTTAGAGATATAAAGGATATATGACAAATAAATCAGGATGCAAATCTCACCGGGTGCCACTGGGAGTTCTCCAATGAAAACGGCCTAAATAATTGAAGAGGAAGAGGAAACATTTCATCAATGAGAAGAGCAGCAGAAAATGCTCTTCCCTCCATTTTTTTAAAAACCTTTCTTGGGGAGCTCTTTTAAAAAAATGACAAAGCAGAAGAGGCTGAAAAGAAGCACGTATGAGTCTATAAAACCGTCTTAGAAAAGCAAACTCTTGTGACAACGCTTTAAAATCATGGGGGATTATCATAAAACAAAAACATATTCAGCAATTGTGCAAGAGCAAAAAAAAGGAAGGATTGAAAAAAAGAGAGACAAAGAAGACAAAAAGTAAACTAGGATCCAGTTGCACATTTTCCCAGGCGCCATCGTCAAATGCCACTGCTACTCAGACTGTGAAAGACATCTCTGTTTCCAGAGTATCATTCCTCTTCACCTCCAGTAGTGTTTTAACAGATGGGACCCACTTTTCCTAAACAAAATGATGCTTTCTCACTTTTTTCTTTCTCTCACTTCTGCTGAGTTTTGAAGCTGATCATGATGATTCTCCATTACTTCAGTCACCACTTTTCCTTCTTTCTTTACCACTTTCAGCTCAGTTTTTAGTTTACTTCACTGGCAGTATCATCAAAGCAGTAAACAAAATATGAAACCTCCAAACAAACAAGTTACATATTTAAACTCTGTTTGTTCTCACCAGAAAAAGAGCAAACGTGGTGAATGAGCAGGGAAAAAAAACTTTACATAATGACTCTGTCTTGCCAGTTCAGCCAGACGCTCCACTTCGAAGGGGGGGAAAAAAACTATTCTAACGGGAACTCATCACCATGGTGAACCCGGGTTGCCAAGCACGACTGTCTTGGCAACGGCGTCACCAGGGATACTGGCTCCCCGTAGATGGGGTTCATTGATTAGAGTTGGAGCTCACCCCAGAGTCCTTGGAATCATTAAACACTGTAGGTTTTTTTGGAGAGGGGAGAATGAGAGCCCGGGGAATTGTGGGAAGGACTCAGAGGTCATATTCATTAAGAGGTTGGAGGCCCTGTTCGGAGTCCAAACTGTATTTCACTGCCTTTCATCCACCTTCATGACATCACTGGTGAGATACTGACTGGATAACCTTCATTACAGAGATCCCGTTTGAAGATGAAGTCTGTTTTTCTGCGGCGCTGATGTTGTATAAACTTTACAGCCACTTCAAAGGGAGAAAACAGACTTTACTGAGAGGCTGAAGGTCACAGATGAATTTTTTTGGTGATTGTTTTTGGCCACAAATTCACAATTTATATCAGAAATACAGCACACATCTTGCAACCTTAAAGCCTCTTTTACTTTTCCAAAACTTTCTCTATATTAAATATTCAACAAATCAAAGGAGAAAAAAACACCATTAACTATCTATTAAGACTTTAATTCTAAGAGCTCCATTTAAACGATCTAAAGTGCATGGCGCAAGTGCATTTAGGGTATGTGTGACCACTTTTGCTCGTTAAAATCTGCATAATCTGGGTGCAAAGAAAGGTGCAAGAGGCATAGCGGTTATATTTAGTTCCTTGATTTATCAAAGGTGTGTTTTAGGTGTAAAAAGAAATCAACTAATCAGAGAATAATCTTCTATTCATTTAAAAATCCAGTTGTTTTGGCACCTGGGGGACTGATGTCCATGAGGAAAAAGGCGAGCAGTTTTCTGCTGAGAGTAATGCAGTGTGAGCAGTAATGTCCCTGCTGCAAATAACGTGGGAGATTTGAGCAGCAAAACAAAAAAACAGAGAAAACAACTTAACTTTTATTCTCTGATATAATCAAAGTTACGGTGCTCCTCGTGTAAATGCTCACAGCCTCTCTCTTAATGGGGAGTCGGACAGCAGCTCTGCAGCTCTGTTCACATTTAAGAGAATATAATCAATATTTTTCTCGTTAATGACGTATTATTTCACCCACTCGCAACCCATCTAAGAGAACCTGCGTGTATGAAAAAGCCTCCTCTGTAGGAGCATATCACTATCTGAATAATCTAACATTAAATGACAGGAAATGCTGCACTACTCTGACTTCAGACCAGGTTTTTGTTTATCAGTGGTGCTGTATGCTAGTATTGCTGTTTAGCAATATGCCATCATTGCGCCTGACCACACCTTATTTTGAGACCTGTCCGTCCATGGACACAAAGATGGACGTAAGTACATTAGCTGCGTAAACAATGTGGGTGATGGACATTAAAATAAGAACTGCATTGTTCTGAAACTTGCACTGACACTTGACAAGACAAGATAAAACAAGACAAGACGATAAGACAACACAACATAAAACAAGATAAAATGAGATAAGACAAGATAAGATATGATATGACAAGACAAGACAAGACAAGACAAGACATGACATGACATGACATGACATGACATGACATGACATGACATGACATGACATGACATGACATGACATGACATGACATGACATGACATGACATGACATGACAAGACAAGACAAGACAAGACAAGACAAGACAAGACAAGACAAGACAAGACAAGACAAGACATGACACGACACGATAAGATAAGATCAGACAAGACAAGATAAGATATGATATGATGAGACAACAAAAGACAAGACAAGACAAGAAGTTCTGAAATCGCATCATTATATGACTGGTGCCAAAATAATAAAATGTGAAAACAAAAAAACAGGTATTAGCGTCAGAATTAAAGAGCAGCCTGAGAGAATCAGAGCTGCCATCTTTCACAGCCATCATGGAGGAGACGGAGATAAACATTTGAACACCTACAGCAGCCTCATTAACACCAGATTGCAATGCAGCCGTCAGACGCTCAATCAGACGTTTGTTTGGTATTTCTTTGCAAAAACAAAACTGACAAAAGAAAACACGTCCACAGTTCTGTTGTCTAAACAGATGATAACCAACTCTGAAACATATGTGCCGGGTCTAAATGGCTCAGTTACCGCAAACTCTCTGTCACTCATTAGCTCAACGGAAACTCCACTTAAACAGCAATTAAATTAGACAAATACATGAAGACGGACAAACACCAGGGTTTGCAGTTTTAATATCAGACTCTATGTGTGTCGCATGCCCTGAGGAACAAGAAGACATCACAAAACGGGCACGGGCAGTGGGAGAATGACACAAAGGGCTTCATTAGTCTCTACATACGGTAACTGTCGATGCCAATGTGCAGTTTTATTGATTGGACAACCCATGGAGGAGAAAGACAGATGCACGACAGACAGAGAGATGCAGATCTGTATCTGATTTAGAACCGCATATGAAAGTGGCAAAAAAAAGATCAGATCCCATGTGATTTATGCTGTTCACACTGTCAATAAACGATCACATGCAGGTCACATGGGGGAAAAATCACTTGGGCCTGCAGTGTGAACACAGTGTTTGTAGGTGCACCACAAATATGATCAATAATACTTTGTCATAAAATAGCTAATCGATTAAAAGGGTGTCATTTTCCTTTAATTAGTCAATATTTTGGTTAAGACCACTAGCACATGCTTTAAGGTATTTAATTTACCAGGAAAACTATGTTTAAATCGATGACAGCAGCAGTGCATTTAGCTATGGACGGACTAACTTTCGTAATTAGTGAGAAACAGAGAAACAGGCTCCATGCTGAGAGGAAACAGGGAGGAGGCTGTTCGAAAAAGGAAAAGCTCACTTGAGATTTAACACATTTCTCTAGTTTCGCTCTGCCTGAGCCGTCACAACAGGAGATGTCTGGACACAGAGTCCTGAACGACCTGTCGTTCTCAGGTGTGCTTATGAGCTGACATGGTTGTGACAAATGCGTGAGCTCAGTGTCACATCTCATACTATAGAGTGACTGACATACCAAAGAGCACATACATATACTCGCCACGTGACACAGCCTGTCGACACTCTTTACATTTTAAACGCAGCGGACCTGACAGAGCTAACATGATCTTGGATGTGGAGCAATTGCCACCAATTTTACAAATCAGGATTAGTTTAGTTGTGATGAGTATTACTCTGTGAAAACAGTTAAAAAATGTCTTATATGGCTCTAGTTTTATGTCTAAATTTAAAAATAAAAAAGTGATATAATTGGGATTATTTTGGGCAAAGAGATGCCAAAATCACTTATTAACAAAAAGCCTGCATTAAAAAAGTGAAGGCAGAGAAGAGGAAAGGCGAGGTTTACCAGCAGGGAGGGTGTGACAAACATTTCGCTGCATGAGAAACGAAGGATCTCCAGGATTGGAAAGTGATGCATCAAAAGTGACAAAGCAGTTTAAAAGAAGCTTAAAACAGCACTTCTACTCTTCACTCAAGTATATTTTTGAACCAGTAATGCACTATTTACTTCATTACATTTGCCATTTATAGCTACATTAGAGCTACTGTGCTCTAAATGTGGGGATTGAGTCGTAGGGGAGAGCGTGTGAGGAGCACCATTACTGCAGATGTGCCAAGTTTCCAGCTGCCTGGAAGAAAAAGAAGCACCACCTGTCGTTTGACCACGATGCAATGACGATGCAGCAAGACCCAGAACGAGAGGCAGCTTCCAAACAATCCCCGACCAGATCTGGCAACACTTTTTATACCATAATCTTAAAAAGACAACAGTTAACCTACATGATCAGCGTGACATCCCAAAAAACACTGCCATCTTCGCTTTTAAAAACTCCTCTTCTAACCTTTGCAGGCTCACTGAAATAAGTTTCACATATTTGTATTTGTGTATTGTTTTCTTACGTGTGATATTAATCTTTGATGGTGTAATAAGGAAGAGAAAGATAGAGAGTTAGAGATGGACGGAGATTAGGAGACATCACAGCTGAATGTGCTATCCTATTTGTTTGATTAGACTACCGTAAAAGTTTTATGAACAATACTGTGTTTTTTCTTTAAGTTATTATTATTTTACACTGGCCACCACACTCTAAAGAAAGATTTAAATGGACAGTAACTGATAACCTGAGTTATTTATTAACCATGCACTTTTTCACTTTTACTTGAGTCCCTTTTTATGGAAATAATTGTACTTTTTCTCAAGTCAAACCTACACATTCAGTACTCTACTCACCACAGAGAATGGAGTATTTTTGGACCTTGGCCCAAACTAGGGACTAAAATTAAGAATATCTGGGCCACTGATTTTTGTTTTTTTTTAATCAGTGCCTTGAAAAGCCCCCAACTTTAAGGAAGTGGAATACTGTATCACTGCAGGAGTGTTTTTTGTTCACGGGGTCAAAGCAAACATGGGTCAGTTTGCATGTTTTTCTTGAGTTTCAAGAAAGAGAAAGAGCATGAGAAGAGCAATAAATGTTGTGTTTAAGATATGATGAAAACTCACAACAGCGAAACACACTGCAACGCAAAAAAATCGTACACTGCTTTAAGTCAGCATGGCGCTTGTCTAACAAAAAAGTGCGAGCCTGTTTGCGGGTGTGCCTGCGCTTGTGTGTATACCAAAATCAAAACTAATTTAGCAAGAATACACAAAGAAAACAAAAACATATGAACCCTTTTACCTTGAAGAGTGTGTCATCTGCACAGCTTTCCAATTTTGTGTGTGTGTGTGTGTGTGTGTGTGTGTGTGTGTAGTCATTCGACTCTGCCTGTGTGAAAGAGGGGCATGGGTGGCAGGGCTACCTTGAAAAGGAGATGAGGGGAACTTCCTCTTCTTGGAGCAGGCACAAAGCAGCAGGCAGCGGTGTGTGGGAGGGGCAGGATAGCGGGTAGACGGGGTGAGGGCCAGTGCCAGGGGCGAGGGTCTTTGTGTGTTTTGTTAGCGGTGGCGGCACCCCTCAGGTCCGGTGGACACACGCCTGGTTCATTCGACGACAGCTTTGTCTGCGCTTGGAGGGCAGCCATGAGCCAGGCGCGCAGGTTGTCGTGACAACTGTGCAGCGAGACAAACAGACACATTGACACATGAAAATTGGTAAAGACAGTCATCAGCGTTCATGGTGTGTTGGGTGGATCGTGCGCTGCCGTATTTCAGGGTGCTGATACAAGAAAAGTAAAAGTTTGAACTATGATGGAGGTTGTCAAACACGGCTTTGCTTTAGAAATGAAGCAGAAAGCACCATTTGTGTACTAATGTTGGTCTTTTTGTGTGCATTTGTCTACCGATGTCTGATCCACTTGTGTCTGAACCCCATTCACCTGCAGCAGCCGCACAAAGGAATGTGTTTGGCTGCTCTCCTCTCCAACCCTTGTGCATCTTTCAACCCGAAACTATGCCAGGATCTCGGAGAAACAGAGCATCCGTTGACAGCAGGCGCTCCTCCAAAGACATGCTTCTCATGCCCTGTGGAGGCCCCCTGTACAGGAGACTAACCCCCCGTCAAACCCCCTCCCACCCTCGCTCTCCCCTGCAATCAAAGACAGCTTCATTATCTGCTGACTAATTTTGCGCCTGCCCCCAAGACGACTCCCAGGTAATGGCGGAGCAGGTTCGCCCTCCTCCCCTGCGCCTCTGCGGAACAGCCGCTCCGAGACTTTGAGGCCACAAGGTTGCGTCTCCCCCCCAACAAAGGGTTCTCTCAGGGGCCTGTGTTGCGTGCCCCCCACCTGCATGAAGGAGGGATCTGTGAGGAGGAGTGAGGGGGGAGGGGGGAGTCGAATCTTGAATCTCCGCAGCAGGAGAGGAGCCAGCACTGGGACAGGCGGTGATACAACATTTGAATGCCCCGACCGGGGACACACCGTCGTGCCTCTCCAATTAAATTATCCAGTCCACAATGGCGAGGCCTCGAGAATTGACACCTCCATTGAGAGTGTGTCAGCAGCTTTGTGGGGACCGACAATTTCCATCTCTGCAGAAATAGATTTGCTCCCAAGGGGAGCAACAATAGCAGGGCAATCCTTCTAATGCTCGTTTTTGGGAGGAAAATAGGGATGAGAGCTGGGGATTTGCAGGGTTTACTTACAGGGACTGGGGGAATTCACGTTTGGAAGTGATAATATATCTGAAGTGTCTCTGACAAAATGCAATGCAGTGATGAATGTGTTGTTTTTCAGGCTTACGCCAGAATCACCCTCAACAGTGTAACATGTTTCAAAAAGTCTAATCAAATGGACTTTTTTGCGTGTGCAAAGACTGAGTGATTTGAGCAAGTTTACTAAGGGCAGTGTTGGTGACAGCCAGAATTTATTCCTCTTTTTTAAGTAGAGCCCCGGGACGACGAAGTTAGCCCTGGTTCCCCCGTCAAAAAGCCTATAGGACTTTCATAATCAGATTTTGGATTATGGCAGTAACATAAGTAAGGCACTAAATTAAGGGAACTCATTAAAATCAGGAACTGAGGTAACGCTACCACAAGTGAGGAAACACCAGAGGCGGGATAAAACATATAGACAGAAAGATACAAATAAATTAATAAAATAATAATAGTAAAAAAGCCACAAAAAAGGTAGGTCTTGAGTTGCTCTTAAAAGTATCAACCCCCTCTGCTGCCCCCAGGTCTTCAGGCAGGCTGTTCCACAGACGTGGACCGTAGAAATAAAAAAATGCCTCCTCGAGAGTTTTTGTTCCAACTTTTCAGGACTATTAAAAGTTGTTCAGCAATATAATCTTCATAAATGAACACCACTTTTATGATTTTGAAGCCTAGATGCAATTACCAGAGGTATAAAGCTAACATTTGATTATAAAGAAACTACACTAATATCGCACAACTTAACGTCCCCCCCACAAAGAGGCTGTGAAACCGCCAAACGTGAATATAACTGATCTATATAATATAACTGAACATAACTGATCTAGCATTTGTGGAGCTTAATCCATACCAGGGACAAAACTGATGATGTCTGAGCCTCTGTGGCGTCCACATTGATCATTCTGTTATATCAGTTCTTTGCGAGGTCCCCAAATTTAGGGAAGTACAATTCTATATCGCTGATTAAGTGTTTTTCCTCAGCAGGTAAAAGTAAACTTGGGTCATGTCTTTCCTGAGTTTCGAGAGAGAAAAGGAGACGAAGAAGAGCACCAAATGTTGTGTTTGATTGACATGAAAATTCATGAGAGCAAAAAACTTTTTGAAGCCTAAATGCAGTTAAGCTAACCTTAGGCTATAAATGAACTACACCATGGTCACAAACTAAAAGTCGCCACCACAACATGGGCGTAAAGGCATGTTCGGCACGACTGTAGTCTCATTTAGCCATTTGTCAGCAGCTGCTGACATTTTTTAAGAAAAATACAAGCTTCAAAGTTTGCAAGTGAGGTATTTACTGCTGTATTTTATGTTGTAGAAAAAAAAACCCATTAAAGTCTCTCAAGTTTGTGTTAACCACAGACCTTATTTCAGGCATCTCACCAAAAAGCCATTAAAAGAACCACTGATTTGGAGACAAGGGAACCAGAGGTGGTAAAATGCTCTAAACCACAGCATTGACTTTAACTAGTGGAAGTGTTAAACTGCATCTCACCATAACTAAAGTTTCTATTCACAAAAAAATGTTTCTATCCTCTAAAAGAAACACAAAACTGTCATCGACCGTATTGTTTTTAGAAGTTAATTTTCACTTATTGCTAGGTCATACTTTAAACCTAACAAGAGCTGACACACTTTATTCTTCCTGGAGACGGTAAGTCTCCTCTGATAGCACACATTAACTTTTTTGGCTCATTCCCATTAGTTCAAAGTAGCAGGAGACAGAAAAGAAGAGAATGACATGTCGAATGGCATGTATCACTTGCTGTGTTTACATTGGACACACCTTAGCCCACCAGAACACCCACACTCTGTGTATTAAAATCCCGTTGACATGAGGTGTCTACAAAATCAAAAACCCGTCTGACACATAACAGCTCAGCGGGCACACCACACACATCTGCAGCTGAAGGCATCCAACAGCGCAAACGCACCCACTGCCAATTCCCCCAGGCAGAGTTTGGAAAACACACAACCTGACACCTCTAAAGTGAGCGTCACAAAACTGACACATCTGCATACTGCAGTTGTCATCTTTTCGACATGGAGCAGCGCAGGAGCAACTGGGTGTCCGACTCTAACCGACAGAGACCGCTGTTCACATTCGACTGGTTTCTTTTACATGTGACCATGATGTAATTTCATCCATGGAGTTTTAAATGCCAAAACCTAACCAAACGTTAACCACAGACGTGGCAGAGAGGAAAACATTTATATGAATATTATTGTACTCATTGGGGAAGTCTGTGATTGATGAAATGATGAAATAGGCCCAACAAAAACTGCACTGAGAGTGTTAGAGCTTCACAGTTCACACATCGTAGTTTAGTGCATCGAAAATGATCAAAAATCGTAGCAATAGAGCCTAACCAATATATCGGCCAAGTTTAGCTTATGACAGATAAATCAGGCCAATCAGATGTTGGTTACTAAGTAAGTGGTGTGCTGTTACATAGTTTGTAAAAAGGTAACCTGACATATCTGCAAGCTCATGTTTTATTTGCTCTGATGCGACTATGTGGAACATATGACTGTGTTCAAACAGATTTCCAGCCGACCTGGCTCACTTCAGGACAATCAGAACCATTTATCTGATGTGGAGCAGGATTGATACAATGACTGACAACTTGTGGAGCCTTTGCGCTTAATGCAAAACATGCAATAACATCATTTTTGGCTCATGCACCCTCACATCGGGGACACGACTTGGACTTGGAGCTCTCTTGTCTGTTGATGCATTTTTGAAAAAAACCACAATGGCTGCGGCTGATGTGAAACTTTGGGTTGAAGAACTATTTTCAATGTCTGATAGCAAAAATGGCAACACTCATTAACATACTGATGCTACACCATCACAGCTCATCTCTGCACGCTGCAGTCTGTTTACATGTGTTCTTGCTCTGTCGGGTTGTAGGTCTGTCCAACTGAAACCAGAGGAATTTTTGGTCCATGGCCGTTGATAACACCCTTTGGAAATTTAAAAATGAACTGATGGGTTTGCGAATTGGTTTGGCAATTGCGCGCAACCACAGAGCACTTTAACCAGGAGAAGTCCTGCTCAGTTTATATCACAGTCACAATTCCTCAGTAACCAAACTCCATCCTTTACTCAGTCACTCTCTTTGTCAATGTTACGTCTACATGTAAAAAAATAACATGGGTCCGATATATTTATTTCCAATTTATTTTTCAACCTCTCAAATATATAGATTTCTGAATCAGCCTAAAAAGTCCAGTATAAGTCAAACTATGACAAAAATGTATCTTTGTCATCCACTGTGCATGACGAGTCCTAATGATTGAGCTACATCTTTGACCAATCATATTCCTCCGTCTGTCTCCTCTCTTGTCTTTTATCAGCCTTCAGAGAAACCTCAGCGAGTCTTTCCCCTCCGCCCACATAAAGACACAGTTGTTCTGCTCAACTCAGTCAATACAAAGTGAATATGACGGACAAAGGTACATGGATAAAACGTCTGTCTTCCTTCTCAGCACTAAGTGGATGCTGCTGAAAAGACCAGCCTTTATGTCTGACCCCAAGAGGTCAGACTGATACGAGATTGTGTGTGCATGTGTGTGTGTGTGTGTGTGTGTGTGTGTGTGTGTGTGTGTGTTTCCATCACTGCACCCCACCCATCTGCTTTTCCACAGCCCGAGGTACCTGGAGACACGGCTGTTTACCTTGTTGTCTGCTGCGACAGATAGGAAAATCCCATAATTTAGGTATTAACTGTCTGCTGATGTGATTAAAACTAACGTGAATAATTCCATGAATGCAGCGTGACATTTGTGGGAGTTAATCACAAAAGAACAGAGAAGAAGGAGGAAGGTCTCCGGTCCCAAGATAATATTTTTACAGACCGGATTCCTCCACAGACAAGAACAAACGTTGACCATTTTTTCTATTATTGCATGCATAGCAATTTGTTAACTACATGCAGGGTAGAAATAATTTGTTGACTAAACCCTTTGAAAACAAAGCAAATTGGTTTGAATTTTTTTAAAAACATGGGAAGAGAGCAGCGAGCAACACAACAACATATGGCCCAAAAATCAAAAGATATAAGTAAAAGTTAGGAGAAAATTACCATAAAATATGTGAAAAAACAAGCAAAACAAAGAACAATACCTGAAAAAGTGCAAAAAATTAAAAAAAAAATCTATGTATTTTTTTCTTAATTTTAAATATAAAATTATGGTAATTATGATTGTTTTCTAATAATTTTATAACTGTCACCCCTTTTTTATACACTAACTCCAGCTCATTTTCTTCATCACCTTTTACTAATTTTTTGTGATTTGTGTGACATTTTCTTGCCAAGTTGGTCATTGCATTTTCCCTATGTTTTTGAAGAAATTAATTTGCTTGAGTTTAAAGGGTTAAATGGCTTGTGAACGGCGTCTGAACGAAGTTTAAGAAAACTGATGCTGAACCAGATTTTTGCAGACAAATATGAGTTATGTTAGTTACATAGTTATCAAATGGCAACCTGCACAGACAAACTAATCTATGAGAATTAGATTTGATTGTATAATTCTTGCTACAGATCATATTTAATAAATAGATCCATTTAGTTATAAAGTACAAGAAGCGTTTCCCAATGTACTACTTCATTAAGAGGAACCTCTTAAAGCCCAGAGGATTTTCTTTGTCCAATCAGAGACACCAGAGGGTCCAAGTCAAGAGATGAAAGAGCCAGAGGAAAGAAATGAGGAAAATAATTCTCCCCTTTTGTCTCAGTTTCTGGGTCAAGGCCTAATTGATTTCCTGATTAGTCGTCCATCAACCTAAATCACAACCTGCTTTCACACCTGCGATGGGAGTGTGATTTCATAGTTGAGGAATTCATTAAATGTTGAGCAGCTTATTTATCTCTTTAACAAGTCTATTCCTGGAATCCTGAGGAATAAAATTTAATGAAACGTGCAGCACAATGACGAGAGAAAAAAAAGTAAAATTGCAAAATGAAAATTATGGAAATTACATTTTCTCTTAAAGTTAATTTTGACTGTTGTTTTCCCGAGAGGAATTTGACACGCGTGATTATTCATCTCTTGACAACAGCTCAATTAAGACAATAAATTTGTTTTTCGTTTGTTATCATCAGGGGAAATATGCCATAACACAGGAACTTACACAGTGTAATACAAGCAGTACTGAAAATATACATACGCTGTTAGTGACATTCATGCATTTAATTTGCGGAATGAGGCTCGATTCTCATGTGATACATATGCTTCAGCACCGCAATTATCTCCTCAAGAGCACAATGTAGGCATAATTTCCCCAGACTGCATAATTATCTTTGAGTAGGATGACAAACTCATCACAGAAGTTTCGGAAACAAGCGGTTTCACAAGTAGGCTCCATTTCTGAATCAAGATGAGCATATTTTTAACCCTTTTGTAACCAGGTAGGTCAGTGTCTTATTTACAAATGCAGCCTCGGGGAGAGCAGTAGCTGCAGGGGGAGAAAAAGTTGCATCCACACACAATCAGACTTCAAAGTTTTCGGTGAGAGTGCAGCAGTGTATACAGCTCTGTAGGCCATCTGGGGGTTAAAGTGTTGCTCGAGCATCCCTGATTCACTACCTAAAAACTGGTAACCTTCGAGGCACAAACGTGTTTTCTCTGCAGCTGCCCTTTAAATCTTTTGTCTGCAGAGGATCAACATCATCTCCGTGTGTCTCTTCTGAAGTTTGATGGAAAAAAAATTTATTCTCATCAGGCCGGAGGAAGGAGAGGGGGGAACTTAATAACTTTTGCAGAGTAAACATGGTGGTTTTTAGTCTCGGTTTCACTCTGAATATTTTGTCTTGATTCACAGCCACATTTGGTTAATCAAGTCGGGTTTGCGGTGCCATGTGAGATCTCTCGTTGGCATAAAGTAGGTATTTTCTTTAATTCGCATGAAGCAGCAGGAGTCAGCTGATGTTGGACTTCTGCTCTTGTGCTGCTCTTTATTGCACCTGATGATAAAATAATCTCTTGTCAAGTTTGTCCCTGTGGGAAGCATAAAGCACCACGTCATCATATTCTGACACTTTGCTGGAGCTTCATCAGATGTGAAAATAACACTAAGGCCCAATCCCAAAACGCTCCTCGCCCCTACCACTGAGCCCCTACCCCTCCACCCCTTTTTGCATTCACATCTAGGAGTAGGGTTTCATGATCCTTTTTGGGATAGAGGGGTAGGGCAAAGCGTTAGGGCTGATTTATACTCGCTGTACGTATAAAAATAGATGCGTCTTTTTCAAACATTTCAAACATTGCTGGCTCACACTTACAGGCCTGACTTATTTTGGAAGAGATACTGCCAAGACGACACTAGAGGGCATAGTCGAAAGTTTCTGACAACAAACAAGGTGACGGAGGTCAATAACGTACTGTAATAACGTACATAATGTAATGAACGCAGAGTAAAGACAGAGGACACTGTGTGTCTACGTATCTAACCTTTATCAAAAATGTGCCTTTAGGACAACATGGATCTCCAAATGAAGGTTTTGTCAGAGGCATAATTCATTATAATAATGATTTAAACTATTACAATAACCATTATATTATCATAGTTTTATGTTGTTTCAGAAAAATATGGTCATTTACTCAATACTAAGCATAAAAAGAAATTGCTGTAAGGCCAAAGTCCCGGTATCTTACTAGCTAGCTCGCTAATGTTACATTGTTATTGCTGATTTATACATGACAGTCCCACACAGAGCGTAAGAGGCCCTGAATTTAACTCTGTACGTCCGTCAGTGATGATGCTGCACCGCTGCTCTTATATCAGTGCAGACACGCAGAGAAGGCGCACAGGCTGCTAAGTGTACAGAGACCTGCTTGTGGCCTTTTTTAATGCGATGACTTGTTGTTGTTGTTGTTGTTATTAATTTAAACTGCTCAGAAATTGCAACCGTCCTTACAACTGCAAAAGGATGCCTATAGCCACGCAAGTGAAATCACCTTAGCAGAGGACGCCATATTCTTATGTCGAGCAGCACTCACGGTGCCTGTTTATGTAAACGCCAGCATCGCAGATTACTGATGACGTGTTGTCCCGTTTCACAGGGAAATATTTTAACAGTTACCTCTTGTAATCCTGTTCCAAGCAGTAAGGTGGCACTTGAAAATAATGGGTAGAGGTAAAAATCAGAAATGGGATTAAACCTAAATCTCTTACAACTTTGAATGAAAATATCTGCCTTTCTCTTCAAAGCACCAAAGTCAAAGCACACAGACATATACAATCACATTTAGACTTTTTTCACTTTTCAACCTCAATAATTCTGATTAAGCTGATACTTATATATATTTTTAAACAGTAAATATGAGACATTTACTAGCAAGTCCTTTTAAATAAAGACTTCTTGATTCCTTGTAGAAAAAAACGTTATATTGGAATATTTTTGTGAAGTTAGTAGTGAGTAATCACACGGTTCGGGGAAAACAGCCCGCTATTATCGGTGACAAAGGTGTCTGGCTTTGTGTTTTTCTACGTCTGCAGCTTACAAGGCCATGCGAGGAGCATCTAACACAGGCCTCACCATGTAAAGAAATATTGTCTTATGTTTGGTCTCAGCTTAGGTCAATGCTTTCCCTTCAATTTGGCCATCATTAAGGGAGTATTTTGGTGTGCTCATGGTAACCTGATAGCATTGACTGATGCTGATCGCTCCCCACAGGGCCCCACTCTCTCTCCCTCAGCAGGCCAAGGCGAACCCAGCTGCAATTATAATACTTAAAATAATTCCACAAAAGTGGGGCCATCATTGAATAATTCAGCCTTCTAGTCTTGTCAGGACTTTGCTAGACTTATGACATCATTCAAGCTGAATATCCTTTAGCAGATGTGTGAGCCAAAAAATACTCAAACAGGAATCACATTCCCAGAACATTTGAATGTTTTTAGACTGAGTTTCAAACGCCTGTTTCCTGTGAAAAAAAAAAAAAAAAAAAGTGTGTGTGAGCTCCAAAAAGTGTCTCACAACTAAGTGAAATCGGTGCTTGCAGCTCTGATCAGGATTTGCAACAAAGCCCCAGAGTGGTCTGATTTGCACGGCTATGTAAACAAATCGTGTTTAATTTTACATGAGTATTTGCTTGGCGCCCGACACCCTAAGAGCACGGCCATATCATTAATAAGCCAGACTTGCTCATCAGACTGTAAATGGCTCGCTTCATGTATAAAATATCAGAGGAATAGAGTGGCCCTGCATTTCCAAAGAGGCCTGAATGGACCGCTGCATTCTTAGCTGGAATTTATGGAGCACGTCAACACCTGGACTTGGCGATGTTTACAGCGCCACTCCCACAGCGCCTAATGGATGATGAAGGGCCAGTATGGGCTGGTTCTTTTGTTGATCCCTGGACAGTTCTGAGTTTAAAACTGTCTTTTGGGAGCCCGTCCGCTTCTCTGTACTCAGGGCTGTTCAGAGTTTATCAACCAGATCCTCAGCAGCCAAAAACAGGCTTTTAACAGTTGTTGTGTTCAGCAGCCAGTGTTGCACTAACTTTATAGCCAATAATGTTCCGAATTAGGGTAAACTGAACACCAGTCTTGAATATTCCTGTCATCATTATCTCTGTACTGCCAATTTGTCAAACCCACAGAATAGTTAAGTTTATTGCATGAATGCCACTAAGTACTATTATCCATTCATGCAGTTTGAAACACTGCTGTCAAGTAATTTTGTGTGAAAATAGTAAAATCTCTTGACATTTTAAATCCTGATCATTAATCTGCATTTTATTTTAGTCAAGGACCTAGGTTACATTTCGATATCAGGTGGGGGACACATGAAACAAAGGATTCTGGCCATCACCAAATTTTTTTTAGCATCAGACACTTAATTTTTTGCATTCTGGTGACTTTTTATGCACCATGTTTTGCCTTTTCTGCAACACTTCATGATGTTAACATCTTTAATTTTGTCAAAGTGAAAGTCCTCTGCATATTTCACGCATTTATTAGGAGTGACTGATGCAAATATTCTAAATTTTGAGGCCGTGTGTCCCCTGCAGAAGAATTTAAGCATCAATCATTGAATTTTCTGCATTCTGGTCATTTTTATGCACCAATTTATGGTTTCCAATTTATTAGTTTTCTGCCTTAATTTATGGTGTAAATGTCTAATTTTGTCAAAGTAGAAGTCCTCTGCTACTTTTTTATTGGGGGAGACAAATGCACATGTTCTAAATATTAAGGGGGGGGGGGTCCCCTGCATTCAGCCCCCCAAAATCTATGCTTATGATTTCAGTCTTAACTGCAGCCAATGTACTACAACGCTGTCTCCTATTTATATCGTACTAATTTGCAA
Organism: Plectropomus leopardus; assembly: GCF_026936395.1. Taxonomy (NCBI): domain Eukaryota; kingdom Metazoa; phylum Chordata; class Actinopteri; order Perciformes; family Serranidae; genus Plectropomus; species Plectropomus leopardus. Next base: position 7,287,837 of record NC_142188.1, on the reverse strand, counting down.
CAGTGAATATGTTTTGGAGGAAACTTAATGCCATCTAGATTAGGTTTTCATCAACATAATTACATTTCACTGACAAAGTGCTTCATTTGTTTTCCATTTTGTTTATTCACTAAGAATACCCACTTGCAGCCACTGCAGCATTGTTATTCTTTTTTATGGTTACAGTGTGTTTGGGCACTCGCTGCATTTGTTTAAAGTTTGGGAAAGTCCACGGTTTTGATTTAATACTAAATGAATTCTTGTGACTTGAAGCACGAGACACGATTTATTAACATTTAACCAAAACCACAATCTTTCCCTAACTTTAAGCAAAGTGCTTGTGTTGCCTAAATCTAACCACATGCAAGACTCATGATGCAAAGCTCCCTCCTCCCCACCGTGTACGCCCACCATCCACTCAACTCCACTATAAATTCTGTGCGGTTAATGAAGGTAGAATAGGAAATTGAAAAAAGATTGCCACAGAGCTTAATCAGCAATTGTGATTTCCTGCAAAATGTATTTTGGTGAAACAAATTAGTGGCATATAAACATGCTTTCTCGTGCTGAAAGTCGAGGTTTAGCATTTGAAATATGTCTTCCCAGAGCAGTTTTTGTAAAGGGAAAATAATGTTTGTTGATTGGATTCTAACACTAACAGAATACAGTTTTGTGTTGTCTGTTATAAGAAGTTCCCAGGACATTATTTTTTTAAAGAACATAGGGACTGATGTGTCCTTAAATTGAAAAGTTTGCAAAAGACTGCCAGTTAAACTATGAACAGGGACACAAAATGGATGTTGGGCATGAGAAAACTATTGTTTAATAAGGCATGAGTTCCACAGTGACGCTGCATCGACTCAGTTGAGCTGAAAAAGTTTCAGAGGGTCTGTCTTTGTAAGAGATTTGTGCAGCACATACAGTACGTCCAGACTTCCCGGCTGTTGATATTAACTATTAAGCATGACAAGTATCGAGGCCACAAGTTGCAGAGGATATTGCAGCGACTTGTACAGCACACGTCTGTTTTTCTATTCCCTGGATCTTTCGCAGGGTGGATCGCACAAGCTTTTCCCCCTCAGCACCCCATTTGTCTGCACTGCGGTGTGTAATTGTAAATAAAGAAGAAGCCACTCATGAATGCTCCCTCTGCATAGATGATGTCCTAATTGAGAGATGCAGTGAAATGGTTATAGGGTGTTTTCATTTCATGGTTCACTACACTCTCACCATGCGCTTGCACACACTCCCACACACGCACACATACACATCAACCCTGTGGTTTGCATCATGAATAAATTGAATATCCTCTTACTAAGCTACTAAATACATCTGCAGCGTCACGCTACAGTGGGTTCGGTGATGCCTGTTCTATACAGATCGTTGCTTCCCACCAACACATACAGTAAGAATATAAACATTTAGGTCATGTGACGTTACCAAGATACACAGGCTTTATGGATTGAAGGCCCATGTTTTTTTAAGTAAATTCAGTCAATGTGCAGCGAGGAAGCACGCAGTCAGTCCAAGGAGATAAAATCTAAAATTCAGTCAGTCGCATTAATATGATTTTGAGAAGTGAATAAAATGTTGATTTTCATTTCATAAATATGAACAGCAGTGACTCCCCACCCCGAGTTATAAAGACACACATTTTTCTACATTTTTTAATTAAAGTATTTAGTCTTAAATCACAAATTTCTAAACTTCATTCAATATGAGAGGAGTCTAAATGTCAGTTTAGCACTTTTTGTGTCAACACAGCTGAATACCTGAATAAAGGAATACTTCATCCACAAAAGTACTATTTGTCTATAGGTTACTCACACCATGTTGCATTGAATTTGAGAAGAGACATTTATTTTTCTCGCAACTCCACGGTGAATGAAAAATACAAAAACTGAGAATTACAGATAAATTGAGGTCAAAGTGGTCTGCGTTTCTCAACAGCAAAACTTTGTCAAAACATCCCTTTACAACATCTCATGCAACCTGTTCAGTATAGTTAATGTCATATTTTTTCAGTTGTATGCTCAGTATTTCACAGTCCTTTCTGACTAAAAGTGAAACTTATCTATGCTCTTGTCAAAAAAACAGCAACTTTTACCGCTGTCTCAGTCAGTTAGTGTTTGTGTTATTTTGTGACTTTTTTTTAAATAGGTTTAGTTAAGATTCACCAAAGTTACACAATAACCGAACAAACTATTGATCGAGGCAACAGTGGACCAGCAGCTCCAGTGTTAAGTCAGCTAAAATTACAGTTTTTGTCAATGGAGTCTGGCTTGAAGAGAGCATATCTATCTCTGAGTTGTGGTTCAGTTTTAAATACTTAAGCTTTAGTGAAAATGCACTAAAGCTAGAACCGAGTGTACGACTCGATAAATGAGACGTACATTAAACTGCACAAGTTGGAGGCATGCCACAAAGTTTTCTTCACTAATTCAAGATTGATGTACAAATGCTCATTTTGCAGGATGAAGTGTTCCTTTAAGCTCTCAAGGTAAATTTTCATATCTGCCATCCTGAGCAGGTTAAAAAAAAAGCCCAATACTTCTGTGCAAACACTATAACCCAGAAATTGAATAACAGCCACTGAAGAATGGATTTCACACTAAATCATAGTAAGGTACATGAAAATATTTCTCCTGTATCCCAGCAACAAATGAGCTTTTCAATAAAAAAAAAAATACAGCCTGTAATAATCACCACAGAGGAGAACTTGCCTACTTTAGAACGTCACAGTCCTTCATGCACAAAGCCGAGCACAGAAACTGCTCACAGCAGCCTGATGTCTCAAGGTCTGCAAAGTAGATGCCGATCAGCCGAGCGAAAATTACATAAACACGCCATTTTGAAGTTTCTGAATTTCCATGTAGCCCACCCAAAATCTGGGGGTTAATCTTGTGAATTTTTCAACAGACATCCATTAATTTGGTTGTTATAATGCCTTATGTATAAGTTGCCTCACATAACCTCCTCTCCTGTTTCGTACATACTTTACTGCATTTCCCTGAGTATTCTGACACCACCGCAGGAGAAATGCACTCAAACAGGAAGACTTCATTGACTATGCAGCTTGGTCCGTACATCATTGGCCGGGACCTACGAGAGAGTGCTCATTGTTGCACAGTGTATTACTGCAATGTTCATTTTGGGTTCTCTGAGGACAACATACTTCATGCATAATAACCACAAAAGACAAAGATAAAATACAGAAAAATGAACTGCATGGGCCAAAAAAACTTCCCTGTACAAGAATTATCTACTGTGTGTGCAAGGTTGATTTCATCTGTGTGTGTGTGTGTGTGTGTGTGTGTGTGTGTGTGTGTGTGTGTGTGTGTATTACAGTAGTCACTGCAGCACACAGCCAGAGGGCTCAGTGTTTGATCCCTGGCTGTAAAATGGATTATCTGGTGGCAGGAGGGTGAAAGGATAGCAGTGTGTTAGCTTTGAAAAAAGACACACAAATGAGTGCGTATGTTTGTGTGCATGCACGCGCATACGTGTGTGTGTGTGTCTGTACGTGTGCATGTGATCTCAGCAGCAGACAGCCCATGGGGACTGGGCGGCCCCTGAGGAAACGCGTCTTAAAAAGCTCTCTGTGGCTCCAGCTAATGCTCACTTTGTCACCCAAACAGGGCAGGAAAGATAATCAATAGCCTTTGATAGCTACTATTAGGGTTTTAACAAGCTTTTCCTCACGCTGGGCTGCTCTACTGAGGAGAAACGAGGAGAGCCAAACAAGCCTTCATCATCCTGTCCCTTGCAACCTTCCTCTCACTGCACACCATACGCTCTATTTCTTCCTCTGTTAGCAGAAGATTCCCAAACGTTTCATATCAGGGAACTCCAAATATAGTAGATCCACACTGAGCAATGGATGCACGTTTGATTTGAGTCTACAGGTTTCGTACATTAAGTGCTGTCCCTATGTTGTACTATGATGAGTAGGACTTGGATTTAGTAAACTCTCTTAAGAAATGGATTGGACTTTCTGGTATACTGTTTAACTGGTCTCACACTTGTATTCGGAGACAGTTCATGTAGTGATGCACGGGTCAGCCCACAGTCCTTGGGTCCAGAGCGGTTCAGGTGATCTTGTTAAATAATATTGCTAAATTCGGGCAGTTTGGGTCACAAAATGAGAAAACAGCATTCTAACATCATAACAACAACAGAATTAACATCATATCATGCACTCTTATCGTGATGGCCCACAAGCAGAAAATAAAATACAATACTTTTCAGTGCATTTAATATCCAATTACTGTGCAAAATACTTCAACATAGGGTTGTTGTTTTGTACATACTCACTTAATCAATAAATAAAAATACATATTTGTTTGTGATATCAGCAGAAATCAGAATGTTGGCTATTACAATGTTTCTCTTCAAAGCCAATATCTTCTGATACCGATCACATGCCAATATTGTTGTGCATCCTTACTCGTTCATGCTTTTGTTTCTAGTTGCGATTATTGTAAAACTCTTTTTACTGACCAACCTAAAGCAGCAATTACAAATTACAGATCATTCAGAAGGTTGCTGCCAGAGTTTTCACAAAAACTAGAAAAAGAGACAATATAACGCTTGATTTACGTAACCCGTGCTGGCTGCCAGTATCTTTTAGAATTTATTTTTAAGTCCTTCTCTAGTCTTAAGGCACTTAATGGCCTCAGTCTCCCTTATATCATAGACTCCCTATTGCTTTATGTCCTCCCACGAACTATGAGATCTTCAACAGCTGCTCTTTTAACTGTTCCCAAAGTCACCAAAACAATGTTTGGGGATGCTTCTTTTAGCTACTACACCCCAAAAATATTAAACACTCTTAACACTTAAAATATTAGACTTACTGGCTCAGGGGACATTTTTACAAAAGGAGTCAAAACATATCTTTTCAATTTAACTAGCAGCTGTAAGTTTTAATATTTTATGACTTTCTCCTAATTCTTTATTAAATAAATGTTGTATTGTTGTATGGTTTTTACCTTATCTCATTGCTGTTTGTTTCTGCTGCTGATTTCAAGTTAAAGTTCATTCAGCACTTCATTCATCGAAACATCAATACATTTTCTACTCATTAAAGCTTATAGTTGTGTGTCTTATTCTTTAAACATTGAAACTTTTTAAGAATATCTTGGACAGCCTTTTCAGCACAGGTGCACTGGATTTTCCGTCTTAAAATAATACAATCTACTGTCATATGCACACACAGACATGAACACACCAGCACCAATTTCAGCCTCCCAATAGAAACTGGTAGGGGAGCACCTATGCTAAACTAAATCTAATTTGCAGCATCTGCGTTTGTCACACCATTAGAATAATTGTTCCCTCCTCAGCTGTTTCCCTGCTGTTTTCTATCAATTTCCACCCCTCAAAACCAAATGATCTGTTCATTTCAAAGCTCGTGTGGGTTTTTTTTTCTTTTCCCGTTAAATCTCAAGCCACTTCTCTCAAAATTAGCCCTCTCACTTAGAACACATAATGCTAATGACCATAATTAACCCAAAATGGAACTTAAATAATTACGGACCGCGAGGATTGCTCATTCAAGAGAACAGTAAATTAATCTTCCATTTGAGAGCCTGATCAAGGTGTATTGTGTTTTATCCCTGCTAACACTTAATCTTCATTTACTAACAAGCTGTATCAAGTGCAGCTGAGCGTCACCGCAGCCGCAGTCACCTTGACACAACGCAAACAGGTCGTAACCAAACCCATTAGGTGCTGTGGGGAGACTGAATGAATAATGCCTTCTTCTATTTTAACAAATAGCATCAAGAGCCCCTTGAGCGAGGCCAAATATAAAACACCGGGGTTGTAACAGCCAGTGTGAGTGTGTGTGTGTGTGTGTGTGTGTGTGTGTGTGTGTGTGTGTGTGTGTGTGTGAGCACTGTGTTGCTAATAAAGGACATGCATGGTGATGGTCTCTACACTGATTCCTTGGAGAGTAACTTATTACGGGGCTGAAAAGCGGTATTTTACTGCCCTTTCTGGTTAAAAACTTGTTTTATCTCTGACCTCTCTGGGTGTGGCCTTCCGCACTTTGGCAAGGTGAGAAATGTCATCAAAAACAAGATTTTTACACACTGCTGTTGTGTTGAACTATAGAAGCCTCGCACAGCCAGACTACATCTCACAAGCTCAATTTTCGCTACGAGACTGCAGTCTGGAAACAACTACACAAGAAATGCTGAGCCAGATCTGATATGTACCAACCAATCAGTGAAAGCATTTAGGTTACATGACCCATATCTTATGATTACATATTCTACACCTGGCCAACTGCTCACCTCAAGACTCAGCTATGTTGGAAAAACTGATTTCGGTAGATAATATAGGACGGCTGTGACATTCAGTTTCCTGAACAGCTGCCATGTTTTTCTTAAAGTGTGAGGAAGTTGTTCCTCCATTCAGGTGTAGTTGACTTCTCACATGGAGAGAACCATCAGTCACCAAGTCTGTTTCACGCTTATTTTTCTATGCAACGGCCGAAAGTGAAGCAAGTATTTTGTGAGGTTGCAGGCTTAACCTGTGCAGTACTTCAAAACAACTTTCTTTGTTTTTATTCTGAATTCTAAAAGGACATAAGCCACAGCTTAGAGATATACTGTGGAGAAGTTTCCTAAAAACAATAAACAGACTCTTAAAGAAGTAATCCCTCTCAATCATCAGTTATGACTCACTTTAATTGTGCAGCGGTGTGTTTTTCTGCAGAGACTCTTCGTTCTGAACAGTCATGGGCGTGTACCCTTCAGAGTGCACAGGTGATTTTAGAGCTTTTATATAAAAGGTAGCAACCAGGTGCCAGACGTCCAAGAGACACAGTCCCAAAGCAACACAAACACAGCGGGGGGAAACGCCAAACAAGAGTGAATCTGGGATCGGCTTTAATTTCACTTTTGCTTGCGAGCGTTTTTCCAAACAGTAACCAACAATCCTGCAAAGAATACCTGAAATAAAAAGCTATTATATATATATATATATATATATTTTGCCAGAACTGAAATCTGGGAACCTATTGGCTATCAGTCAGATGACGAATTTACTTCGAGGTGAGACGGCCGATATATCCGGGGATTCACTGCAGCCAAGAAGAAGAGAGAAGGAGGAATAACTTTACAGTACAGGAGTGTCAGTGTTTGTCAGCGTGTCCACGGTTTCCGTGCCTATTTAATTTGAAAGAACAACAGCCAATTGTAAAACAGCAACATCACATCCTCAGTCACACTGATCAATGATACGTACTCACTCACTCACTCACAGAAAAACCCATTTCTCTGGCTGCCCCGCATTCTGCGATCGAGCCAAAAATTAAGCTTTTCCAAGATGATTTCTGTCATTTAAGGTAGTTCTTATCATGCTTATGTTCAGTTATTCATTTTTCTGATATTTTATTTAAATCAGTTATTCGATGCTATAAAAACGAGGGTTTGATGCCATGATTGACAGCTGTGTGTGCCAATCGGTGTGCTCACGATCAATGGTGCTGCTCACAGTCAGTCAGACGGGTGTATAGGCGGGAACTCGATATGGTGTAGTGACAACTGAGCAGACTCTGGCTCCAAATGATGTCAGCAGCACAAGTTAGCAATTTCCATATCCGGTACATTTTGGCTTCGTTTTTGTGCAGTGGGGAAAAAGTAGAAACGTCATCTATCTTCATATACAGTCTATAATTTATAGAGATAACCAGAGCTGTTATTTTTCTATTAAAAACATGCAGCTATTTCTGCATACAAGCATTTATGATTACCATGACCTTGGTGAAGGCATGAAGTGGGTTTGTGTCATTGATGTCACCCCCCTCCTGATATTATCCAGGAAGGAAAGGCATGATGGGTAAGGGATGTGGTGATGGTAACCCAGGTGGGGCCAATCTTTCCTCCCAGCGAGATCCAATAAGAGCCATTAGAGAGGTCTGGTTCATTTGAGCGTCACAGTTAACAGCCTTACACAGGATGGGACAGTACACACGAAGCAACAACAGAGCAACAGGCGTATTTATTCACTACGCAGAGACGCAACTTGTCCATTAGATCTGTGTCCTCTGGCACAGAAAAGCATTACCGAAATATATAAACTTGTTTCACTAATGTTTAAGTGTATTCAGCGTTACCTCAAACTGCACCTCTCGCTGCTGAAACTGTCAGCAGTTTTGGACATCATGCTGCATGATGATGATGATGATGATGATGATGATGATGATGATGCAGTAGTGAAAGACTGGGTGAGAGGAACCTGCTGAAAGGCTGGAGGGAAAACAGAGGCTGAGTAAATGAAATCTCATCCGTCTATCTACGTTCCTGGTTTCCTCTTTATCTCATCCTGCAAAGGAGGGAGGAGAGGGCGGATTTGTTATTTTTATGGGGTTTACAGTAATGCTCAGAGGGTGAAATTATTCCTGGAGCCCCGAGTTTAATTATTTCCTCTCGTATCAATACAGTCCACCGACGTAATTTCCGTGTTGATCTGATTAAAGAAATATTACATTCTGCCAGGGCACGGGCAAATTGACTTTGGTGGCAAGGTCTTGACAAGAACCAGACACGCAGCTTTATGCATCAGTAACGGCGTAACCATATTATCCATGCACTGCTTCCTTCAGTGAAAAGCAAGATGCAGGCTGTTTCCAATGAAGACAAAAGAGGAGAGGAAGGAAATTCAGGACGGGAGAGACGGTGCAGACGTGCAAGTAGACACCTTCTCAGAGAATACTAATGCCTTGTCATCAGGACCCTCAATGCATCAGCAACATCAACACCTACATTACTCACCCAATCCTAAGACTTTTTTCAATAAACACAGTATTATACAAGCACTGTATAAGTTATAAACTCAAAATTACCACTGCCTAACATGTAATCGACCTTTTTATTCTTTTTTTTAAGCATTACAGCTTCACCAACACATCAATTTGCTGATAGTCTGGATCAATATTGGCCATTCATTTTGTCAGCAAACAGTTTGATGGAGTATTGACCCGCAGCAACATAAAAAGTCTGATTTGTTGTGGTCCTTATTCAACCCATTCTCTCTTTATTTTCATCCCTGCTTTTATCTCCCTTTAATGTATTTTGCTAATCTTGTTTTTTAATGCCTTTCAGAAGAAAACTTTTTTATTGTTTCGTTTCGGGTAAACCTGCTCCGGAAGAGAGCGTCGTGTAATCGCTTTATGCAGTTGTTTTTGACTTGAGAGTCACGACCCTAAAAGGTCACAAGATAAATATGACAAGACAAGATGATTAAAGGGATACAGAATATAACCAGAGCAACAGACTGTATCTTTGAGGCAGATACAGAGGTCCATATTTTTCTCTATTATTACATTATATTTCTTTAAATAAGGATCCATTAAATATTTCTGACACTCTTTAATGGTGACACTGTTTCCATATGATCTCAAACATAATTTGGAATTTCTGTACTGCAATGTCTTATTACTTATCAGCTGACATGTGAAAAGATAACAATATATCTCCAAAAAAACTCTCTTTAATTTGCTCACAACTTACATTTACACATAAGCAGACTTATGCCAAAAAGACGGGGAATCACTTCCTTATTGTCAATGTTGGGATGATGTCTTACTCTCATATCGGACACATCTCACAGCCTGCAGCTTTATGGGTTAATGTTTATCTATTCCTGTTCATCTATTCCTTCCTCAGTTAGTCAATTTCTATATTTCCCAGAATATCTTTCGACAACGTTATGTGAGGAGACATGAACTTTTATTTGGGGTAAGTCTGTGACTGCAGACAAGACTCTTATTTTAACTCTACCTATTAATTATTTCTAATTTAATTCACTTGGTAATCTGCCTGTGAGGGCACTTTATAAGCTTTTTATTTATTTTATTTGTTTTTATTTTCACTTAAACTGCACAGATTTACTTCTACTCTTCATTTGCTTGTGCTTTACATTTTCATAATTGTAAATTGTAAAGATTTACAAAAGTGGTGCCATGGCAGAGCAAAGTGAGTATGTGCAGGCAGATTTTTCTGCATTTTCATTACCCTGAAAACACATAGAATTGCCCTGGTGTATAAAATGTGCAATGCAAATAAAATTGTTTTGCCTTGACTGCATTATTTTATAGTTAATAAGACTACACCTGGTGCAGGAATTGGTTTATCTTAATACTGTACAAATTATTTCTATAATCTTGATATTACGGTTGATTTTCTCACACTGCTAAAGTTTGTTTTGTTTTTTTTTACAGTCAAATACCATAGATCATCATTATTTTTTATTCATCGAAAAAGCTTTGACACAGATGCTTCCACTCTATATTTCATACCTTTTATCTCACATTACCTTGTTACTCGCTCACTAAATAGGTGGCTGCTATTGTTTGTGCTTCTGTATGATTTTATTTCTATTTTAACTGGTTTGGATATTGGCTATCCACTTGTTTTCTCTTTTTTAGGTTTGATTCTTTATTGCTTTTTATGTCTTTATTCATGCTTGGCATCATAAAAAAATCCCTAAATTAATTTCCAGAGTTTTAAATGAAGGTTTAAATAAATAAACTGTAAGTATCACAACATGAGGTTGAGTTGGTTTAGCCTAAAAAATTCAGATACTCTGCATCAATAGTTGTTTTATATCAGTGTTTTAGGGTGGATTATTCCTTTAACACTGGCCAACAACTGGGTTATTGCATGTAGAGGAAGCTGAAATATGAATACAAATGAGTCAGAGTGCAGGTATATGAGTCAGAAATCATATAAAAAGAGAAAGAGAAAAAGAGCCCGAGGGGGGAGCGAGGAGAGAGGGGAGAAGGGGGAAAAAGAGTGCAGCCATGTGCTGGGGTGTACACCTGTACCCAGAACAGGTGTTTTCCGCCCCACTTGCAGGCCCCCTGATTAGGAACCGCCACGCTTGCCTTACCCCGTCAAAGACTAGCTTATCCCCCATCAGTGCAGCTCAGGCTCTGGGTAAAATGATGGTTAATTAGCCAGCAGAAAGCCACAGGCTGGAGGTTGATGGAACCACCTCCTTCCTGACTTTCCACCCTCCGTTATACACTCAGATGTGTGTGTACTGTACGCACAAAGACCAGATACGAACTCATTTAAACACTGAGGCATGAACAGACAAATCCAAAAGAGTAGATTATATTATTTTATTGTGGTGTTTTATAAGCTTTAACTGAATTTTAGGAGTCACTTGGTTTTGTTATCTTCTGTACGATTGTCAGAGTGGACCCAGTCTGATCCAGCACTCTTGAAGAACAAACTACAGGATTATTATAAATGATAAAGACTCCTTTGATTACAAAAAGACCACCGAGGTTATTACCATGAAGGGATTAATAGAGCAGACTGTGCTTTTTACTGTATAACATGTCTTTTTCCTGGCTAATCTGCACATACACGGGGAAGCAATCAAAAGAGAGGTAGAGAGCGAGAGAGAGAAACTATAATTATGCGCAGCTGCAAAAGCGGGGGGCCGGGAGAGGTTGCATTACCCAGCACTAAACACTTTCACCTGCGCAGCTATGCTACCCAGCACTAAACACTTTCACCTGGACGGAGCCACGTTTTCAAGTTTTAATCATATTTCCACCAGGGAGCCGAATTACAGCGCAGAAATGACTTTGTAGTAGACGCACAATGGTGGTATGACAGACAATTGGGGGTAATGTTGAGAGGTAATTCTCAAAGAGCGACAGACTTATTGGTTTAATGATCTGTTTTAACTGTTTTCTGGCTGCAGTTGCATCTTACATATTGTATATGTTAATAACAGGGCTGTTTAAAAATGATGTTTCAGCTCCTACTAAACCTCTGCGGTCACTTGCAGAGCAGCAGAATGACATTTGCACGCCAATTTTTTATCCCAGTGCTGGCTCTCACCATGAACTCACTGTAGCAATTAACTTTTTCATTTCATTGATTTATATAACCCTTTGAGACCTGAGCAAATTGTCTGGATTTCTTTCAAAAACACAGGGAGATACATATTTTTCCCCAGTTATAAAATACAAGAAAATTACATGAAAATTCCCCCAAAAAAGGAAGAAAAAAGGGGTTAAAAATGATAATGAAATGGGAAAAAAAAACAACAAAATGGTTAAAAAAAATATGTCTAAATGTTTAGACTGTAAAAACTATCCATCTTTTCTCTGTCTCTCTATTTCTCTCTCTCTCTCTCTCTCTTAACTGACTTTCAGGTCATTTTTTTTCAACTTTTCCTAATTTCTTACAATTTGTGGGACATCTCTCACCAAGTTGCTCATTCCCTTTAAAGCCATGTTTGCAAAGGAAATCAAATCAATTTGCTCAAGTTTCAAAGGTTCAGTTGTATGTGAAAGACATCTGAACACGGCACTAGAAATCTGATGTCATTCCAGGTTTCAAAGAGTTAACCACAACACTCTGCTAATACTGGAGCTATAAAAAGTTTATCTAAGTTTATCTAGAGTGTGGCAGTAGAGGAAAGGCCGTGGGGTTGTTAAAATTAAGAGGGTTTATCTCCTGGGAAGCCCGAATGTGCTAAATACATGTAACAGCAAGCGGAGGTTGTGGCCTAATAATTGTGACTGTAGAGCAGAGCAGTGATTCGCAACTTAAGACTCGTGGGCCAGATAGGGTGCCAGGTGGCCTGCCGACCATTTTTTGTACTTTCCATGTAAAAAATGTCTCATAGTGCATAAAAGCATTAAAGAAAAAGATTCTTTATCAAAAAAGTGTCAGGGGTGGATATTACAGATCCTCCGAAAGAGGTACAGACCAAGCCCTGAATCTCAGTTTCTACAAACTGTCCCCTGAACTCCTGTCGATTTACAAAAGTGGTGCCCAGGCAAAGCAAGGTGAGTATGTGCAGGTAGACGACAAAAACGTTAGGATTCATCCTCTAGAAACTACAGCAGATGTAGAATATCTGTGAACTAAAGATGATATATACTGTTGATGGTCTTGAAGATATGAAATGGATTTTGAGCTACCTATCAATTTTTTCTTGTAATTTTGTGGATACGTTTCCAGATACTTTGTTTCTCGATTACTGAGGACATAAATCATTATGTAGAGCTACTGTATGTATTAGATGGTCATTAGATGGTTTGTGTTGACTGTAGTATTGACTGTTGTATAGGTGTTGTAATGTGTTTTCATACTTTGAGTATGAACATTATGGATGTCTATTTATGTAATCTACTCAATGAAATATTATCAATGAAATTAAAATACTGCTGATAAAAAGTGAATAAGCAAACAAACTCACTCATGGTGTTGATCAAATAGTAATACTGACCTGAAAATGTGCATCATAATTCTGGCGATTCACTCGCTGTTGACAATTAATATTCACTCCATAGTTAACTGGTCAGTCCTCTATGCTGAGGGGGGAAATAAATCACGAGTATGTATTTTAGGGCCGCATACTGACTCATGTATGCTTCATTAAACCCTAATAGGTATTTTACAGTGTTACCAGCACTACAACACTGGATGCAATATGAGATTATAAACCTCACCTTCAGGGAAGAGGCGTATTGCTTTCATTTTTCTTAGCTGGTCCTGTTCCCACACTGACAACTGTCATTTATCCTCACAAAGTCCCGCCATGAATCCATTATTTTTCTGCTACTCATCTGAATCAGGGTCGAGGTGGCAGCATGCCAAGCGACGTGGTCTTGATCTCTTATTTCCAGCCTCCAACAAAGTCCAATTCCCTTCTAGGACTTTGATTTCAGGTCTGGCTCTCTGCATAGAGGTGGATACAAAAACATCTATCGGGTAACCTTTTATAAAGCTTATGTTCTGGCTCGTTTCCTACCTGAGAGTCGTCAATCCACATCCCAAGTTTTTGTAAGCTACGAGTACGCCTAACCTTCCTGGTCGTGGAGTCCAGATAACAGCAGTCACCACTTCTCGTGTGAACAGACCAGAGAACAGAGTGAGGTTCCTCTTGCCAACATGCACTGTTCCAAAAATTTAAAGGCCATAATCAGAGTGGGAAATCCTCATACGGCGTGAACATTTTTCCTGGGAAAAAATGTTTCTGCCGCATGTGGTTTAGATGTTGTTTTCCTCTTTTCCTCAATTGTTGCTACTAAGTTACTGTGGGCACTAACTTCAGGCCCAAAGCAAAAGGTAAATCCCCAAATATCCTACAGCTAATGGCAAACACTGAGTCTGGCCAACAGGGGGCTTTAGGCTTATACACAGAGGCACAAACAGAAACTGGGACAGAAAATTCCCTAAAAAGCAATCTTAAATGAGGTATATATGCCACACCAAAATGCTGGAAATGAAAAGCAGCGCATTACAGATGGCTAGTGGACAAAAACAGCAATTTGAGAGAAAGGAAGTGCAGAACGATACTACTGTATCTTGGGAAGATAATGTTCAGGAGGGGGGAAGGTGGTGAGTGTCAGACTGTACGAGGGAATTTGGGTTTTGGCATGCATCGCTCTCTGTGGAGCTACTGGTGCTCACACATCAGAGCTCCACTTCCTCCAGGCACACCATGCAATACACAGAGGTGATAGAGATACATTGTATACAGTTCTATGTACACACACATGCTTGTATGCATACACGGGTACACATACACAGATACATCTACACACGGTCACACACTCACTGTACATACACGAGTTCCCTGCAGCAATAAGCACTGCTCTGCAACCTAATTAAGAGAACAATTAAGTTTGAGGCGATGAGGATTGGAAATGAGGGCCTGTGTGTGTGTGTGTGTGTGTGTGTGTGTGTGTGTGTGTGTGTGTGTGTGCGCGCACGCGCGTGTACATGTGTTTGTTTGCAATCAAGATCTCACAGTATCTGACTAAAGAATAAAGCCTGTTGCCAAAATGTCAGGCATTTCCCCTCTTATCTTAAAGCTGAGGTCTGTCACTTCATTTTATTTCATTAAATTTGAGACTTTTTTATATTCAAAGTATTATTTTATCCAAATTTAGCATATTTGCTTTTATATTTTGCTCTTTTTAAATCCCATTCATGTTTACGTATGTCATTTCGAGTTTCTTTAATTTTTTATTTTACTGCTTCTTACTGCATAGCAAAGGTGGGACCAAGTCACTGTTTTGCAAGCCAAAAGTCTCGAGTCTCCGCAAACCAAGTCTCAATTCAAGGTAAGCACGTCTCAAGTCAATACAGACAAGTCTTCAGTCAAGTCCTTTCTGAAACTTTGACTTTTGAGTTCTCAGAATGTCAAAATGTGCTCTTCATCAAATGCAATGCCATTTTGACAACATAATAATTTTTTTTTTTTTTTAATTTGTAAATATTCATTATATTAAGTTTGTTAAAACGTTAATTAGCTTTTAAGCAAACACTAGCAAAGCATTAGCTTGGTATATTAGTATTAGCCTCCACATATCGATCTTTGTGCAACTTCAAATGCCAAACAAAGTTTGAAGTTTATTTGTCTCCATCTGTACTTTTTGACCTGCATTTTGTATACTGAATTTTTTTTTTTTTTTTAACCAGCACATAGTTTTTGTGCACCAACAAAATATCTCAGGTATCATTTTTCCAACTGGCTCTCAGTAACGTCATTAGTTCTTCACAGTTCTCTCCTGCAACCTGATTAGATGTGAGATCTTCCCACACATTCATTAATTTGTGGAGGCCTGCCAAATTTAAACATCTGCCGCCACATTTTAATGTTATATTGTTGAAACTGGACCGTTATATATACATCCAGTTATTTATTGCACTCTTGGAGTGCAGAGTGTACTCTGAGCACAGACGGGGCAGCAGAACACCAGTCACAGTGAAAGCGAAACTTAATTGTTCATTGTGCTCAGTGTAAAAGTTTGCATTCACCGCTTCTGCGGCAGCTGCTCCTCTCATCCATCGATCTGATCTGATCAGCTCTGCCCTGATCAACGGATCGACTCTCATCCCCATAACTCAAAGTCCTCAAACTGCTGCTAATGAAAAAAAAAGCTCACTGCTTTCACAGACCAATGAAAATGTCCAAATTTAGAGAGGGGACATCAAATGACTAAAAGGGAAGCAAACACACAGAAAATAAAATGAATTAAATTTTCTGAAGTCCAAGTGGAGATGCAAGTCTTTTGTGTGTTTTGGAGTCCATGGAGACGTTCACTGTATACCTCAGAAAAGGACTATAAATTGCCTTGTTGAAAATGTTGTAAATATAAACTTGCTTCACCCACATTACCTGATTAAGACGTCTCCGAAAAATGCTATGATACTCCCACTATGACACTTCGTGACATATTCAAATGACACCATGTCCTACAATGAAAAATCCACAGCATCAGTACCTGTGTAAACAGTCACAAATTGCACCGATAAATGCCTTTCAATACCGTCCTAATCTCTGCCTTTATATTGCCATTGACACCACAAAGAAAATCATCATAACCTCATTTTCTGGTGGTTTTTAAACTGAGTTTTTACGGTCATTTCTAGTTTAGGGAACTTTCATGAAGGCTCCTGTCCAAAACAATTCAAACCGATCGTGAACCCTGTGCTGAAAAGGCAGCGTTTTTGATGTTTTTGCGTACATGATGTTCATCTGACAGAAGTGATATTCCATCTGAGCTTATAACGTACTGTAGGTCTGTGCTGGCAGCGCAAACAGGCTTCTGCGGCCAGGACGCCAAGAAGCAGGGAAATATTAAACAAAGGAGGAGAGAGCAGACGCTGAAAAATACCTGCTGGCCCAATACTCAGGCTCCATATGCCCAGCGCTACATTGACTGCTGGCTGACTGCTGGCTGGCCAGCCTGTATGCCCACTCTCTCCCAGGCCTGAACACACACCTACACACACAAACACACAGGCAGACACACACACATGCAACACACGCTTCACTGGGGACAAGCCAGCAAGAGTAATCCTGGCCTACTTTTCTGCCCGGAGCGTACTGCAGCACCGTCTACACACTACAGAGGGGGGAAAGGAGGTGCAGGAGGGGTGGATGAAGAATGAGATGAGATGGAGGGGAAGTTAGGGGTAAAGGAAGATGGAGGGAGCGCTTAGAAATTGGAAAGAGTGATGGAGAGGAAAAGGATGACCATAGAGGGAGGGCTCAATCTCACTTTTTGGGGGGTGCAATTAAAGAAGATGAGATAATGACCGAAAGTACAAGAAATGGAGGGATGTGAGAAGGAAGGAAATCAAGCCGCATGACACAAGGAGGGAAAAATGAGAAAAAGAAATAGAAAGAATGAGAGAGACCAACAGAAACAGGGTTGGAGAGAGTCAGTGAATCCTAATAGAAACCAGTGCAACAGTGGAGGCTCCTGCCAAATGAAGAGAGGGGGGGTTCTGGCTGCTCTTTTCCAAATAAGCGCATTAGTTAGTGCCACTTCCTCTAGCCGGGAGTTCCTGCTGCATATTCTGAGAAGCCCCAAACCGCACCGGGGAATATTTTTACTCTGCTTTAACGGACAGGATGAAAAACGATACCTGGAATATGTAAATAAATGATTACATCACACACAACCGCCACGAAAACATACATGCCTTTTACTTATTGGCTCAGAACATGTATTAAGACAGAAAAGAATAAAACGGTCACGTTTATGTATACGCCAGCAGGATATACTGTATGTTTGTAAATAAACTAATAAGTCTATATACTCAGTGATTAATATGCAGGCCCTCAGGGGGTTCACGTGCCGCAGTTGTTGTTTGCTTTGACTCAGGGTGTAATTACTGTGTGTATTCAGAGGCTGCACAAAATCATTTTATGAATCATGTTCCCATACATCTGTGGTCTCTCCTGAATCCAAATTAGTTGCCGCGGTAAGTAGCATGAAAAAATATGTTTTATGCTGTAAATGATCAGAGGTTTGTCTTGAAACATAATCATTATTTAGCTGATAGCACATGTATGATCAAGGACAAACAGGCAGAGAAGACATACAGCAAATTATATCACTCTAAAATGTCATTCATCAGTTCTGGAGGAAGAAATCATTCATTAAATTTAAACAAAAATTAATTAAGTAAAGGCACTAATTGATGACAACAAAATGTCATAAACTATGCAGCTAATTACACCCCCAACAGACCAAACTGAACAAGACTGGCATTATTAATTATGACTATTTCCTGGTTTATATAAAGGGTACAGAAATGGAACAAAGGGCAGCAGAGGGGGGTCATATTTTTAAAAGTAAAAAAAGTAAAAGACCCGCCTTTTTTTTTTTTTAAATCTATTGACTATTTATTTATAAAATTGAGTCTGTTACACAGTTTACTACTTTCTTTATCATTTTATTATTTTTAACATATTTGTTATTTTATTTTGTGTTATTATGCTTTATCTTTTATTATTACTTTTATAATTGTATCTACTTATTTATTTGTTTATTTATCTATTTACTTATTTATCTATTATTTATAAGTGTGAGAAGTGTCATTGATTGACTGAAAAAAGACGGGGAAGCTTTTAAGAGTTGCAGCTAACAACTGTTTTCATTGTCAATTGATCTGTCAATTGTTTTATTGATTTTCAATTAACTGATTAGTTGTTTGGTCTATATAATGCCAGAAAATGGTGAAAAATCGACCTGTATGACATTTGACTGATCCAGTTCCACTTCTTGATATGCATTTAAAACTCAATAGTTCAATGAAAGTAGGAACACAAGTATGAAACCCACAGCGTGATCCGTGCAAAGCTGAACATGGATTCTTGTAATCAACAGAAAATGTGGGAACCCAAAACTCTCTTCTACCATGCAGGTGAACAGGTGAGTAAATAGACAATTATTTTTTCCAGTCAAACCCACATGACTTAATATCATATGCAATAGGTGAGATAAACAACCAACAAACATAACTTAAATACATACATGACTCCTTCACCTATCACCACACAAAAATGTCAATCACAATCCTGCAAAACCACAGATTATGCTCAATATAAATGCTTTTATTATGTCAAAAAAAAACCTTAAAAACTCTTTTCTACAATATCTGTGCATAGCGACTATAACATGGGAAATGTTGGAGAAAGGCTGTAGTTTGGTGCAATGAAGGTGTGTCAAAGATTAGGCAACTAAAAAGTCCTGGCTACATTTATGGTTCATAAAAAGGCGAATGCTGGCTGCACGTTTGAGATGGGACACAAACTAACAACACGCCTCCACACCCATACTTTCTGCCTCGTTACATATAGGACATGCTATTTCCTGCACTGGCGTGCAATGTTTGCACTGGACATAAATTGTGATGTAGATGGAAGTAATTACTTAAAATATTCGGCTGAGATTCTATTATACTGCCAGGCATTTTCTGTTATTTTGTCTATTTCTTCATCCGGCATTCCTCGTGCATTCAGTCACGCCAGTCCCACAAATGTACAGTTAATTATCTGCATCCTTCTTATTCTCCTGTTTCTACAGTAGCAAGAGCGATATAATGAGGGCTCGTGCCGTATGAATCACTGATACTGCGCTCTTAAACTAGACAGAGGTGCCTGATTACATTTTTGTCAGCAGGGAGCAAGAAAATGTTCAGAGCAATCCCAAGGCCTTTTTGCCTTGAAGAAAAAAGAAAAAAATATGGATCGCAGGAGAAGGGGGAAGGGTATTTAAAGGGTCAGGTCAAATCTGTACACTGCTTTCATACACGCACACACACACACAGAGTTGTCCCATCGCTCTCGCTGATGAAAGGTGTGTCTCTGCTCATGGGTCGTTTGTCGCGGGCATCTCCGCGGACGGCTCATTGGAGAGTGCAAGGACCCCTTCATCTTTCACCATGACAGGTCTCGGACACTGGGCCCCCGTGACAGACGACCCATAATTCACCGGAGGGGGAGTGGAGCTAATGGCCTTGACTCCAGGCCTCGGTAATGATCACGTCCAGATTTCCAGTGTCACACACTGATGTCGGACCCCACCCACGATAGGCTGTTGTCACTGCGTGTGGATCACACACACGGAGGCAGGGTGAGGCCTCACACACTCATCACACGCTCATCAAGTCCAATTCAAAACTAGGGCAGTTGCATTAAAATGTTCTAGTAAGTTCGAGTAACATAAAACTAATACAGAGTAGAGTGTTATCAGTGAACTGAACTGGTTTTGTCTCGTATCGACCAGTAACGCTTTCCACTTGTGACATGATGAGACTCCCCTCCAATCACAGCGACTGGACATAAAAGTAGTTTGGATTTTTTTTTAACTGGTCAGCAAAACTTAAAGGGTAATGCTTGACTCAAAGGTGAAGTCCTGTCCTGTTAAAGTGAAGGTCCACTACATCCAGGCCAACGCCCAGAACAAATGTTGGCATTGTTTCTGAAGGCCAAGGATAAATTGGGACTTTATGGTTCAATTTTCAATTGTATTGCACTGTGGTTAGATTCAGGCACAAAAAACACTTGGTTAGGGTAAAGAAAACATGTTTTTAGGGCTGTCAGCATTAACACATTAAAGTGATGCCATAAATGTGATGACACGGACAGGCAGGAAAACAGGTAAACAGTAGAAACCAGTGGTCACTCCCTTTAAACTCGATGCTGATCGAAGCCAGAGGCGATAAACACCCATGACTACAGTCAGCCAAGTCATTCGATCCAGGTGTGAATGCTGATTGTACGCGTTTCCACTGCATCAAAAAAAAATATGCTAGCAAGTGCTAGTGTTTTTTTTTTTTTTTTGTGTAGTGGGAATGAGGCTAAAGACACAAAAATATAGGACAATTGAATCTGAAAAATACCAAACTGCCCCTTTAATTTGTGTGTATTTTTGATTTTATGTTTCATTGGCAGGATGTGATTATAACTGAGTATAAAATGATGGAAGTTGATCATTTTGGAAAGCCATCAGTGCGGAGAGACTAGTGACACGTTTGTTACACCCCATACATATTCATATGATGTATAGGGTTAATCAAAAAACAACCAGAGAAAAAAAGCCTGGTTTAAATGGTTCCCTGTGGCTCCTGCAGGTGTTGAGAGTTTTAAACAAGGTGCAAGCTAAACTTAATTATCCCTTCAAGGAAAA
This sequence comes from Plectropomus leopardus, assembly GCF_026936395.1. Lineage (NCBI taxonomy): Eukaryota > Metazoa > Chordata > Actinopteri > Perciformes > Serranidae > Plectropomus > Plectropomus leopardus. The sequence continues at coordinate 7,266,881 of NC_142188.1, read as the reverse complement.
CAAGAAATAAAGATATCACAATAATACAGTCACCTGATCTCTGGAAGCACTCATGCTCAATTGTCCCCTATACACTCATTCATGAACGTATTCAGTATTCAAAACACAATGTATCTATACCTGAGAAAAGTGCAATACTGAGCTCAAGTTTAACAGACAAAGGCACATCCAGTACATGTACATGTTGTGGTTTTAGATCCAGACTATAAATTCTGTCCCTCAATGTCTCTACAAATTTTCCTGTCATACTTTATGAAGCAGGAACCCTTTAAAATAATCTCTAAAGAAGCGTTTTAAAGTGACTTTGAGTGTTAAAATGAAATTCAACAAGATGTTCCCAGCCGTCCTCTCGTATCCATCGACATGCTCTCCACGGGTGAAAAGATCTAACGACTCCCCGCAGTTGTCTGCACTGTGTAAGTTTGACGTGCCTTGTCTTCACGTGTAACTGTATCCCTCGGAGCGATGAGGGCCTACCCAGCAGCTTCTCATCACTCTGTGGAGAAGACGCTAACTATGATTAGTAATAGCGCCATTGATTTTCACTGAGTAGCATACGCTTGCTCCAATCCTCCACGCTCAACTAAAACATGTAAGAGATATTAAAGCGCTGCCTCTTTTTTTTTTCCTTTAAGGGCACATTTCACATTCAGCGAGAGAGATCAGGATCTATTAGGGTGTTCGTGATTGCACTGAGTATGAGTGCTGACAAGAAAGTGAGGGCTCCCTGTGCCAGACAGCGTGGGATTTGGTCTCTCACAATTTAACTACAGAGACGAGTTCAGGGGAAATAATATCATATTGACCTCATGAAAAACTGAGCAGTTAAGTACTTTTGTCTCTCCGAAGCCCACTGAGACTCACCTCGTGGTATCAACCCACACATGTTCAATCTCCGGAAATAATCATCCGATACTAATCACAGAATCACATCGGCAAAGGATGTAATTATAATTTTTTTTCTTTTTCTACCATTGTAAAACCTTTAGGGGTGTGACACAATAACCTTTCATATGCCGAACGCCTCATTTGGAATTGAAAATGAGATGGAAAGATATTATAAAAAGATGAATAAAAAGAGGTGGGGAGGGAGTTGCGGGGGCCATGAAAACTGAACTCTTGCTTATGAATATGCATATTCATATTTGGACCCTGGTCGGTGTGAAAGACAATGGGGACTCCAAAGTTTGCTGGCCCCTACGAGTGCATTCAGCCCCGTCCCACACAAAGACACAAATTTTCCGCTGAGGCCTAGTCAGAGATGGCGTGGAGGGAAGCTCAAGCACCCCTGAGTGTCCCTGAATCAGACAGACAGGAAGTGGTCCTGCGAGAACCCCCGTCCCCACGGCGATTCCCATGAATTCCCACAATTCCACTGGCCCGTTGGTTGGTTACTCATTCAGCGATGCGCCACCGTGCTCCCCTTGAACGCGGTCATAAAGAGACGAGAGGGGGGCGAAGAGCGAGATGGCGAGATGGAAGAGAAGGCAAAAAAAAAAAAAAAAATCATATTTCATTCACCGTCACAACATGACCCAGATAACAGTAGATTGCCCTTTTTAGTCAGGACAAAATTGCCTTTGTGTGCAAAGTTACAAGAGCAAAGGCGAAACAAAAAGCCAAACGAAAAGGGGGCACTTCAAAGGTTAATCCGTTACAAGCAAGATCAGAGCGTCCCTTCTTTAAGGAACAGAAGAAAATCTATCTCTTTTCTCTTTCCCTCCTTTCTCTTTTATGTCTGGCCATAAAGAGCGGGTTTTATGTACACTCGAATGGCTGAGGCTCACAGAACATGCATGCGAATGAGAGGGAACCACGGGGGACCGATATATCTTTACAAACATATATGCACATACAGAGAGAGAGAGGAAGGGAGAAAGACGGAGGGAGAAAAGAAGATGGAAAGATCCAAAGAGGGAGATAAAGAGAGACAAAAAAATGTAAGCAGGACGGAAAAGGGAAAGATGCAGAGATGGAAACAGGAGGGCTGATGCAGAGAGGAAGAGACAAGAGGGAGAGAGACAGTCTGGAGGAAAAAACTGGAAGGAAGGCAGTCTGGTGCTTTAATCGCAAAATCAGAGCTGAAGGAGCGAGGCAGGCATGCAGTCATCATAACGGATCCCATCTGAGAATGCTATTACAGGCCTGGCTCTGGTTGTGGCTAACGCTACTGGGCTTACAGCACCAGCACAGAGGCTTTCTACTTCAGCCATGACCTGCCGTTACTACCTGCTAAAAAACTGGGCCTGCTTAATATCAGAGCATTCATCGATTCCCAGGCTGCAGTGGTGTAGTGCTGAAAATAAAACTGCTGCCTTAAAACAGCATATGTGTGAATTTTTGCACACCTCAACTGAAAACATTTCAAGACTTTCATTCAAGAAAAAACAGTGAAACAAATACATTTCTGAATATAGACATTTTTCAGCTTCACTATCCACTTCGCATTCACACAAACAATTTCTCGCAACTACAATACTCCCCAAACTGTTAGAGATGAACTCCAGTCTCCCCTGTCCTTCTGTGCAGTACTTTTCATAATTACTTTTTTATTTAAAGTGAATGTCTGTGCAACTGTCAGCTGATGAAACACTATAGTTTGTTCCTGTAGGCGGGTTTCCATTACAGATTTGCACAAAACTTGCAAGCGATATTTTCGAAATGTCGATAAAACACCATTGAGAGATGACTGCGTTTCCACTGAGTAACGTTATGCAACTTCTCCTCTAGCGATAACACTCCAGTAACCATGGCAACGGATGTTCAAAACATCAGCAGGTTTATTTCTATTTCAGCAACCGCACTAGCTGTCATTATTTCCAACTGAAGGTGACGTAAGCGTGTAATCTGAGGAATAACGGAAAGGCAAGCCCCTTATACGTGGGAGCGGCCACTTATGAGGCATTTCTGGGAGGTGATGGTCCACAATTTCACAGAGGAATGTGGATTCAAAACTTCCGGATGATCTGCTCAACTTTGGAAGAGTTATGCGATGCAATAACATCTCTTGTAATGACTCTTTGACTCTTTGTTGTTCACCATATGACCTTAAAAGTGTTTCCATCGCAGTTTTGCCAAATATGGCTTTTTTGAGTCGCCTTAAATACCACCTCATGTGAGCTTAAAAACTTTTTTTAATAAACGTGCGCTTTTTCAAAATTGACATATTTCCATTAGGTATATTTTATGTTCACAATTTCCATTTGCACAATTTGAGGGTTTGTGGCTTTGCCATTCTGTATAAAAAGGTACGATCATAAAACAGGGGGAGACCGCTGTCTCGCTTTTGAGCTGGTTTGGGAGGTAGTAACATCGCCAAAACAGTCTATGAGTAAATGGGACAGCTGCCAAGGTGGGACGATGGGCAGGGCAGGTGTAACGTTTTGTCAATGTGCTCTGTGTGCGGCATGGAGTATGCTAACAGCAGCCAGCAGTTTACTCAAAGAAAAGCAGCTGTACATGTAAATTAGGAAAACAACAAAATTCGGGCACTCCTTGCCCTCCACGCAGAAGAGATAAGCCTCCATATAACAGAAAAAGTAAATGATTGTTATTGAAATGTTATGCCATTGCCATTGCTTAGACGGAGCTGCCGACGTTTATGTTATATGACACACTAAAGCCAAACACTGTTGCCTCTGCAATGCCAGCATGCTATCTAAAATCACACATTACAATAGCATGATAGGTTAGGTTCTGTGTAAAAATGCAAAGGCGGCACAAAGAAGGGACCAACCAGCAGTGGCCCTATAGCGTGATCTCTGTGTGAAAAAGGGCTGATGCATAAAGATTCTGCATATATATGCAGTTATCTGTTTATAGGGATAACTTATGGCTAAAACATAGCAAAAATATTGAAAAGGTTAGGAACTGATCTTTGTAACTTTAAAAAACAGTTTGATTATCTAAGAAAATTACTATATAAGCAGGGTCGCAACTAGTTATACAAGAATATAATACACCCAACTGCTCTGCATGCTGCCTCTAATCTCTAAAAAAAATCCCAAACAAGGGTACCAGGCTTGAAAAATGCTCTTATATTGGAAACAGAGCATTCCCATCACATATTTACAGTATCTGTTGAGCGTACGCCAACTCACCTGCAGGACTGGGGGATGGAGTGATGGATAGAGGGAGAAGGAAGGTGGTAAGAAGAGAGGGGGAGGAAGGAGAGATGCTAGAGGGAAGCAGGAGTCTGGAGTTAAATATTAATCCGTGGTGATTCATCTGCTGTGGAAGCCTCCGGGCTCTTTCTGCATACCGCCAGCTGTTGGCCCCTGTCTCTTGGCCCTGGCCGTGGATGTGAAAGGCTGGGCCGCTGCCCAGAGTGCCCAGGCATGAGCTTCCTTGGCTGGGGGAAAAGCAGCGCAGGCCAGGGCAGGTGGTGGACCTGGCCGGGATGACAGTGTGTGTGTATATGTGTGTGTGTGTGTGTGTGTGTGTGTGTGTGTGTGTGTTATGGGGTGTTACACATACTGTATAACCACAACTCTAGGGTCTCTCAGTCTTGCACTGGAGTCACCACACTACGTCACACCCACCGAGGGCAATGAGGCTTGACACTGTCAGGTTGTGAGGTGCAGAGATGCTGAAGGGGTTCAAGGACAGAGGGATGGAGAAGAGCGTGGGGGGAAGCTGGAGGGACGGGAGGGCAAACTGAGCCAAGTGCATGTTTGGGTTTGCAGAAATGCAAGTGTGTTGTAAAGTAATAAAGTTATGATCCACAAAATGTTCATATAATGTAAGGTATCAGCCTGGTTTGATTTGAATTTCTAATTGATATAATAGTGATGCAGCCTATGCTTAGTTCCTAAAAGCATTACACTTTTTTAAAATACTTTGAAGGGAAAGGGAGAAATGGGGTTTAACATGAGTTGTGAGAGCTACGACTATAAAGTCTATCTGTAACAGACAATCTAAAGAAAATACAATATGGCACATTATCCATATTCCTTGACTGTACCATTCTGTTATCCTCGACTCTATGCATACTCAGTGATCAAGATACACTCAAAACGGGTTCAAATCAAGTCATCAAACCCCTACTTGTGGCCCTAGCTATTGCCAACAAAACAATACTACTAAACTGGAAAAGCAGAAAAAAGGTCAGTATCTCACAGTGGTTTTATCTCTGTCACTGGAAAAACAATCACCTCTGCAAAGAAAAACACAAAACAACCCTTACATTGTGCAAACTGAAATTGTGAATACAAAATGCTCCTAATGGAAACATTTCAATTAAAAAACAAAAACTCCCATTTATCAAAAACGCTTGCATGAGGTGGTATTTCAGGCGATTCGAAAAAGCTGTATTTTACAAAACTGCGATTGAAACACATTTTGTAGTTTTATAGGTCACATGATGCTATGTCTATGCGTGTGTCGGTTGGGACCGGCTCCTTCAGGCATGATTCAGCAGGCGCTACAAGAGGTGTTATTGCATCACATAACTCTTCAATAGTTGAGCAGATCATCCTGAAGTTTTGAATCCACAATTTCTCTGTGAAATCCCAGAAATCCCTCATACGAGGCCGCTCCCACATATAAGGGGCTCGCCCTTCCATTATCCCTCACATAACGCTCCTAAGTCACCTTTAATTGAAAATAATGATGACTAGTGTGGTGCCTGCAATAGAAATAAAGCTGCTAATGTTTTGAACATCCATTGACATCACTCAGTGAAAACACAGTCATCTTGCAAATGTGTTATATCAACATTTCAAAAATAGCACTTTGTGCAAATCTGTGATGGAAACCAGCCTGATGACAGATTCTTGAAATTATGAAAAGAAGAGGTGAAGAAGTTGTGTGAGGAAACTAGACAGCCCTCCGTTTTTTGTTCAAAGGGAAAATTGTTTTTTTAACCGGTCCAACACTGCTGCCGAGGTTGGGGCTTTGTTGGGCTTTGAGAGAGATTGCACCAATTCATGTTGGGTTGGGCCTGATTTTTCGGACCCGATCAAAGCTCTTATCATTATCACAGTATTAACCTTTACATCTTTGTCATCTAGTCATGGATGAACACAATGAAGGTGAGTTAACAATGCAGAAATATTATGCAATCACAACCCTTTCCCACAGAACAATAACAGAGCTAAATGCTGTGCAACAGCATCTCCGCAAATTGTTACCACTCATGTTCACAGACAGCAGAAGCAGAGAACAGCAGGATGCAGTCGGCCCGCGATGAAGATACTCACAGGGTAGACTGTAACTACAAAGAAACACGAATCAAAAAGAGGTGTTTCTCACTGTTTCTCGGCAGGTGTCTCCAGAGCTCGCTGAGCCTTGCCTCAAACTACGCCGATTGACTTGTTTCAGTGCTCGCTTTAAACCGCAGAAGAAAGGGGAGGGATGTGTTTGTGCCAAATGAAAAAGAGAAATCTTCCTCAGCCGCTACAGGAGCCAACAGGACACCATAAAGGCTCGGGGAGGCTTCTCAGTTTTTCCCTCGTTTGTATTTCGCCTCCTTCTGCTATTTTCTGCGTTTCTTCCCCTATAAAGAGTTTCACCCGGGGATGACTCACTCTCAATCTAAGAGGTAAAAATAGCTTTACAAAATACTGTAACTGCCAACTTGAAAGAGAAACTCAGAGGAGTATGACTCAATATTTCCAGCCTTTATCTTAAGAACACATTTTTCAAGATTGAAGCACCTGCAATTTTTGAAATACTGAGTCATAAATTTTAAACAGGGCTGTTTGGGAATACTTGTGTCAAGTCATCTGAAGGTCTAACCCACGGATTCTCATCTCGCTTTGCTTAGGGGCCACTTTGCAAAATGTCTGGAAGCCAGGGGCCAGTCACAGCGGCCCCATACCTGTCTCTACAATTTTAGGACATTTCTGGGATCTTAGGACATTTCTCTAGTTTTAGGACAGTTCTCATATCTTCAGACATTTCTACGATTTTAAAATGTTTCTGGGATTTTCAGACATTTCTAAAATTTCAGGATATTTCTCGGATTTTAGGACAACTCGCAGATATTTGGACATATCTCCCATTTTAGGATGTTGCTACAATTTTAGGTTGTTTTTTGGATTGTAGGTTGTTTCTTGGATTTTAGGATGTTTCTAAGATTGTAGGGCATTTCTAGGATTTAAGGACATTTCTAGGATTTTGTGACATTTGCCTGTAGAAAACACACACACACACACACACACACACACACACTAACTGGACTTATACCAAAATTGCAATTTTCCTGTTTGAGTTGGCCCCTTGTAATTTTATTTTATTTTAAGTTACTGTTTTTGCACCTTGTTTTTTTAATCATACTTGGAACCTTGTTTTTTTTTTTGTTATCTGATATATTAATATTTTAGTACTTTTATATTTGTAATAATTTTTTAACTATTGTATAGTTTTTTTCCACTGCTTATACTTTTCTTGTACCTCATAGCTGCTGTAACATTGTGAATTTCCCCACTGTGGGACTAATAAAGGATTATCTTATCTTCTCAGATTTTAGGATGTTTGTAGGATTTTAAAACATTTCTAGGATTTTAGGACATTTTGATGCTCTATTATGCACTCTGGCACTTTTACACTAAAAGTACAAAAACAATTGCCAGTGAATCGCTTTATTTTTCTTGTGAATTATAAAATGGTTGGGGGCCACCTGACACCCTACTGTGGGCCAAATGTGGCCCGCGGATCATAAGTTGAGTATACATCTTCACGACCAAACTGTAGGCATTTCTCGGGTAGAAACTCATGGGAAAAAGTTCTTACTGTACTTTTTTCCCCGCTGCAGTTGCTTTGAAACGCCTTGTTAGCACTCACAGAATTCCTCACTGAAACCAAGACACACAGCTGAGCCCATTAACACCCTCCATCCTCATGTTCATGTTTGACATCACACAGCTCTTCTCTGAATACATTACATCTTCAAAACCCCTCTTTCTTTCACAATCTGTGTTCCTGTGTGATGCCCACCCACTCTTATGCTACCTTTTCACGGAGGGCAAAGGCTACTGAGGAGGAGGGTTACTACAGCGTCTTCGGGAAAGAGAGAAAAAATTTGAAGGGAGAAGAAAGAGAAAACGCTGGGTCATGAATTATAGAGCAGATCACTTTCGTCTGGGTCCAGAGAGAGACGGAGAGACCACGAGAGAGAGAGATTCACCCCCTATTCTTCCATGCCCTGTCTGGTACGTGGGAAGCCACTGGGGAGAGCGATTTATGGCCAATTGAAGCAGCAGCAACATCCCTCGGAAGGCAACGAGTGGATCCATAGCAACGATCCTAGCGGGGCATATTAATCCCCTGCTTTATGTAGTGCTAAGTGTACAATAGTAATCAGGATTGGAGTAGGCCCCACTGATCATTAAGGGAAAAGGCTATATAAAGAATTCATAATGGGATTAGCCCACGGCGAATGGAGAAAGAGAGAGAGACAAGAGAGTGTGGGTAGATGTCTGGAGGATGAGGACAGGGAGAAATGGGCAGAGGGAGGGCGGGTGGGAGGATGCCGGGGAGGGAGGGGTGGCACGATGCTGGAATTAAATCACCCATCAAATTGCATGGAGGAATTTTAATTTACAGGTTAATGTCGTATTGTGTGACTAATCACAGCCAACCGTTTCGATGAACCAGTAGGAAATGTGGGGAAAATCAGGGGCTGCTGCAACAAATTAGAAATGCTGTGAATAGTCGTTCCCGCTGAAAATACGCTGTGGTGAGTAAAAATGATGTGTTTTGATGTTCACAAAGGATCTTTACTACAGTATCCATTCACAGCTGTTATCTGAGGCAGAGCGAGCTAAGAAAAGTTGCAGGAAACTTCCTCTGCTGCGGTTAATATTTGCATGTAACACATAAGATACAAACCAAACCTATCTGTAAAAATTCAGCTCCTAACCCTAAAGACCCTAAAGAGTTTCAGACTGGAGGAACTCTTTCATTAAAACCCCCTTTTTATTGTGTCTGCACAGCAAAAACTAGAAACAATTATAGTTCCTCAAACGTCATTCTGACTTTTTAGACCTTATCTCAGTGAAGGTACTGCATGAGTGACAAAAGTCTGTAGTGATTGGTCCAGACGTAAACGTATGTTAATCAGTAATGGTAAATCAACCTGAACTTGTGTAGCAGCTTTCTAGTCTTCCGATCAGTCAAAGCGATTTAACACTACATGTCACATTTATCCATTCACACATTAGTGGCAGAGGCTACTATACAAGGTGCCAAGCTGCTACTCAGCTTAAACACACAAATTTGGGAGTGATTTTGGGTTCAGTATCTTGATTAAACATACCTCACATGAGGACTGGAAGAGCTACCAATTTTATTAACACGCTAGCCTTATAAACAACAGACAGCACGAAACCCAACAACAGCTCCTAATGAAAGAAAATGTAGGAAAACACGGACAAATAAACCAACAGTGAACTCCAGGTTTTACTAAACATATATGCGAAAGTGGAAACATAAGGTGATTTGGACTCGAAGCAAAACTGACTTTGCTATACCAACCGTAAGCCGGTTTACAGTACGTCACTTCAGCGTTCCTATTGGTGATGCAAATGCAAACAGAAAAAAAGTCCTCTAAGTTATGTAGTTCCTCGGAGGAACTACTGGGCTGTTTCTCTTAGGGAGCCCAAAGAACTGGTAAGTCTGACAACAACTATATTATACGGCGACGGCTGGCCAGTCAGAACATCACCTATCCCATAATGCAAGTTGTGCAACCTACTGTAACAGATTACACACAACCTAAAAATCTAATCAGTCATGTAACAGTGAATAACACTGTTCCAATCCAGATATAGTATCTATTCACTTTATTCACAATAAAAGACTTCACCTTGAAGCAGCAATGTGTGAAACTGTACTAGTACTTACTTTATGTTGCTCCTAAAAATGTCCCAGTGTAATCAAACCATTTGTAACCCACTTTTCCAGGTGTCTGTTATGTGATTGCTTTATTTTTATAGTGACTGCATACAGTCAGCCTTCTCGTCAATCAAATTACTGTTTAGATTGCCATTACCACAACTTTTTCCCCTCAACAGGTGCTTTCTTGTAGTGTTTCCAGTGATTCTGTGCCACTAAGTTGAACATTAACCCCACATTTATAAAAAAAAAAAGGTTTCATGTTCAAATTTCATTTCATCAAATAGCATACAACTTAAACGACATTAGATGCCAGTAGATGTTTGCCAGACTACAGAAGTAGTCTGGGCACGTCCAACGGGAAGGACACCCTAAGGCACACACAGAATATGCTGAAGGGGTCGACATGTTCTGGCCAGCGTGGGAACGCCTCGGGATCCCCCGAGAGCAGCTGGACGTGGCTGGGAAAAAGGATGCCGAGGCTATTGTGCTGAGTGTGCTGCCACTGCAGAACGAAACAGGTAAGTATCAAAAGGAGGATGGATGGATGGATGGATGGATGGATGGATGGATGGACGCCTTTATTGGTGGTGTGGACAAACTTAGTGAGGAACATAAGGACTGCCGTATTTATATGTAAACCCTTCGGTGCTTCATAGAAAAGATAAGCAATTCTGCCCTTGAATAATCCAACAATTATCATTGGACGAATGCTGAATTTGCTTTAAAGGATAATGACCATTTCACCTCATTCATGAGGTAAACTAATTGCGATTTACACTTAAGCTAAATTGCAGTTTCTACTGTAGTTCTACAACAAATAGATCGACTACATTACGTGAGGATACAAAGCTTTATTTAAAGGCACAAACATAAAACATCTGTGACTCTGGACCTGCCAGCAACCTTTCAAAGTATGTTTCTGCCAAATATGATAAGACACCTTACCTGGGTATGTGTTTTTCATACCCAGAAGTACAAAATAGTTCAAATACCTTCCATTTTATGACAAACTTATACAAAAAGCACCTTGACCCCATCGCAAGGCCACTAGCAGTCACAAAGTAAGTTCAGCTGAAGCTTTTCCAGTACTAATTCTATCGAGGGCCTTGGCTCAGCTTGCTTTGGGTAGCTCCTTCATCACTGCGGCAGACCGGGGGGAGGACTTTATTACAGCCACAGCTCGTTAGCTTGAGTGGTCTTAATGAAGCAGCGTGGCGATCAGACAGAAATCATGCTGCCGAGGCCCTGCGTCATTACACCAGCCTTTAATTACGTTGATATATGGCTGCTGGGACGGGCCTCGATACCACAGAAACTCACCAAGTCTTACCGGACTTCAGTCTCCTACACTCTTCCACATAGAAGCATATTTTCTCAGAGTAGGTACATCTCAGAGACAACACCAGCTCTTTTGTACTGAAACAGTTGATTGCCAATATATTGTGCCAGTATTACATTTAAATTCCAATTGCACTTATTGCAGATATGACTGTTTTAAAAATAAAACCTACAAGTATTCAAAATTCATCCTTCTTTTTGGGATGAAAACACCTTTGAAACAACATTTAGACACTAAAACTCTCCACTGGAAGTCTGGATGGTGTTTTCAATCCCAGCATGCGTCTCCGCACAGCAGGTGGGAGAGAGAATCTCAGGACAGATAGAGAATTGAGGCCAAGTCTTGGTGAGATCGGAAAAAGCAACTTGACTGGGTGACAACAGACTTGAAAAAGGTACTGTTGTGTTTCATTACTATTCATGAGTTCACTTCAAAATGTATTCTCTGACTGAGAAGGAGAGAAGGACTTCCAAAAGGCCCTAGAGGGGTTTTCTGAATAAGCTAAGCATCCGACTTTATAGTTAAATAGTAACAGGAAATTATACCTTGTACGCTTGGAGTACAAGGGCAAAAAAGGAGTACTTCAAGGCAAAATGTGCCTAAAAGTAACTCAACTGATTTTTCTGCCCCTTATTTAAATGTTCTGTGTGGCCTTTTTGACCTCTACTAGTGTTACGGAGGTGTTTTTCTACGAGTGGTCCCCATTTTCTTTATTTCATTATGCTCACATATGCTCAATACATTCATGCCAATGGTTTTACTCTATGTTACTGATCTGCAGGTGCCAAAATATGCTGCAACGTGCCAGAAAAAAGCCAGGAAAAAAGACGACCCCAAGCTAGTAAACATAGATGTAAACAAGCTTTGCCAATGTTTTTTAAGCCAAAGAAATGCATCCGCTTCGCTGAATGTAAACATAACTTTTGTTTGTTTAGAAGAAAATTCCTCAAGGCACTTCTTATTGCCCAGAGAAAACTTTTTTAAAGTAATTTCAAATACTTTGTCATAGTTCTGCTTGGTTTCTACCAACTACAATGAATAACATGTAAGTGAGAATTTAAATAATGATAATATAGGTAATATAGAATATGAAAGCTTAATGCCGTCCCTGATTCTTCTTAAGTATTTTTTGTGATAATTTCTCTTAAGAGACTTAAGTAAAGCAGCAGCAAATCTGCAGGAGTAAAACATTACTAGCTGGCTCTCAGTGCTGCTGTGTGAAACATATTCCACTTTTCTTTCATTGGGCTTAGAGTTATGATAGCTATATTATGTCATGCTTCCCTTCCTCCTTCATTATTCAAAATGAAGAGAAATCCAGTTATATAATACGAGGGCAGAAGTTCTTATGAGATTTGGAAAGCTCAGCACTAGACATCTCCACTCTGTGTTAATTGGTTTTGCTTTTGAAAGGCCATCATTTTCTTTCAGGCCCATTAACCATAATGCTCCAGAGTCCGGGATTAGTTCGCACTCAGTAAGACTGCTGTGTTGTCGTTAAATTCAATTTAACGGGGCACCCACCAGTGCTAATTACTGCTAACCCTGCTCACCGCTCCATGTTAGTTTGGTCACTGTCTCTGTGAAAAGACTTCTGTGTTGGATCTCTTTTTCTTCACCTCTTGGCCTGATGGAGGATTTTTTGTTGGGTGTTAGCCTGAGGTTTATCCAGTAAGGTATTTCTCTATACTCCTGTTATCTTCTTAAAATACCTATTACAAATTCCTCTTAATGGGTAACTAATAAAAAATGCTTGAACCTGCTGCATACTTTTTGCACCGGGTTCAGCAAATCCTTACACACCTGCAAACATCTATCATTACATAACTGTTGTCAGCATGCACAAACGCTGCAAAGAGACTCAGTGACACCGGTAATTTATTATGATGACCTTCTCTTTCACCTCCTTCAAAAACAAACTACGATCAAATGGATGGAGGACAGGTTTAACGCACTTCAACCGCGTCAGAAAGCATTGCTGGCCTATCCAGTGCTCTCTCAGAGTAGGGCAATCTAGTCTCAGGTGAGCCTTTAGAAATTTAGTCCACAGAAGACTGCAGCACACGAACTTGAGGCGTAAACTTTTGTAATCGACTGATGTTTCAACACACTTTTGACTCTGATGAAAACACACCTGGCTTCAAAAAAGTAGTCTTCTAATGAAGTTTGTTGCCTTAAATCTGAGTTCTCTGGTTTACTTCTGACAATGAGACGCACAAAGATATCTTTAAAGATGCAAAGAAAAATACAGGCAAGAAAGCAAGACAACACAAGAGCTGTGCAATGGTGACTTGCACCATAAAAGAAGCTTTAACAAATGCAGCTTCTCCTGGTTTCTACCATCCTGTATGCTTGCTGTAGATTAGTCCGCATCTCCAACTACAGTGTCAGGAAGCAAAGGAAACTCATCCGGACAAGAGTGTGTCTATACACTTTTTTATTGTTGCAACAGAGGCGAAGGATAGCAGGTTGGTTCAGGGATCAGGCTGGACCTGATGTCCACTTGCCCATTGAAAAACAACACATCCTTGACTTTGACAGTGGTTTTAATACGTCTGTACAATTGATTTTTGTCACGAACCACTTGTATTTCAAAGTGAAGCGGAGGTTTTCCACCTAAGAGCAGTATGTTACTGGTTCAGTGTTTATGAATGTTTATTTGAATGTCAAGCATGACAAAGTCCTTGAAGAAATAAGTTACGCTAACACACTCACTCCATGCCACAAAAGTTTCATAAAGACAATGTTTTACACTTTTGCGGCATGGGGTTGGCATTACTTTTGTTCTATATGTGAGCAGTTTTTTTTAGACAGCCTTGCACCTCACGATGTACATATAAATTACCCTACTTAAAGGCATGACAAAGTCACCAATGTGCAAAAATACTATGTGAGATCTTGTCCGACATCTTTGGTACCCTTGATTTTCTGGTGAAGAATTTTTAAGTGTCAGCAAGTGTTGCTCATTAATTGGGTTCAACTCCATCCATGCACCATGTGCACAGTTTTAGGCCCAGATCAGACAGTGTTTTGCAGCTTGCTTGATTTTTAATAAGCAAACCACCTGTCTTTAAGCTTAACCACTATTTTGCTGTGACACAGACTCACAGATCAGTACCTTAAAATCTGCACTGTGACAAAATAAAAAAATACCCATGCCATAAAGAAACGAAGATACCTGTGGGTACATAAGACCCTCAGAAAGAGGAGAAATCACAGAGAGTGCCGCCAGCTGGTGCAGGAGCTTTATCGAGTGGTAAAGCATCAGAAAGCAGTTGAGGCTACAGTTTGTTCGGATATGTCTTGCAGCTTGTCCAGGACGATGCTGAAAGTGATCTTACGATGGCTTTACATAAACCATGTTGGCTACCACGTGCTGTAGTCACCAGTGCAAAAGACCCACCTCTAAATTTATCTGGTTGCACAATGGGGAAAAAACACCAGTGACACCGGGCGCTTCAACATGCTTCACTGTCACTGGAAAACAGAAAGTCACCCCATGTGATCGGGGCCTTATCTTGCTTCAAGTTAAGAAATATTTACTGGCCAACTTATTTTACAAAAGATATGCCTACCTTTGAGTTGTATTCTTACAAAAGAAATAATGCATTCATTCTTGATTTATTTTTTCTCATTTATCAGGAAAATTTTGCACATAATCGATGAAAACTACACAAGAAAGCATGAAGTGATTTGTCTGGGTGGTCTCCGGGTTCAGGAGAATGTAACATTACAGAAGAGGCATACATCAGCTGTCTTCTAGAGCCAATGTTTCCTTGAGAAAGTCGCAGAACCTCTCCCTGCTAAATGTAAATCACGCTGGGTTTATTTGACAATGCAGTGCTGGTTTGTTCACAGCACTCCTGCAGTTTTCAGTCTGCTGCAAAAAGAAACTGACCTTTAATATTAACTCTCCTTCCCATTTGGCTGGCCGGATATGCTTAAGAAACATTTGCGCAGGACTCAGGTAAAAGATTCATTATTCAGCCCCAGGAATGGGCAGGGGAGGGCCGTTCCAATGGCTTTTACCTAACTACCCCCCTAAAAGCCTCCCAAGAAAAATACCTGCATTACAGAGCCATGCTGTGGAGAAAGTGTATTCACTATAGAAGCACTCCCAGTACCTGAATAAAAGATGAAATATTGAACATAGACTGTGGGGTTTTAAGTTTATTATTTAGGCCAAGATGGTCTAATTGCTCTAATGCAACAGAGTTGATTTTTTTTGTGCAAGGTGGAGTCACTAGTTTCCAACCGTCCAACTTGAACACAGGATTATGATGGGACCACTTTACAGTGCACCCATATTTTCAGTGAGGACGGAGTGAGGTTGGTACTGTACCTTAAGGTAGAGACATTAATTACTTTTTAATTTGTAGGGAGGGTTTTACAGACTCTTTAATTTTTCAGGCCCAGGGCTCTTTACCTGAGGCCACGAAAGGAGGGGAGGGACGATCTACATCTAAATGTAGAAGTTTTTAATGTAGAGAACGATCACGCTGCCTTTATTATTAATGAGTAAAGCTCTGCTGCCATCAAAACCAAATAGGCCCAGAGGAACTTTTCAGGGTAATGAGTGCATCATGAGGTTAAATGGTGGAAAGAAAATCTGATTATTGCTATTTCAATTTTTTTTGTTCATTCAGAAACAGTGTTATACATTGACAACTTACACTTACTTCACATGGAATTTTTATTTTTATTTCTTTTACTTAAAACACTTACAGTACATCTTTTATCTTAAATCAGCAAAGAACTGTTTTTAGCCAAAGACGATTTTATTACCTCGTAAATAACATATCCTAGATGGAAAACTAAGTACATATTGCTATGTTTTCATCTCACTCACTAATTACATCTGTGTGTGCTGTTTCACTATGCGCCTGCTGGTGCTTGATATTAAGCCTCGACTGCACTAACATATTAAATTATACAGAGTTTAGGGATGATCAATTATTTTTTAATTTAAGCTAAAATAGCTAACTTGGGGAACATTCGATTTACTGTTATTTGGACTCAGACTAAAGCATTTCAAATTATTTATGTAAAATTTAAAGGCTCTGAAAACCGATTTTCTCAGTCATCATCTTCTTACAAGTCTTCAGAGTTCTACTGCAAAATGTAGAAACTGCCCACTTTTGTAGCTCCAGAGCAACTTTGCAAAATCTGATAATCGAAAGTCATGAAGTGATGTCACTTTAGACCGCTCCGATTAGGTTTGGAGAAAAAAAATTTATGGTGTGTGGAGTAAGAAAAAAAAAGCGAGTTTATTAGACCTCAGTAACCTGCTCCTCATCTCTGCTCGAGGCTACTGAAGCCGCTCGAGGCTACACACTTGACTGCCAAGTAAACTTGTCAAGTTGTATTGCGCATTTGCCGTTTTCACACAGAAGAGGAATTGATGAAACACAAAGGACGATATCTCTGGTTCTTCTGCATACATTTTGCTTAGAAAAATAAAGATATAGGAGGCAGGATGTTCCTTAAAAACAATGTACAGACTCATAACAAAAGCTATCTCTCTGTCTTCACTTATGACTCACTAGAAGTGTGTGGCATGTGTACTTTTCTGCAGAGACTCTGCCCTTTGCCTGTATTTTCTCATTTTCTGTGTTTATGGGTGTGTACCACTCTAAGGTAAGGTTGACAGTTTATTAAAAGTTAGCGTCCAGGTGCTGATAAATGTAAATATGACAATGTGAAACGCCAATCGAAAGTGAATCTGAGGTTGTTTTTACTTTCACCTTCGCTGGTGAGCGTGATTACAAATAATCATGGACAATCCAGCATAATAGACCCAAGAATGGATTATTGAAACACCAGGCGCAGTCCCAGGAGCCAAAAATGTTAAGGGGCCCCATAGCCTTTCAAATTACCACATATCAACCAGGAAGAGACTCAAGATGACCACAAAGAGACACAAATGACCAAAAAAAAAGACCACATGAGACAAAACCACAAAAAGATGCACGCTGACAACAACAAGATGGAAAATTACCACAGTCAGTTTGTCTTGCTCCTATAGGACAGGTGGTGCGGCCCTTTGTGTACCTGGGGACAGGGGCCCTTTGTCTCATGATTCACTCGTGTACCTTTAAACTGTCCCTCATGAGTCTGACAGTGTTACAGGAGTACAATGCTAAAGTGACGGTGGTCCCTTTTGATAAATAACAACTCAAGTTTCGAAACTCTAAATTTGATTTATCACTTTTTTAGTCATAAATATTTCATGTTACAGAAAAAAGTGAGATTTGAAACTAATTTTTCAGGAGGCTTGCGCTGCTTGCCCCAATAAATGTTGTTCTGCAAACTGGATGATGTTTCCTAAATCTCTGCAGCTGAGATGGCATGTGCAAAGTTATTATGAACCACAGTCAGGACGACAACAACTACAAGAAAAACACACAGGTTGGCAAACTTGCAGACTCTGGAAACTGTAGTTTCTCAGGTATATTGTAACTGGTGTGAACATGAGATATTTTGGCAGCAGAGTTGAAGCGCTATGCTGGTTTCAAGTTATACAGTGGTAAGAAAATTGACATACTGTGTATCTTTGCTTAACTTTGCTTGCTCAGAGTTTTTATACCGACTTCCACAACAAAAACAATCTTAAGTTTAAAAAAAAACCTCTGTGATTGTGAGATTTCCTGGTTTTTGTACTGTACATGAATGTAACATTAATCTCATACCAGTGCAACCCTATTTGGCAGTTTCCCTTTTACTATTGAAAGTTGCAATTTTTTACAAAATACAAAAGATCTGAGGCGATGATCGGGGCAGTTGGGTAACTCCCAAGCTATCCTTTTTAATAATTTCACATCTACAGCAATGCTGATTTCCTTAAAGAAAAACTGCTTTCACAAATGCTTCTCAAGTGCTGATTCAGACTGTGACCTAAACATGGCTGAATATTGCACCCTGAACAACACCTCTACAGCAGATTAGACTGCTGTTAGAGAGAGAGACCCAAACACTCTGGCATCACCTCACACACTTCTCCACCTCCTTGTGTGTTGTGTTTGACATTTCCCAGCAATGATGGGAATTTTCTCCCCTCTCCTAGCAAGAGTCACCCTTCCTCCCCTCTCCAGCGGCCTGTCCCTCCACGCTGAGACCCACACAATCGCTCAGCGCGGGGGCCTGTGAAATCCCAGGACGCCGGGGCCCTATGAAATCCAATAGAATGGCTTTTATCCCCTGAAGATACAGTACAAATCATCATTGGTTTTATCTCAGCTGGGGATGTCGATTTATCTAAATGAGCTTAGTCCCTCTAGCTGCCTGTCAGAGTTATTTCTCCCTCTCCGACACCAGCCCCACCCTGACACCCTCCCCTTCCTCTCATCTGTCTCCCCACATCCCTCAGCCCTCCTCTTCCTCCTCCCGCCCTGATTCAGTGAGGTTTAGATCCTTTCCATGTCTCCGTCCTTTGTTCTCTCCAGAGGGAGGGGGCAACAGAGGACGGGGCAAGTAATGGGATTGGTACCCTGTACTGGGCACCAGTTTTGTTCGAAGCCTGCCTTACTGGCCCAAAGACAAGTGTGTGTGTGTGTGTGTGTGTGTGTGTGTGTTATTCTGAGTCCTTTTAGTGTGCAGTGGAATGTACTTAATCTGCCTGCCATCATAATGCAAATGAAGCTCCCTGGTCGCAGCAGGGAGATACTGTGTGTGTGTGTGTGTGTGTGTGTGTGTGTGTGTGTGTGTGTGTGTGTGTGTGTGTGTGTGTGTGTGTGTGTGTGTGTGTAATATCGGCGGGCGCTTGACAGAGAATGCTGGAAAGCTCTAGAGGGGCATCAAAGAGTGGGCAAAGGCTTCTGTCACACAAACACAATGGCTCAGGACCAGGTCCAGTTACACATTTACACACACACACACACACACACACACACACACACACACAGAACGACAGAGGTCCATCGGGGTAGACTGAGATATGACACCATGTACTTAAAGCAAAGAGATGACACTGACCCCGTACCTCTACCTCTTTCCTAAACGCTGCTGCAAAGGCCCTGAATGAATTAAAATACAAGCTTATTTCTGCTCAAAGCGAGCAGAAATAATATTATATATAATATTGCTCTTTCTCCTTTACACCCCCCCCCACCCCCAGGTCTGAAAGCACACGTTATACAGGCAGAACCTTTATTTATCAAGGTAAACAAATGTATCTTTACTGTAGCACTGATGTTGTTTTATATTGTACTTAAATGTTATTTTACTTAAGTAAAGCTGCGTGCTCTCTTGCAGAAGTTAAGGGCTGTACCCGACTCAGAGTTAAGTTAGATTCAACTATGCATTCCTTTTGTTTCAGTATCGAGTTTAATGGGCATTCAGTGACAGCGACATACATGTCATTTAGTAAACAAGCTAAGTTATTCCTCCAAGTGAACATGTGTACTACAACAACAATGAATCGGAAATGTGTGGAACCTTTATTTTCTGACACCAGATATGAAATATAAGACAGATATTGTATCATATTAAGTTGCTGTGAGCTGTAAATGCTCCACTTCTAAGCAGAAGGCAGAAGATAATGTTATCCTGCTGTCTGACAGGGCAAAGACTCCCTTCCTCCTGGAAGCTGCCTCCATCTCATTCAGACTCGTCCTGCACCGTGGGTCTGGGTCTGCAGCTGCCTGTACCAGAGAGCAGCGTGAAAGCGAGGAGCGCTCACTCTGCAGCTATATACGAGGACCGAAATGTCCCCTAAAGTGTACTGCACACTGACTGACAACTGGTAGCTTTGTGGAATGAGCATTTCAGGCAGATTTGACAACTGATCAGTCAATAACATTTAAAAACAAATTTGAAGTCAATACCACAAATTTCACTTAATACATAGTCATATGCTGCATCAGTGTAGATTTCCAGGTAACGGCCCCACCCCCAATAATACTTAGAACGTGCATTTGCCTCAGTAATATATGAAAGTAGCAGAGGAATTTTATTTCTGCAAAATTTAAGACATTTACATGAGAAATTGATGCATAAAATGCACAAAATAGTGCAGAAATCAGCTGTTAGATGCTTAAAAAAATGTTTGCAGAGGACCCCTAAACCTACTGTATCATATGTGTCACCCCTATGTTGAAACGAAACCTGCATCCTTCATTTACTGCATATGTAAGACAGAGGGTTCAGTCATCTTCCTGTTAAACAGAGTTTTCACAGAGACTCCTTGTCATCATTTTCTGAATGTGTCATCAGGTAAGATGAGATATCACAGAAGAACCTCTCTATAAATAAAGCTTTCAATGCTCCCTTGTAAAAGGGACCCTTGATCTTTGCAGGATTCATGTGGATAAAAGACAGAGGACATTGCTTTTTTTTAAAGGAGTAAAAAAAAAAAAACCTTTCTGTTTTTCATTCTCACTTAACTCCATTTTGTCCTTTTCTCCGTCAGCTCTCCCCATATCATCCACACTCTTAAGATCAAGGTCAAGGTAGATTTTATTGTCCCAAAGGGAAATTACTTTTGTAGAGAGGTTATAGGAAATACTGTCTCCACATGGCAACAAGAAATATATCTTGAGGGTGGAAGCTAAAGTCAATACTGAACAAAGGAGGAAGGAAATATACACACTGGGTCTTTGTAGACAGAGATGTGAAACAAGGTGGTAAATTATGCCGAGAGGAAGACTGACAGTGTGGGTATTCCTTCACCCTTTGCCGAGGTTAAATACTACACACATTTAAAATAAATTCAGTTTTATAATTACTGTGAATTTACTGTTATACTGTGAAGTCTTAGAAGTGTAAAAACACTTAAAAAAAAACAGTTTGACTTGCGATGAAGACATAAATCTAAGATTTGATTTTTTAAAAATTACTAAGCACACTATAGAGCATCAACCTATTATAACTCTTTTACTGTAACTCATTTATTTGTTTTACCCTTTAAAACCTGGTTAGACATTAGTTTCTTGTGCTTCATTCAAACACCTTTCACAAGCTATTTAACCCTTTGAAACCTAAGCAAATTAGTTTGATGTCTTTTTTTTCCCTTAGATTATTTTTGGGGCTTTTTGCCTTTATTTGGTGGGAAAGCTTAAGCATGAAAGGGGGAGAGAGAGGGGACAACATGCAGCAAAGGGCCGAGGTTAGAATCGAACCTACAGCGGCCGTGGCGAGGACGTGTCCTCTGTACATGGAGCGCCCGCTCTAGTAACTGAGCTACTGTGCGTCCCAAAATGAGTGCGATTTCTTTCAAAAAGTATTGGGAAAAAGGGCAACGACCAACTTGGCAAGAAATGTCCCACAAACAGCATGAAATTAGTAAAATGTGACGAAGAAAATGACCTTTAAATAATGGGAAAATTCGTTTTAAAAAGAGGGGGAAATTATCAAAAAAACAAGAGAAAATATTCAGAAAACTATGTTTATAATCATACTATTTGTGTATTTAATACTATGTTACAGAAAAAAAATATTTTCTTATTTTTCTGCATCTTTTTGCACTTTTCTTGTTGGTTTTGGGTTGTTTTTTTTATCTTATTTTCTGGTAATTTTCTTGAAACTTTTTAATAGTTTCTTGCTATTTTTCGGGGTATGTGTTCTTAAGTCGTTATTTGCCTTCTCCCAATGTTTTTTGAAAGAAATCAAACCAATTTGCTCAAGTTTTAAAGGGTTAAACTGAATTTCTAATGTGCTTAAAACAATGATTCACAACTGACACGAATACAATTTTCAACAAAACTTTTTAAAACTCTCCAAAAAACCTTCGTTCCTCGTGCCTGAACTTTGGGTACAAATCCTCATTGCAGTGCTTTGATTGTCAAAGGTACAATAATGTGGCCAAACCTATTAATAGCAAGACAGTTAATTAGATTCAAAGATTAATTAACGGCTTATCTAATCTATCAGAGGGCTAAAGATAACTATCTAATTAACAATATGAGTGAAGAACAGCGACAAAGTTTGTCAAACAAAGAACTCTGCCTTTAGATATCAGTCTTATCTTCAACCATCACTTTTTCCCGTCTATTGTTCTCCCTCTTTCACCCTCGCCTTTTTCTCTCTTCCTTTACTTTCCTCTATTCCTCTCTCACACACACACACACACACTCTGCCCCCCCCAGCTCCTGATGTTTATTGATTACAAGAGTTCATACAAGAGCATCACTTAATGTGCTTGCTTTCATGTCCTGCCTTTGTTGCCACGGCCGCGGCCAACGATATTGCAAATTGATCCGTCTCTCCCCGCCACCCTTTGTCAGGGTTTGTGAAGTGAACTACTATTACATTAGCTCCGATCTGTGCCCGCCCCCCACCCCTCTCCTTTCCCCCCCAGCGAGTCTTCCCCTTTCACTCATTCTGTCTCTTTCTTGTCATTCGGAGGACGGCATCGGCATGGCTAAACACCGGTTTGAGAGCTGATTAGCGGAGCCACACGCCTGACTGGCTGCATTGATGAGCTCCTCGAGGTTTGATGATGTAGCCAATAAACGGACACTTTTGATTATCTGACCTCTGACCTTTTCTGTAACAGCAAGCTCAACCCCTCCCCACCCGCCCACCCTCCCGCGCCTGTTTCTCTTCCTCCTCATCGTCCCCTTCACGCCTCCTTCTCTCCATTGTCCTTCTCAGGTGACGACTTGAAAATGAGGTCATGCTTGTGTGAACACAAACAAGGGCGCGCATCCTCAAGGGCAGTCCATCCTTGAAATGATTCAGCGCAGGACTTTACCTCCTCTGAGGAATTACTTTATTTTTCATGTCGCTGATTAGACGAATTTTCCAGGAAGTCACAGATTCAAATCATCAGTCGAAGACCCCTCGGTCGACTGAGATTGTTTCAAGTCAAGCAGTCATTTTGGGGTGTTTTTGTGAGTCAGTGTTCTGTGCAGTGTGCCAAAACGTGCCCAGATTTTTCTGCGGAGTAAACACTCTTGACTTTCACAATACTCTTTGATACATGAAGCTGCGTACACACTGCAGCCACAAAGAGGAAGAGACACTGCATGGCTGCTCTAACTTGAGAATGTGGCCGCCAAAAAAAAAAAAAAAAGTCAAATCAATTTTATTTATGAAGCTTATTATCACATATTAAATTTTCCCTCAGAGGGCTTTTACAGCATACCACATCCATCTGTCCTAAGAACCTCAACTAACAGGTAAAATTAAGGCTCTGTGATAACATTATCTTTAATCTTCTGCTTAAACGTGGTGAATTTAAAGCTCAAATAACTTAAAACGACACAGTCCCTGTCTTTTGCTTGATATTTAGTGTTGGCATAAACATGTTGCATATTACTGATCTTTCGTTTGCACCATTAGCTCGTTTACTTCATTACATGAATGCCGCTGTCACATTGAGCCACTTTCAAAGTTTAAAACTTAAAAACTGCCGAATCTGATTTGACTGGCATAATTCTGAGTCGGGTCCAGCCCTACCAGTATCTTCCAAATATTAAATAAAGCAAGGTAACAATAACCAATGGATCCTTGGTGCATAGACAGGGCGTACTCGGTGCATCTTCAAAAAAGTTTTTCAAAAAGTTTGCAAGCTCTGGGATGGAAAACTTCTATGCAACTTGTGATAACCTGTCCCTTTAGGCATTGGAAGAGAGTGGACTCTGAGACCCAAGACAGGCATCCAATAATAAGGTTTTCTCTCACTTCGCTTCTGCCCCGGACAACTTGGCAGGAATTTGGAACGAAGACGAAACGCCGGCACTCTTTTGACGTGCCTGCGGTCTGATTTCAACGTCCTCCTGAGCCGATCAACAGCAATTCCTGAAGTCTGCATCCCTGACAATGTAATTGCCTGGTGGAGACTTCTCCCCAGCTTAAGGCAGAGTGCTTGTAATTAAGATTGGATGCCCTGGACCACCACCACCACCTCCACCGCCCCTCATCACACACACAGGGACTTCCACAACCTCCCAAAGCTACGGTTGTCATGGAGAGAAGACGTTGGGGGAAGAGGCTGCAAATGTTTGCAGTGATGGTAGCAAGGGATGAAGGGGGGTTGCAAGAGTCGAGGCTGCAGAGCGGGTTGTTTTCGACGGTGAGGAGGGGGCTCTGAGAAGAGAGCGATAAGGGGATGGGGGACTGCAGCACAATCATCTTGATTTCTTGTGCTGAACGATTACATGCCATGCTAATTGCTAGCAGAGGGATCTTTAATAAATATTTCATTCGGTGCAGCATCATTACTGCCTAATGTCGTTATTAATCTCCGCCGGTAATTTCCACTCAGGAGAAGCGTCTTTGTGAGGGGGAAAGCAGTGTTTTTTCCCCCCACAAGGAGAGAAAGAGAGAGTGGGAGAGACGAAGAGAGGAGGAGAAGTACGGAGTGATGCTGGAGAAGTGCCATTACATTAAAGTTATGAGAGGAGAGGGGAGGAGAAATGAATGAACCGTGCAGTAGAAGAAGAGAGAAAGGGCGATAAAGAGAGAGGAACAGAGTAGAAAGAAAGTCAGAATGAGAAAAGAAAAGAGAGAGAAGTTAACTGAGCAGCACTGGATGGATCATGTGGGAGCTAGCATGGCTGCAAATAATGTTACAGACACATGTCATTTCCTGAGAGGCCTTTCCATCAGTGAGATCATAGCTACTAATTTGATTTGTACATGGGAAGGGGGTTGGTATAACTGCCTCAGTAGAGAAAGATTTACTTAGGGTAAATGGCGAGCGTTGCCAGTCATGACTTCTGTGGTATCAGACGTGTCAAACAACCGACACTGCCAACTTACCTCCAGGAGTCTTTCTCTATCTCTCTTAACATTGCTCGACTGTTATTTTTCTTCTTGGCATTAGAAACACAGTCACACAGGAACCTGCATATTCCACTAATTAAATAGTGCAATCAAAACAGCTGAAACAGGACGTTTCCTGCCACGCTCCAAAAGCAATTGAGCAAAATCTGCTCTAATAAAGCTTTACTGAAGATTGCCAACTTTTGTTATTATTTATAAAGATGTTTGTGTTAATAATCAGGGGGACAAAATGCTCATGTCTATTGCACACTGATGCAACACAAAAATGATTAAGCTTTTACCAAGCTACTGAACCTACATTTGCAATTTTTGCTCTACAGGGTTATGAAGCATATTCCTTTGAAAAATCCTTTTACACACAGGAAAGGACATATTTTACAAATCTAATGTTAGCCAGTGTTTCCCAAACATACTTTACTTGGGCGGGTCGCCATGGTATATCGCCAAATTATGTTTGGGCCCATTTTAGTTTTGTTGTTGTTTTTTAACTCTCTGAGACAACAGCACCATCCGTGATTAGCTGACTAGTGCTGAATTGCTTCGACCTCAGATGTCGGAGGTTGGAGTTGGGACTGATGTCACACCTGAGTTCACTGTGTTACAAACTAACAGTACATTAAGTTGGAAAAGAAAGTTGTTGTTACCAGTTGATTGCAATGCATCACTCTGTATTTTGGTCATACAAATACTGCAGCAACATGTCCAAAGACAGAAGCTGGACAGTTTTGTGTGTACGACTGATTTAACAAGACACAAATAAGGCAGAAGTTATTGTAAGCTGCAGATGGTAAATGAATAGTCAATGGACCTGCACTTGTATCGAGCATATCGAGTCTTCTAACAACTCAAAGCGCTTCAACACTGCATGTCACATTCACCCACTCCAACACACATTCACACACTGGTGGCAACAACAAAACAAGGCGTCACCTGCCATTCGATGAAAACATTCATACGCAGTCACACACTGACAGCACAGCCATCAAGAGCAATTTGGGTCTAGTATATTGGATACTTCGGACATGCAGACTGGAGGACTCCGGATAAAACCGTACATCTTCCAAATAGTGGATGACCCGTTTTACCTCTTGAGCCACAGCTGTCCTAATGAGCCAGCAAAAAAAGTTACACTACAACAGTTTTCACTACTGTTGATGTGAGCAGCAGCTGTCTTGGATTTTGAGTTCGGGGTTAGTGAGTTTCCTCCTCTAGGAATTGAAATTTCCAAGTGAGAACTCTGAAATTTTGACTTTTCCAGTGCAAATAGAGCTCACTACATCTCTCCTTTCTCTTTCCCTCCCATTCCTGTTTTGTTCTGCTGCTGCGGACGAGGCTGAAGCTTGTGATCTGCAGCGATAGTTACGGCATCTGGCCTAATTTTTCCACAAGCTGGTCTGCAGAAAACACACTGATAATCAATTATAAATTATATAAAGAACGATATATATACGATATAAATGATCTGATTCTGATTTAAGATAAAATATGCATCCAGTGCTTGCCAACACTTTTGTTTTTCCTGCCTCTCTCCCGGCTGTTCTCCTGGAGTTTGAATTCCCCTGATTTTTACGCCTCACATGATGACATTTTTAAAATCAGCCCATCAATTATATTTATTAGAAATAGCCAAGTATCAATGCCGTTTGTGATTGTGTTGTCTAAACTTTGCAGCCCACTTATTCTGCATACTTTACAGAGATGATAAGCATTAGCTCTACGCGTGATCAGAGCATAGTGATGCACTGTCGGCCTATTGAAAAGTATTAGAAATATTCAATAAGTCAAAATATTCTGTTAAAAGATCACACACATTTATTGTTTGTTACATGTAGTAGGCTATTTTTGTGCTGGCACTTAATGCCGAACAACAGCCCTTTCCACCAGCCACCACCAGCAATATATTTAGGAACTTTAGAAAACACTGGAAGCAGTAGTTTGTTTTGAATAAAAATAGGAGGAATTGTGCAATTAACACAAACTGTGGTGGCAATTTTCAGAGAGCTGAGGGACAAACTGTACAAACTTTTTCTCTCACAACTAAGCTTGCAAAGGAAACAAAACAACCATGTGAAAAAGTCAAAGTAGCCCTTCAAGGCAACACACTGCTGACAACATGCCCTGCATTATTTGCAGACCAACAGACAACTGTGCAGGGGGTTCACACCGTGTTGTGCAAGCCATCTCTTTCTTCATGCAGTTTAAGACATTAAGAAGGCGTGAAAATGGCAGCAAGCTAAGCCTTGGGCGAATAGCAAATAGCATTAGCCACCAAGCACACATTGCATTCTGCTCATTCCAATATCCATCTGCGCCTGCAGCTATGCTAGCTAACTGCTATCAGACTGGCTTATTCACAGACATTTTCCACAGCTCGAGTGCTTTTTTAGAGCAAAATTCAATCTTTAGTAATAAGTGAATTTGAGATGGAGCATGAGCACAAACTAAAAAGCAAATCCAAATCCGTGTTGGGTTTATCTAACAATGTATTTCATGGCCGTATTCCAAATTTTTATGAGAATAGGTTATGAATGATTACCAGAAAAATGATTATATGCTTTGCATGATGTTTCAATAACATATCCATCACACATGGCCGTAGACGGTGACAGTTGGGTTGGAAAAGGATGGAGGGATGGCTTGAAAGAAGAGGAGAGGGAGTGATTTATTGACTTACAATAAAAAAAGGGAAAAAAAGGGATTCAGCTAAACCATCTATCCACTCACTCACTCTCTTCTTCACTCTACTTCCATCTTCTTTTCTCTCCCTCACACACACACACACACACACACACACACACACACACACACACACACAAGTGATGGCATTGCCCCCAAAGAAAATAGAGTTGTGTGTACCATCCAATTATCTGTCAGGGGTGAATAATGGCCCCAATAATATATTCACATAGCCGTTGCCGATCAATTTTTAATCAAGCTGAGAAATATGGAGGAAGTGAAGCTAAAATGACCCACCAGGAACTCTCCCATAATGCCTCGGCAGAGGAGTCCCTAATTTTGCTCCAATCAAATTACCTTCTCCCCAGACCCCTCCAGCTCCCCCCAACCCACCCCCGTCCTCGGAGCGATAATGGTGCCTCCCAGTGTGGGGCAGACTAATAACTACAACTCTGCTGTTCTTTTATAAGGGCAGAGGTCAGGGGGCAGTGACCTTATTAAAGACATTTTCACTGATGATAAAGAGATTAGCTGTTACTAACCGGTTACTAACATGTATACAATGGCACAAAATGAAAATAGGAAAGCATGTACCAGCTTTTTTTTCCCTTATGTCTAAAACCTTTTGGTTCCCTTATTTGTTTTTAAAATGTTACATTTTTGTGCAAGAACAAATTAGTTTTTCAGGAGAGCGCTTAAGTATTTATCTTTTTTTTTCCACCCATCTTTTTTTCTTCCCCATTTCCCCCTGGGGCCTTCACAAAAAATCCTAAATGCAGTGAGAATCCAATTGGACTAAGAAGGTCAAAAGTCTGTAGCAGGTCAAGTGTACCAACATAAATACACAATAGTTATGTTCACTCCTTAATTCTTATGTATAATAAAACAGTAACACATTTAAACCTGCATTTAAAACTGATTCTTTTTTGTGCTATTTAATCGCAGTGCCAAAAAATGTCAACGCAACATTGATGCTTAGCAAGCTGATGCCTCTGTACACGTCCAGCAGACAATATTCAATATTCAAGCTCTTTTAGCTCTGTTTTGGTGTCCATCCACTACAAAGCTAAATATCTAAGTCTGTAATTCCAAAATATTCCACTATGTCACGAATTGTTTTGTGTTTGTTGCTGGGTTAGATAACAAAGAGTTGGCTGAAAACTGCTGACTGCCACAGCTACACTTAAAAAGCACTGATGAGAGAGGTGACAGTGAACCAAAACAATTAAGCTGTGAGCCATAAAACCAAAACAACAAGCTGAAAGATGCTAAGAATCTCTACAGCCGTGAGGGGAAGTGCAGAGTTGCGCGAGTTGCGTGATCAATTTTTTCTGGGTTTGTCACCATGAGCTATCCTTATCACATAGTGATTTCATCCTCTGTTCATGGATTGATCAATGAACAGGTATGGCACAAGCCCAGGGCACCAAAATGTAAAGGCCCCGACTGGCCTTCGTCTGCAAAATATCATTCAATCGGTCAGGGAGAGACTCAAAATTACCACATAGAGATGCATAGGACACACAGGCAAAACCACCACAAAGACAGACCAAATGATTAAAAAGGGACACAAAATAACCAACAAAAATTTAAAAAATACAACAACAGAAAAGAGGCAAAACCACCTCAAAGCCTTGCTCTTGTGTTGGAGAGGTGGTGGGTACTTTCGCACATCTGTGCCCTTGGAGCCCATTGTATCACAACCCACCCATGCCTTTGTTAAAATTAAAATATTAACAACAAATGCATCTACAGCGACTCTAATTTTGTTGTTTTGTTTCATATTCTGGTTTTAAATGAGCTGAGTAAAACTCATCCACATCTTGCAAACAATAAAATACTCACATTTGGTTGTTTTAACTTAAAGCAATGGGCTTCAGTTACTATATGATGGGCCATAGAAAATTGTAAAATCAAGCCCCTTTAGCTCTTCCGGTATCTTTGGAGACATGCTCCATGCATGTTCTTGATGTGCAATTATAAAAATGTTGATTAAAACAAAAATGTCTTTGTTACATCAGATAAAAACTCATGCACGCTTAATATAAACCAGCTCATTGGTTACCAAAGTACCGTAGTGAAAGCATATGGATGCATAAACCATTATAAACATATTTCATTGAGCTCTGTACAAACACACTTTTCTCACAAAAGTTTCAACCCACATCATAGCAACTCAAATAAACACATTACTCAAACGTATTTTCCACATGCATACGTCCACAAACACAATCAGCGTCTTGTGCACTCTGTGAGTAAATTCAACCCCTACAGAGCCGACCCCAGATGCCTGAGATGGGTCACGTACCTCTACGCAGCGCTGGGGCAATCTGCAATGAAAGCTTTCCCATTTGTAATAAACTGCAGCCTCTCAGAAGAGCAATCCTTAGGAGAATCCACCGCACTCTCTCCTCACTATAACAACAGCGTCTGTAAAACAAATGAGCGGGGAGGTAATTGCAGACAAACAAAAATTACATTTCCAATAAAGGTTCTTGTCTCTTTGGGCTCCCAGAAGCCCCCAGCCCTCCTCAACTGTTTAACAGCCTTAATATACCCTCTCATCAGCCTTCCTGTTGAGAAGCCGCCTGAGAGAGGTTATCAGAGCACAAACAGAGCTCATCTAAAGTGAACAGGTTGAGGGTTTAGTGGTTGAAGTGTTTTAGGCAATTAAAAAGGGGAAAGTGATGGTGGGATAGATGGATGAGAGCATTAGACAAAACACTTAAAGTTTACATGACCCATACTTCATACTTGAAGGCGTTTGTGGCACAGTGGTGGAAGTCTCATAATAAGAAGCACTTATGAGAAGATGAGCAATTCAAAATGTTATTATAAACAACCCGAAAACACACACAGTTTCTCCATTGAGCTGAAGAAGTTGTTTTCAGATTATAAAGAAAAGCACTTAGTGGTCGAAAGATATTTGGCATTTTGCCGATTATCTGTATCAGCGTTTTATTTTAATGATCGCTGATAAAATGAATGAATTAAAACAAAAACAAAAGTGTCATCATGGGAGGAGCTTTTACTCTGTAAAACCTCAGGGAGCTATTTTTATTTTTTAATTTAAATTTTCACTTGGTTTTTTTTTTTTTTTTTTTTTCAGTGGCTGGGAATTTGCTGTATATAATGTTTAACATTTCAACTTGATTACACATTTGCTAAAGGCACTTAGACTAAGTTTTGTTTTGGAGTTACAAACAAAGATAGCTTTTGTGAGTTTTATTAGTTTCTGATGACTCTGAAGTGTGTTTTATGATGATAAAATTACTGTTTATTTAAATGGAGTTTAAGGAGTTTGACAATAGTGATTTTGGGGCTGTTTCTGATTAAACAAAAAAAATCTTTACTTAAGAAGTCTATCTCAATAGGGATCCTTTACATAAATTGTCAGACACTTAAAATAATAATCTGAGCATATCAGTGGCAAAAACTTTTTGATGGACATAAATTAATGGTGCAAAGATGCCCTGAATTGTTAAATTGAAGCCTATTTTGCCGCTGCCATCTGCACTGGTCTCACTCAATACTCACTGTTCCCATTAGTCATTCAGACACAAAAACATGGGACATCAGAGTCCAAAACACCAAACTTGCCATTTAACTTTCATATGTGTTTGCATACATACACACATTTTTGCACTGTTAAACTCACCTACAGAGAAACAAACACACGAGCCAACTGTTCATCACACACACACACACACACACACACACACACACACACACACACACACACACACACACACACTCCCACATAGTAAAAATTCCACTGAGTGCAGCAGCAGTCATCTCCTCCCTGCAGCACTGAGATCAAATCAGTCTGTTTATCTGATGGTGAACCTGACATTAGGCCAAACTAAAGGTCCCTGCTCGGCTTCCTCTTATCAAACCCTGCAAACAGTGAACTCCGTGGCCCGGCCCCCTCACAAGGGGAAATTGATTACAGCCTCGGGCCAAAACGGCAGCAAGTCCACAGCTCTGTTCATTCCATTATGAGTCCCGGAGCCGAGCGGGGCGAGGTGGCTATTAGCTACAGGTTCTGGATCAGATCCTCAGATATTATTTGATCTCCTAACAGTGATGGGTTGAACGAGAGGTGGTGTAATGTGAGCTCCGATTAAGGGTTAAGGGTTCATATGACCTCACTAAAGAGTCGCGGTCAGAGCTTTTAACGAGAGGTCTCCGGAGTTCATATTGGTTAGACATATTTTATTTAAAATGGATGTATTGACTGCAGTGAATGTGAAACAGACCACAGCATGCACGCTCTGTGAAACGCTCTTTTAAAGAGGCCGGGTGTCTGCATGCATGGCTCTACAGTGTATGTGTTTGTGCACACATCTGCCCATGTTTACTACCGTTATATTATTCTGTTTAAATTCGTGTGCAAGACTGAGATGGAAGATGGAAACAAACAGAGCGAGAAAGTGTGTGATGGTGTAAGAAAGACGAAGAGCTAATAGTTTTAGGGCATTCCTGTCAGTGCTGCTGTATGATTGCAGGTCCTGTGTGGCTTCCTGCAAACTTTAACGCTTAGACGGGTTTGATGTAAACACTCAGAGGAGACAAAGATGGGAAAGTCCCTGAGATATTTAACTGACTAATTCCTCCGCCGCTTTTTCTCTCTCTTTGTTCGCCTCTATCATTCCACTGTGGCGGAAGAATCTGGGAATCCGGGACATGCAAAGCAAACATGCCCTTTTTACTTCATCATCAAAACATAAAAGAAAAAAGTGTGAGTATGTGTGCTACAGACATGCAGGCGTGCACACACACACACACACACACACACACCTCCATCTCACAAACAAACACACCTTTTTGCTAAAACTTTGCTCGAGGCACTTTATTTCTCCAATTAGACTTGTCAAGGGCCTGACAAGTCTCAACTTTGTTCGCTCCACCAGACAGGAAATTAAAAATTGTATTCAGTTGTCTTCCAACTAAACCAAAAGTATGACTGCTGTTTGGCACAGAAACACACACTTTTTCATCATAGTTCATACTGTAAAATTTAACTGTGCATTTCTAATTCACTTCTGACTTTTGCAGTTTAGTAAAACCTTTAACTTCTCTTACATAAAATAATCGTCTTATTAAATTTTGTAGAATTTGGTCAAGGCTCAGCTGCCAAATGAGTAAGGTTTGCTAATAAATGTTGGGAAAAACATAACTTGGGGCACTGGTTCCCAACCTGGGGGTCCCGACCCCAACTAAGCATCAGTAGTTCGGATTATTATTAAAGTTAAACACTTGCATCACAGGATATGTGCAAAGTAAAGACTTGAACACAAGCCCTAATCACAGGGCCTTCACTTTGTTAAACAGCATCTTGCATAATAAAAAAACAAAGTCAATTAAAAAAAAACAAATAGCTTTTCTAGAAATAGCAGAAAACTCATCTCTGATGTAATATTCACTCGAAACAATCTCCTCAAAGCTCATGCATATCACTTCTTTTAGACAAACGTCCTGCAATTACAATTTGGAGTAATTGCACAATTTACCAGTTGTACTTTACTTTAGGGCTCATTTATACTTTCTTTTTACACAAAAATAGATACACGTTGGCATAATCACAGAGGACAGAGTCAAAAGGTCCTGACAAGAAACGAGGCGGTAGAGGAAGTTGTAATAATGTACCGTTTAATAACAGAGACAGCTTTGTAAACAGCTACACTACATTTCCACTATGTTACTGATTTGTTCCATTCTGGCATTTTTGAAATGCCTTTGTCTTTGTCGTGTCCTGTAGTCGTATCTCACAGAAATACGAACAACATGAATGCAGAATAAGGACAGAAGGCTCCATCTGAGTCCGTATCCCACTTGACATGACAAATGATCTCCAACTATTTCTACACATGGACCTGATTTTGTTTTTAATCATAAATAAAACTGCAGTGATATAGTTTTGTTATAAATTTCTATTTGTTTTACAGTATTTTTTTAGTGCTCATGGAACTGATTCTTTTAATTAATCTGTGCAAGCCGCCAAAAAAAAGTAGTGCTAATGTATTGAAGTATATATTTTTTTAAAAATCTGATCAAAAACATGGATATATTAAAATACTATTTTTAAGACTTCATTAATAAGAAACAAACAGAAGTAAATGTTATGAATTTACAAGGTCTACAGCTCTAAATGGCAGTAATGTGATTTGTCACCTCCTGAGCAGAGAAATGAGCATACCTGATACTATTTCACTTTAGCAAAAAGTTTTAATATATCTTATTGCAAATCTCTTCACAATCGCAGCCCCTGACAGGTTTATTCATACGTTTCATTTTTTCCGGTTAGAGATTGACGCCTCCTGTCTCTAATCCATCACGCAACATGCTGAGGTGAGAGGGTCCCTCTGTACGTAAAGAATAAACATGTACAGTGGATGCAACTTAAAATCTAATTAAATTTTGAAACCAGATGCGAAATGTACTCTCTCTGAACTGTTTTCGCTTCATCCGGAGAAAAAAACACCGCGCGGTAAATGAAACTGTGACCCACATCATTTGTACATGCAGTCATATCATGCAGTGACAGTGCAAAGTGAGACGTATCGGCCACATATCTGCGTTCCCGTGCGTGCACACCCCCACAGGCCGCTGGCCCCTCCCTCCTTCCTCCTCTCTGATGTGTTTTTCATGTTAACACTTTGCAGTGCCTTAGGTACATCGTGCGGCTTCCCGCCATACACAGCCCGACCAAGCCCATTTAGAATGTTTTTATGGGATAACATCGTTTTTATTTTTCAATTAATTTTTTATACTTTTGTGTTTTTCCCCTTTTCTTCTTTTAAGGGTTGCTATTTTTCCTCATACAGCTTCCTTATGTGTTGTTTCCTCCTCTCTGTTCTCTTTGTCCTGGAAAAAAGCCGGTTGCTTACTCTGCTTTGGTCCCGAGCAGAAACCTTGGTTTTCAACACCAAAAGAAGACAAGAATGAAAGAAACATTTCACAGCAAAAATAATACTGGAAAATTTTATGCAAACTGTTGACCAGAGTTTGAAGCATTATTATGGGCTTCACTCTCCTCATGGTGCTTAACAAATAATAAAATTGCTTTCCAGTGATGGTGGTCAGAAAAAAAAAAGTTAAAAAAGTTTCAAAAAGAGAATGAGAATCAAACACTTCCTTTCCTGCATTCTTGTGAATTTACCTTTTTTCTTTTCTGCATTAATTTATGGTAGAAATGTCTTTTTTTCTGATTCAACCACACAGTTAGTTGCGGTAGTTGCTTCTTTCCATTTTATAGTAGATTGCAACTACTGCTTCTGAGGTTGCACAAATGCACTTGTTTGCAAAGGTCTCTTAACACTTAAGTGACTATTACTGCTAACACTTTTTAGGGTTTAGAAACCCCTTTGATGACTGAGACTGCCACTGTCAAGCGGTCGTTTTTTTGTGGGGGTTTTTTTGCTTGTCAGTGTGCTCTACGGTGTATATCTGTTTTGCTCCCCAGATTTTGCTGCAGAGTGAGCACTCTTCACTTTTATGCTGCTCTTTGGTGCAGACAGCTGCAGACAGGATGCAGCAGGCCAGAGGAAGAGAGGCTTCTCTCTGAAAGGTTGTATATGGGAAAACAATTAGGCATGAATATCTGTATTGAACAGCCAAATCTGATTCAACGTTTCCTATAGCGCCTCCATGAGGTTGGTTTTGAATGTTGGCTGGATTGTGATGAAATGTGGTCCAGATATTCATATTCCCCTCCTTTAATACTAACTCTGAAAGTGTTAGTGTGCTAACATGCTAAACTGAGATAAAAAAATATGGTATATGTGCTAGACAGCAGCATGTTTGCATTTTTACTTTGAGCATGTTTGCATGATTTAGCGCAGAACGTAGCTTTTTCCACGTATAGCAAGAGTCGCTAGTTTCAACAGCGCCATGTCAGCGCTAAAGAAAGATCTGGAAGCACCCATTATCATTCTGATTGTGGGAAAAAAAGCTTTTGGTTGTTGGTATTTCACTTAATCAACAATTATCAATAATATCAATTTTTTATCAACAATAATCAACAATTATCTCAAACGTTAAATCCAAGATGCAGTAACGGTGCCCTTGCAAAATGGAAGCACAGAGAGAGGAAGGGAGTGAGAATGGCAGCTGAAATCGCCGGCCAATGGCAGCGTCACACACACAGTCTACATCCGGTGAGTCAGACTACAGAGCAGCTAGCGCGGCGGATTCATATTTGACCGGT
This sequence comes from Plectropomus leopardus, assembly GCF_026936395.1. NCBI lineage: Eukaryota > Metazoa > Chordata > Actinopteri > Perciformes > Serranidae > Plectropomus > Plectropomus leopardus. The sequence continues at coordinate 7,231,092 of NC_142188.1, read as the reverse complement.
CCCAAACCACAGCACTATTGTAAATATGTTGGTGCTCCCAAATCTCAATAATAGAGTCACTTTTTACTGGTTGCATGCAGGAAGTGTGTTTTATGTTTCCTTACAGCAGCTGTTTCTTTGAAGCAGTTTTTATGAACGCTGACGAACTTTTTCAACAGGAAATCCGGTAAAGTAAAATCACAGAACATTTCACACTGATATGAAGTCCAGTTTAGAAACACCACCGCCTAAAAAAAAAAGGTGGAGACGAAATAAAAAGCACATGCATCACAAACACACTTGACAAATTATCGCCTCACCAAACAAACTCTGTAAGCAACAACAAATCAATGGAAGATGACTGTACCAATCAAACGAGCTTCTGAAAACAAAAGAGAGCAGACAGCTTCAACCCCTCTCATCTCTTTCCCTCTCATCACCTCGCACCAATCTGAATCTGGATTTGAATGGGTCGACTGATGAGGAGAACCGAAAGCTTTGAACCATCAGTCAGGCCGGGCTCCTTTAAACGCCACCCAGCCAAAGTGATGCCATATCACATTTGACACCCCAAAGACTGAGAAATTGATCCCCCTGTATGGCCATTGATCGGGTTGGGGTTTGAACACGCGTTCGGGCCGAGCAGGGAGGGAAGGGTCAGGAGCGAGATGTGTGCCTGGCTCGGGTCTTTTGTTACGGGAATCGATGATCTCCCACCATGGGGGAGATTAGAGCAGTCAGGTCATGCAGAGCACAGCATGAGCTCATATTATCTTCTGTTTTTATATATGTCTGTCCAAAATATGTTAGGTGTGGGTTTTGTTAAGTTATTTGTGTGTCTTCTTGTCATCCCTGTGACAGCAAAATTTAAACCTTTCAGTGAGAACAATATTGTAAAAACAGATCTTTCCGAGGGTCAGACCATGTGACTTTACTTAGATGCAAAAAACATTATATATTATTATTATAATCATTATTTGAATATTAATTCAGTTTTTTGTTTGCTTTTGTTGTTTCTTTTTCCTATGATGTGTATTGGTGACTTAAGTTTTTTGTTTGTTTGTTTGTTTGTCTTGTTTCTATGCAACATGACACAAGTGCTTTTAAGATTTGTTGGTCTCGACAACAAGAGCAGTTATTGTTTTTGAGGGAAAAAAAATAAAAACTGTATTAAGTGTGATATAATATGGATGCTATATGTTCTAAAAATATAACATATTTTATAATACAAATATATTTGTACAAGTAAAACATTAAATGAAATGAAAAATGAATGAAAAAAAAACAGATCAAGCTCCAAAAGGACTAGTTCGACCACACTGGAAGACACAAGTGTTTGGACCATTTTCAACAGTCCAACTCCAAGACAGAGTGAAAAGTCGTCCAACATAAAAGAGACCAAGAGATGCATCTGTTGTTTAAATATGGGGTGACTGAAATGGTGTGTGTAAAGACTGAAAAAAAGAGCGCTTGAGGGAGAAGTAAATCTTGTCTCTTTTCTGGCCTCTGCACAGTTGGTCTATCTCATCGTTAAGTGGGTATGAAAATCAGATCTGGAAAGTTACAGGAATTGTCGGACACAGACCCCCAAATTACGACTTCAAAAAGATTTTTGGAGAGGGGGTTTCCTAAATTATTCCAGGAACTTTTCCGAAACCACCGACAATCAGTTAAGCTGTATGCATGTGTTTGTTTGCGAGATGTTTTCTGGAGGAGAAATGCGTCCCTGAGACAGCTGCTGATTGGCTTTACTAAAAGGTGAGACACACAAACACGTCCACGTGTTCCCTGAGGCCAAATAAAAAAATGTCTGCACCATTTATCTCAACTACAAGTTCACACACTGACACTTAACAGTGCAGGCATTGTTTGAACGGAGAGGGCATAACAGAGCATAAAGTCCAATAATGTGCACGCATCTCTGAAACACAGTCTCGTCTCTCCAAAACAAAGATGTGTTTGTTCCTTATTGCTTAAAATCATTTCCTTTTCTGGGGTGTATTTTCCTCGTTAAAAAAAATATATTACATAAGTTGCGATGTTGACTCATATTCAGTGTTATTGCAACACTCGTGTTTACCAAACAAACTGGGTAGTGATGCTTTAAACCAAAGGAAGTGTTGGGAATTACACACACCGTGCTGTCAGCAGGATGCTGGAGTCAGCCGCAGCCAGTGAGCCCTGCTGTCCAGAGCTTACCGGTTGCTGTTTGGAAGACTGTTTTTATTTCACTCTGCTATTTAGATTTGTGCATTTTTGTGAAGCTTTCCTACCAATGTCCAAACAATCAAAGTTTAATTCAGGCAAATGGTTTGAATTCTAGCTAAACTGGATCATTGAGGTTGATCAGTAATCGCGAGTTGTAGTAATTTTTTAAAAATTTACACAAAAAATAGTTCAGCATGGGGCACCTGGTGGCTCAGTGGATCGAGCAGGTGCCTGATGTATGGAGTCTGGGTCCTCGCCGCAGCGGCCGTGGGTTCGACTCCGGCCTCCCCTTTACCGCATGTCATCTCCTCTCTCTCCCCCTTTCACGCTCAACTCGTCCTATGGAATAAAGGCATAAAAAGCCCAAAAAAATATCTTGAAAAGAAAAAATAGTTTAGCATTTGGGGAAGACTCAAGACACAAAATGAGGATATACTATGGAGGATTGTTGGTTACTGTTTGTAAACACACTCACCAAGATTCACTCTGATTTGGTGTTTTGCGTCGCTATACTTGCATTTCTGACCCGACCTCACCTGAGAGCTGTGGGGATACCCACACATAAACGTCCTGACCAAAGAAAATAAGAAATCAAAGAAAAAATAACGGCGCAGGGCAGAGTCTCTGCAGAAAAATACACTGAAAGTGGGTCACAATGACTGAGAGGGATTACCTTCGTATACAATGTTTTTTTGGGAGGGAAATCCTGATTACTATATTTCTAAGATGAGAAAGTTGATAACATTAAGTTTAGCATAAACAGTTAACCGAGCTCTGTCTAAAGTAGAGCTGTGCAATATGACGAGATATATCAATAAAAAAACATCTATCGTTTTATATTATGCTATATCTTTTATTTTGTTTCGTTTCGTGTGGTCAAGGGGGCGTCTACACAATACGCTGCACCAAAGGAAACTGGAAAGTGAAACAAAACATTGACACCAACCAGCCGAGTCAAAACCAGGAGGAGCTCATACCCAAAAAGACGGGATACTAAAACCACAGTTACTGTTTAACTGTCTGCTATCGCTAACATCCAACCCGAGATGAGCCAGGTCCTTCAAAATAAAAGCACCATGGGTTCCGCTTTGATTTATTTAATTATAACAATACTTTAACTTTATACTTTACTTTGTTTAACATTATCACAATATCGTATTACACCTCATTATGACAGTAGTTTATGTAACTTTATTGTATGGCAGTAGCTAATTTTGTATCTTAATAGTTTACAGCAGTTTAGAGGAGATTTTAAAATATTGAGATATGATGTGTGTCACAATATAGCCTAATAATAATGTGATATTATTTAAAGCCAACTGCCAAGCCCTAGAAAGTACCTAAAAATCAATAAGTTTTATGAAACATGCTATATCTACTTTAAATTATCAAAAAAAAACTAAAGTGCAAAAATGACAAGTTGCAGTTACATCTTTCAGAAAGAAAGACCCTAAGACTGAAATGCAACACAGAAAATTATAAGTAAAACAAAAGTGAAAGCCTAAGCAGAATCCTGAAGTAAAAATAATAAAAGCAGGAGGACTGAAGGAGAGTAGAGAGCAGAGGAGGTGAGAGCTGAAGGTTTTGGCAGGGCCAAAGCAGGCCACAAACAGACCAGTGCTAAAGGGCCCAGGACAAGTGTTGCCATGTCCCCCTGAAACCGCGGAGGCCGCTGGGTAATGAATAAATAAACACCCCCTCCAACCATCTAGCCTCTTCCTCTTCCTGCTCTCCACGTTTGGCAGCCAACACACACACATGCATATGCATACACATACACAAACTGGCACATGCACATAAACAACGCACACAAATGCATACATGCATGATTGCCATCGGCCTGACAGACTCACAAACATGCAGTTTTGTGCAGCAGCGTCTCTGTGATTGTGTGTGTGTGTGTGTGTGTGTGTGTGTGTGTGTGTGCCGGTGGTGTTCTATACATCCACCTGTCCATGTGCCAGAATATACTCCCTGCATTGCCGACTTCACACAGTTCATCTGTATGCGTTTCATTTGCCAATCCACATTCATCCGAGGCTGCGTGGAGACATTTTGCTGGCTGAGCCAAAGCCGAACAGCCTCAGTACATTCCCACACTCGTGCCATGTATAACCCAACTGAGAAATCACCCACACGCCAACGTAGAGGCATGCGGCAACGCCATGTCAGAGCTTAAGAAAACAAGAGACAAGAAGCTGCGAGACTCACAGGGATGGTGCCTCGGCTCCACTTCTCGGGGCCTGACAGTCAGTGAAAATATTTTCAATTATTCAACTTGGCGGATTGAGAAGCCAAAGATGGAGCAAAGGCCTTTTCACATGTAACTTGTTGTGACAACGCTAAACGGCCGCCACCACCGCCTGATGAAATATAGATATTTTGTTTTGTTTTCGAGAGGATTAATTTGTCATTACCAAGTTGTTGCTTTGGAGGAGGCTGAAATCCACTGCTGTTAAATGTCAGCAGGAAAGTGAGAACAAGGAGGATGATGGGCGATGGTAAGCGAAGGACAGAGGCAGCAAACATCAAGATATGATCTAATGAACCCGGAAACAAGGAAGGAGGGACACAGACGTAAAAAAAACACATACAGTTCTCTCGGGTTTGATTGATATGGGTTTTTAAAGGGTAATTTCACAATTATTCAAGTCTATAGCCATTATACTGTTCATCTCTGCCTTTGCACTTTCAAGGTAAGAAGTAGGTAGAAAATAAGAAAAATAATATAAATATATAAATATTATCTGAAGATAATATGAGCCGGGTTATTTTTTATATTTATATAATATATATATATATATATATATATATATATATATATATATATATATAAATTTTATTTTTTTAGTATTATTATTTTTTTAATTTTGGTAACTATCCTACAGCTCAACAAGGAAGATTGGTTAAATTTGTTCAATTTGACACCAAATTTTTCATGCCATGTTTAGTGTAATTAAAAGGATAATGTTTGGCACCCAGATTTATTAGATTTTGTGACAATAAGCCTCAAAAAAGTAATTTATACCAGCAGAGTTCTCCAAAACACCAGACTACTTGGATGGTTTTAGGTGGAGTGATGTCTCTTTAGGTGAAGGTGAGCCAAATGTCATTACGGGTTTGTTTTTTTTAACTGTCAGTCAAAAGGCTATTAAGTGAAATAACATCCCCTCGTCAATCGTAACAACAGCATTTATATTAAATAGTCAATCAATGTAACTGCACTGTCAATGCCAGCGCCAGAAATTAAGAGTTCTCGTCTAAAACGTTTCCTTTTCAGTTAGAAAAAATGCCTGTGAAATGAAATGTAATGGGATTTGACTTGAACTAAACTTGAAACCTGTTTTGGCTTTTTAGGCAATTCTCACATGGAATTAAACATTATGATAAGATTTGTGTTGTCTATTCCCAGGTGCTGTCTTTTGATGGGAAAAAAATTGCCGTTTCATATCAAAAAGCAAGAGATTGCACAGTTTAAAGCAAAGAGACTTATTCAGACTACTAAAACAGAAATGCTTACTTTCAACAAACGAGCAATCATACTTTTACTTGTACACACAAACACACAAAAGCTTGTATTGTTTCAGCCTTGGGGTGTAACCATATCGAACAGGGGTCCCTCCGCCAGAAAATTTTGAGCATTAAACACTTGATTTCTAGCATTTTGTTTTCGTTTTGGAGGGTTTTGCACAAATTTGTGCCTTTTCTGCATCAATTTATGGTGTAAATGTCTCTAATATGGTCAAGATAAAGTCCTCTGCTACTTCCGTGGGATGGCAAATGCACGTCCTAAATAGTGAGGTGGCTGTGTCCCCTGCGTCCTTGCCGAAATCTACACCTATGCGCACACATGTCCTTACACCATCTACTTACAGTACCACACACACACACTTAATACTCTCCATCAGACAGAAGATTACACGGCAACCTTGACCTGTCTGCCCATCGTAAATTACCACACAGCCTCCGCTGGCACCTCATTCTGGTGTGTCATCAGCTCGCGCCCACAACCGCCATTAAACTACATCAGTGCCTTAGTGGGTCCGTTTGTATGTATTACACCATGTTTTGCAATGTAAGTGACCTCCTGGTGTATCTGCAGCTGGAATATAATTCTGTACTGAGAGACTTTAAATGTTAATCACCAGGAAATCATTGATCAGCCAGAAGAAAGACACTAGCACTGTGCATTTCTGCAAACCATGACTATGTTACGTGTGCATGCTTCATATGTAACAAAACAGCATTTCGAAAATGCTGAATATGAGCTACGTTTGGTAGAGGGTTTGTAACCTACATGAGACGCCTGCCAAGCTGAGGACCACTGACCCCAACAAACAACAAAACCAGAACAGTTTTAGCAGCCTGTTGTGTTTCCAGCAGCTTTTTAGGCCCCTAATGGAGGTGTTTTCTAGCCAGGATAGTATCATTTTTTCCCCATTCAAGGGGCTTTTTGGGGGATTTTTTTCTTATCCGCTGTGGTGGTCGAAGGACAGAGAAAGGTCAAATGTTGTAAAGCCCTCAGAAGCAAATTGAGAATTGTGATATTGGGCTTTATAAATTGAATATATATATTGAAATTTAACTGAAATTGAACAAAATGTTTTCTTTACTGAGACGCCACTATCTTTTTCCTGCTGGGAAAGTGGTGCGAATAGAAGTTGATTTTTACCAAGATGTTGCTGCCATTCCAGCTGGGATTGTGCCCCAACAACACGTTTTTTTTTTGTTTTTGTTTTTTTAAGACAAAACATGATCTTTTCCTAACCATTACCAAGTGGGTTTTGTGCCTAAACCCAGGGTTTCCACACATATTTACCATCAAATATGTGTGGAAACCATCTCTCAGAGGGCCAAGATAACTTTTCCATAATAATTCATCCCATTTCCATGACTTATTTTAAAAGGGTAGGGACTAAAAACACCTACCTTTGAGGGATTTGTGAATAAGCAAACTGTTAGCGCTTATTATCTTTACTCACATATTAGACGTTCCCGTCACCATCATACCACCATAGCTTCATATGCAAAAGACCAGACCAGCAAAGTCAGGTACTTTGGTAAACATCAAGGCCATGCTCTTATTCGGGCGATAGATGGAGAACAGTTTTTCTAATTTCATAACTATTCCAGGAATTTCATGAGTGTGGGAACCATGCTAAACCGAACCACACGTTAACTACAGCACTGTTGAAATGTAAAGTTTCACAGTATCTGCTAAATAATAATGTGCAAATGTAAAACAACATCTGTGGATTGCAGGAAAGTACAATGCCACATTTTTTCTGGTGACAAGGTTGACATGCATTATGCATATGCACAGGATAAAATGGCAGCAAGTGAGCCTGATATTACTAAAAATAGATTAGACAGAATTCCTATACATGATTTAAACTAGCCAGAGACAACAGAAATGTTAACTTCTGTAACTGATGTCACCTTATAATATTGTTGTACGTGTTTGGAAGTGCTGCAGCTAAAACCACAGCTACATGTTCCCACAGTACTGGGATAGACAGCAAGATGGAAAACAGGCGTTTCCAGGTCATGAAGGAAAGCAGGAGATAATGAGAAAATAAGAGCGTAATGGGAGCCCCACTTTATGATTCAACCCGATAAGACTGGTGCATCTTCACAACAATAAATTGTAACCCCAAGCAGCTTTAATTGAACTCGGCAATTAAAGTGATTCAGATGCTGATCATTAGACCTCAGCACCGGCTACACTCACTCAATCTCAAACATAACGGGTGTGCAGGTACAGTAACAAATATGCACTCACAACTTGATCCAAAAGACAAAACAATTAAGGTGAAAAATACACCCGCGCGCTGCGTCGATGCTTTTTGATGGGTTTATTCGTCAATGTTTTGACCTCCGCTGGCCTTCATTAGGTCATCAGCAGATAATATTATCAACACTTTGGTCAATGTGAGAAGAGCTGTCATTGTAATTGCATGTCAAGTAAACAAAGTAGAGCGTCAAATTTTCCAAAAGAGAGACATGAATCATGAATTAAATGTTTCACTTTAACCTTGAGTGACTGCAAAAGACATGTGAGTGTTTGTCTGTATTCAGTGCATGCATATGTGTCTCTCTGTGTCCTACACTTTATATGGATGCAAATGAGGACCTGACTGTTTATATGGATGCATACAGACATGGAAAAGTGTGTGTGTGTGTGTGTGTGTGTGTGTGTGTGATATCAACGTGTGTTCTCTCTGCTCTCCATGCTGCTCTGCTCCCACAGTGCCCCTGGGACCCATCTGCCTCCCTGTTATTAATTCATCAGGCTTAACCATGCAGCGCTTTATGACTCTGTTTGGACTGACGAACTATCACACACCCCTATCTCTCTCTGCCTCACTCTCTCTCAGGAACACGGTATCGAAAAACAATATCTGTCACCGGATGCTGAACCTACACTTGCAGCTTGATATGCCCATTGCGCTGTCTCTTATATGCCCTGCCTTTTGGCCTTGATATGCAGTTCTGTTGTCTCGTCAATATAGTGAGTGCAGATTGGGCTCCGTCTCGGCCACCAAGAGAAATGTCTGTATTGTTTTTTGTGAGTTCCTGAAGCAATTTTCCATCTTTGTGTCAATTTTACAGTGTCAAAATATATCTTAAAGCTGCCCTGTGATTCAGAAAGTACTCTCAAAATCACTAAATCACTCAAAAATGATTAAGCTGAATAAAAACCAACAAAATAGAATATCTTGTTACACTTAAGAGCCCATGAGAGGGCCAAAAATAATTTCTCAAAAAGGCCACAAACCTTCTTTGGGCAGCCCTGAACTCCCGAAACTAAATTCACTCTACTTTGACTGTGGAGCTAATTCCCATCACGGAAACTATTTTGTCTGAAAACACAGCTGATCGTGACCATGTTCAAAAATAAACCCTTTTAAAGAACAAAATCTAAACTTTGCATTGAAAGATAATCTAAGAATCAATCAATGCCCTTCACGTGAATACGTCTTGATTGCCATGTCTAAACCTATTCCCATCAAAGACACAGAGAGGAGATCTGAGATTGCGGTACATCAAAAGAGTTTATCTAGCTAGTATTATGTGGCTGTAAATAGCTGCAGAGAGATACGAGACGCACTCGCTGAGAACTGAGAAAGTAAAAGTGGAGAGGGAGGAAGTGAGGAAAGAGAATAAAGAAGGGAAAGTCTTAAAGTGGAAACTCCAGAAGCTCAAAACTAGAAGATGCATTCCTCAAAAAGATACAAAAATCAACATAACATGACCTTGACCAGGTCTGATCTGTTAGTTTCTCCGAGTTATAAGTTAGTATATGTTGCACCTAGTATTAAAATCTATCTGGCTCTTTTATCTTTCCCCTCACACTTCACTGTCGACTCACTAATAACACTAATAAAAGCGCCATAAAAACAATATTCTGGATAAAATACATCAATAAACTGGACTTGGACTAATCTACAGTGAACAAAACAGACTATTTTACAATTCTCTCCATTTCACAGAACTGCAATAATTTATTTTTTGCAGAATTAATGTAACTTACAGGTCTGATGGCCTTTATTCCTTTATTAGAGCTTTCACTCAGATTTTTTTTTTAACAAATAAAAACGTTGACACACTTGGTGTAAGTGACTTTTCCCTCCACTGCGTCCCTCAGAGGTTAACACTAATCCTGAGGGCATCCAGGGGGAGTTCTTGTGGGCTCACCAGTGACTTTCTACTGGGGTTATACTGCCCCCCAGTGGACATGATGTGAACACAACTCTCTGAAACAGGAAGACAATCAGCATCATAGCATCATGCATAAGTTAAAAGCGTGTTCAGTGTCATGTCAGAAGTAATCAGAGGGGAGAGGTGTGCTAACACTGGAGCAGGTTCAGTGTGTTGCTCAAGGAAACTTCAGCACTGAGGAGTCGGTGGGTCGGGTGGAACGAGAGAGACCAATTATCGTTATTACCCACAGGTCACAGAGTTTGTCCAGCATATATCAGGGACAGTAGGGTTTCCAGTACGGCTGGGCAATATGGCTTTAAAATAATATCACAATATTTTTAGGCAATATCACGATACACAATATATATCTCAAGATTTTAAAATCTCCTCTAAACTACTAAAGTACATTATTACATGAACCACTATTGCAAATAAAGTAGCTACTGCCATAACATAAAGTTACATAAACTACTGTTGTAATGAAGTTTAATTAAATACGTACTGTTTGACTGTAAGTTGAAAAGTTTGACGAACGTGTCAACATCGCAAACAAAGGTGCAAATTGGTTCAGCTGACAAAGAACCAGATGAACCTGAACAAAAAACAAAAAGGAAATTTGTGGAGTCTCTCTGAAGTCTTGCAGTGACTTTCTGGATTCATTTTTTTAGGAATCTGTGAATAACATAACAGCTGCACTATATCCAAAAACACGAAAATGAGGGTGGACATGAACACTGAAAACACTTAAGATTGTAATTATGTAAAGTATCACATAAAACGCAAAGTATAAAGTATTATGTCATATTCTCATTATTAAGCTGGCCTATAATAGCGTAGTATCTTAATTACTCAAAATATGAGGTGAAATGTCCACATTTCAGAACCCAAAAGCTGATGCCTGGCCACCACTTTTAAACATTAGTGTTGAGCCGTGTATATTTTGGCTGGATTTATCAGTTCAGAGTTTCAGGTAAAAATGCAGGAACTACCTGTTTCCTATATACTGTTATGTTAGAAATATAAACACAGAAGCACAAACAAAACTGAAACTGGATATCCTGAATTATAAATGTAAATATTTAAACTAGTAAACCGTATTTCTGCACATATTTGCACACGTACGCACAGACACCCATGACGCTGCAAGATGTTCTCCTACATGCGTGTTGACAAGTTTGATTCTTGAAGCTCTAACATATTTCCCTCCTTACAGCCTCTATGGAACAAAACAATTGACAATGTTTGAAAATGGCCCCGACAACGTGATTACACATATGACACTATGCCAGTTGTCACTTTAAGGAGAAGTCTGGAAGAGGAGAGAAATGGGAACGCAAAGGAGAGACTGAGAATCAAAGATGTTGAGAAAAAACGCTCTCCATGGAGCAAAGAAGTGAGAATAGCTGACAAGAGATGAAAAACAGTTACATGACATGCTCCAAATCAAAGTACAAGAGTTTGGAGAGGTTCAAGGATGAAACAATAGAGGTATGAGGGGTATAATTAACTGGCTAAAATTCAAGCATACAACAAAGATAAAGGGAAACATGGGGATTTTATTCCCTCAGACTGAGATGAAGAAGTAGGAAGGAAGAGGAGGAATGAGGAGTAATTTCAGGAGAAATCTCATTTAGGCGCATCATGAGCACAAAGCAGAGTCACTCCCTGAGGTGTGAAAGTAAATCTTGAGCTCTTATCTGTGAGAACACAAAATGCGTGGCGGTGATTCCCCATTCAGCCTCCATATCACACATTTTAAAGGTATTTTAAAATACAAAAATACATATTTTAACTCTTACCTGTACTGCTGTTTATCAGTCTAGCTTGTTTTGGTGTGAGTTGCAGAGTGTTGGAGATGTCAGCCTTCTCTACATTATAATGGAAACAAATGGCACTCGGCTCGTGGTGCTCAAAGCGCCAAAAAATACATTTGAAAAACTCAACAGCAGTGTCACTTACCAGAAATCATGACCCAATTACTCAAGATAGTATACAGACATTGTTATGAGCAGTTTCATGTTCATAAACTATTTTCTTTCTATCAAACTACACACGCAAACTGTATCAACAGGAAGCATGCATCTGCTGCTAGCTCAGGAGAAGGACATCATCTCACACCGTCACGAGCACGAGCCTGTCGTCCGTGAGCAGATGCACGCCTCCTCCTGCACGGTAATTGATTGGCAGGAGTAGTTCCGAAGAAAAAAAATAGTTTTTACACGAAACTGCTCAAAATAAGCTCTTATTATCTTATTATCTTATCTTATCTTATGATCTTATTATCCTGAGTAACTAGCTTGTGAATTCTGGAAGAAAAAAAACATTGCTACTGAGTTTTTCCAATTTATTTATGTACTTTTTCTTCTTATTTTACTTTTTCAATCTTCTTTTTTGTTCAGTTTTATATTAAAACTACAGCCAATATCTCCAACACTCTACAACTCACACCAAAACAATGTACATCGATAAATAGCACTACACGAGGGATATATGTTTGGTTTTTTTTTATTTAAACAATAGATGTATTAAATGCATCTGAACAGGAGAAGAAATGTTTGAAAGCTCCAGCATCTCTAGATTTTTAGTAATATGTAGCATGATACAGAAAAGTAAAGACTGAAGCTGGAAAATGTAAGCTGGAAAAGGCAAATGGCTGCTGGTGAAGAAATAATGTTACGGCAACCGTTTTTTGTGCGTCCGCCTGAGCTGTTATGGCAGAGTAAGCGAATCTGTCTCAAAATATCTGTTAGACATTAGACTTCATCCAGTTCAGCTCAGCTGAGTTACACAACATTAACATTAGGTGAAGGTGGTGACAGGGCCGCACAGAGTACCCGAATATCCTTCACAAAACGAGAATTATTGTTATTCAAGTGCACGTACGATTACATGCGATGAAAACTTTTAAAACGACTACCAAGAATAATGTTATTACATACTGTCACTATGAGACGGCCAATTTGGCATCTTGGCAGTGACTTGTGTATTATAAATTCATCCGTCCAACTTATCCCTCAATTCAGTGACGCTCTCTAGAGCAGCGATCATGTTTGGTTTCGCTTTTTTACAAACGTAAATTCAAAATCCTCTTGATTCACGAATATGTTTTATTGGAAACAAGTTGCGTGTAATACTTCAGTAAAAATCTACATGAGTAGAAACACTGATTTTTTTTATAAAGAACTAAAATTATAAAAGAAATAACCAACAGTTCAAACTGACAGTTAAACACTAAATTCAACTTCAGTCCCAAGAGGACGTCTTCGTAGCTGCCTGGATGTGGACCATCACTGAGTAAATTGATGGCCCCTGGCTAAGTGACATGTTTTATGGATAATTCATAATACAGTTAATGCATTACAATAACAAGACAACTGATAAAACTGTACATAATTAACCTAAATAGTGAGCACAATAAGTGCAGGAAGGTCGTTGAAAATTAAAGATTCGGATGAATTAGTATGAATTAGTATGAGTATATTATTTCCTGTTACATTTAGATCCGAAACGAGTTTTGCTGACATTTTTGGGATTTTTTTTCTGACAATTCTTTGTCTGTATTTTGTTGGTCACGCCTGTTCAACAGAGAGTGAAGGCTTTGTGTAAATATAGATTGTTCAGGTCTTCTTTGTTGTGTTTAAGATTATATCTTGAAAAACAGTCTAAACTTAAAAAGTATCCATAAAATGTAGTTTTCTTCATGGAAATTAATGAAATGCTACGATATACGTTAAGCTCTGGCAGTAAAACAGTATCACGGTATTACAGTATACCAGGGTATTTCGAAATCTCGCAGGTATTATTTTCAATACCGTTATAAATACAGGAGCTCCTCTTTTTATTAATCATTGTATGTAGTGCACAGCATGCACCGCCAGCAGCCAACAGAGAGAGACTATGCAATAACAGCATGCTTTTTACATCTAACTTGTTGAATTAAGGATTTATTTTGACCAATGAGCAGCTGGTGGTTGTTTGAACACTGGACTTACTAACTAGATTACGAGCAAGGGTAACCAAAACAGTTTGGGTGAGATAAAGTTGAATTGAAAAGGTGTACAGGTGTATTTCAGGGAAATAGGTGTGAGAATATTACATATCTTAAAATTTAGTGGGTTTCTTTACTTTCAGCATTTTAGACTGATAAATTTATTAGTCTAAAATACTGAAAGAAAGTAGCACACTCACCATCAGGGGGTGGATATAACATACAATATAACATATACCTAGGTCTACTATATTTTTTAAATTGTATATATTTTTTATTTCTTACAACCATTAAAATCAAGAAGACCCCCGTCAGACCCCCTTTGAAGCTCTTGCAACCCCTCATGTGGGTCGGGACCCCCAGGTTGGGAACCACTGATGTAAACAATCAATATAAATACAGTAAAAATACTTAGTAAATTAAATAAGCAGACAATATAGTGTGTTTAGTCTGCACTATAGTATACTGTCAGTCTTCCCTCAAGTGTATTAAAATTACTATTTCATCACACAACTCATCTTTTTTTAGATATTTGTTAATAATGAGACTTCATTAACCCTGAAATCTTGTCCTGTAACTTAAGTATCCAAATATACACAAGGACCTGAACAGTCATGAACCTGACGTACCACTGAGGCAGATGCTTAAAGAAGCTGCTGACACATGATGGTACAGAGACGGAAAAGGTTCTTTAAAACGCCGGTGGCTAAAGAAAGTGTTCCAACGTTTTCTCATTCTCCGGGAAACAAACATGTTTTAGCTCCTCGGGTAAACTGCTGCTATCTTCCCATTTCCTGCCCCAAGCAACCTCACTTAGTGCCTTTCCCCCCAGGGAGCTTTTTCTTGGCAAACAGGGCTGTTTATTTTACTAAAACGGGCCCTCACTTCAGCTGGTTTGTCTAATTAAAATGTTGCGAAAGCGTCGAGGAGTAGGTATTTTATTTAACAGCTAATTGTGCTGACGCCGGGGACTGGGATATTTTATGCATACACTTTCCAGGATCTTGGGGAAAGAACACAATTGTATACACACACATATATACACACACGCACACACACACACACACACAGGAGATCAGTTTCTTGCTCATTGGTGGGATGAATTTTAAACAGTCAGGAGTATCGAGTTAATCAGTGAGAATTCAGTGGGGGAATATCAGGTTGCCTTTTAACAGGGGAGGATGCATGTATGATTAACGCGGCGCTCCCCATTGGACTGAGCAGAATAATTGTCTTGTTTACCAACAGGTGTTTTTAATCTAGACACAAGAATTAACAATCCTTGTTTGTAAGGGCGCTCAGGGGTTGTCATGTTTGAGATGTAATGACTTGCCGTTTTTCTTGTCAACGGCTCGTGTCATCCTAATTGAGTGTTTCAAGTCAATGAATTTTGAAAGGACAAGGAGGATGAACTAAAAATGCTTCATTAGTGTTTCCAGTGGACATTCACACCTTTAATGTTAATTAAGATGTGCACTATGGGTTTGTGCAGATACAATTCTAATACAGCCCTAAAGTTTAACTGTTCACGCTGAAATACAACCACATTTGCAAGTAAAACCAAAGACAGGAGTAGCAACTTCACCTGTCTGTAAAATGTGCCAAAACTTCTATTAAAAAAAATATTTACAGACTAAAAGGGATTCATACATCACGTAATGTCCTTCAATATTCCAGGTGATTCCAAAATGACATCTTCAAATTGCTTATTTTGCCCAACAAACAGTCCAAAGCCAAAAAGACTTCCTACAGAGACCACATTTTTGCTTAAAAATTACTCTAACACTGAATTAATTATCAAAATTGTGGTAATTAATCAATTAGTCGACTGACAGAAAACTCATCCACTACTTTATTAATATTGGATATCAACATTTCCTGCGGGATTATTGTGCTGAATAACATCAGAAGACGTTACTGTTGATGGTCCATCCCGGTAGATTTCCTTCTGCAGACGTGATGCCGGTGGGAAATAAATTTATCACTTTTAATATTTTTTATTCCCTGTTATTTGGATATTCTGTCATTCTGGCAACCAGACAAACAAGCAAATCACCTTACTCGAGTGTTATCAATAAAAAACTCCTCGCAGGATTTTTTCCCTCTAAAACACTTGGGTTGTGGTCTTTGTGGTTTAGGGTGGTTTGGAGGATGGTGTTGGTGTTGGTGCGGTTATTGATGCAGTAAGAATGGGTTTGAGGGGGGCATCCTCAGCGAGAGTAAAGCCTAGCCTGTATTACCTTTTCACACGTCAGCCTGAAGCTGACAGGTTGCTAAAGCAAAGGTATTTTAACATCCAATTTCAACAGTTTTGTGGCACAATTGTGCGAAACCAGGGGTGAAAATGAAAATGGAGAGAGAGAGAGAGAGAGAAAGGGGGACCTAAAGTTGGAAATGAATTGGAGGTTTTCTTTTTTGTCTATTATCCTGTAAAGGAGAAAAAAATATCTGACACACACACACACACCAATACCTTTAATCGAGTGTGTCTCTCCCTACTGTCATTTCTCACCTATACTGAAAAGAAAAAGGAGTGTTTTTAAAAGTGCTGGATGGTATTGGATCATGAGATTTGAGAGACATGATCGCAAGCTACGACACCTGAAAGACACCAGCAAAACTTTAATCTAGTGTACTAGTATACTAATGTGAAACTGCAACGGTTGGACACAACACATCTAACAATGTAAATACAGCAACACGACAGCACTGGTTGTTCCTTCAATTACCTTAAAATTAGATGTTCAGTGGCAAAGTAGGACACTTTGACATTGAGAAAGGATGCAAAATCAAAACTGTGGATGGGTGTAGAAGGAGTGTGGCTAAGACACAAAGAGATTTGATTTGCTTTTAACACAATCACAGGCTGATCCTGATCACAATCAAGTACGGTTTCAAGATAAATTCTTGACCTTGAGGTACCATGCACAACATGGTAGTTGTGAAAAGCATCTATTTGCCAGTAGGAGTCAGCTGTTACCACCAACTATTCAACAGCTTCAGATCTCTTCTACTACAAGACAATACGAAAAGACTAAAATGTAGTATGAGAGAATAATATATGGCTTCACATACTTTTTAATTTGTTTACAATTCTCCTAACTGCCGAATGATCACCGTGCAGTGCAGAATACACCACCAATGGCTGCACTGTGTAAAGATGATACTAAAATAATAGCAGAAAACTACACAGTAAAAAGCTTTAAAATATTTATTTCATCATGTCCTCATGCCTTGACAAAAGAAAACGCTGAAAATGACTCCCAAAGCGACATACACTGATCAGCCAAAACATTAACACCACTCACAGACGAAGTGAATAATACTGACCATCTCGTTACGATGCATTGTTCTGATGGGACACCTTGGATTCCCAACTTTTACGTAGATGCCACCTGGCACGTTCCAACCACCCAAACACTGTTGCAGACCAAGTACAAACCTCTCATGGCAACAGCACTCCCCATTGACAGTGGCCACCCCAGCAGGACAATGCACCATGCCACACTGTAAAAACGGTTCAGGACTGGCCAAAAGGGCACCAAAAGTACTATGCTGGCTTTGGAATAGGATCATAGTTTGAGTTAAAACAGGTTTGTTTGTTATGTAACTTTTTTGCATGATGTATGTTAAGGTTGACTTTTGGTTACACACTGAACATGAAAAGTGGCCTCCTCTGTGTAAGTCCTGTGTTTGTTTGATACAACAATACTTCATCACCAGATCTCCTCCTTTACTCCCATCATAATAACTACAGCCACTAAGTCACCTCTTAACAATAAATGTTAACTTGGGTCGCAGCAAGCTACTTGCATCAACAACCTATGAGGGCTGCGTCCCTAAAGTCAGTTGGAGACCCAACTGAGTCAACTGAGATTATATCAAGTTAAGCAGTCAGATTTTTCCGTGCTGTGTACTTCTGGGGTTGTTTTGGTCTGCAGATTTTGCTGCAGAGTGAGCGCTCTTGACTTCCATACTGCTCTTTGATACATGGAGGTGATGTGTGCTGCAGACATGCGGCAATAGCACAGATGAGGAGAGAGGAGGGACCCTCTGGTCAGAAGAGGTGAATTTACAGCAACCTCATATGATAAAGTCTCTGGCTTTTGTCTGATATTTAGCGTCGGCAAAACATGTTGCACATTTACAACCTGTCGTATCCGCTGTTAGCTTGTTTACTATGTTATTTGAAAGCCACTGTGACACTGGCACCCCATGGAGCCCGTACAAACTTTGTATGGAAACCATGTGTTATGAACAACCACATCCAATTTGACTGGCATAATTCTGAATTGGGTACTTTTTTTTCTAATTAAATCTCTGATTAAACTCTGAAATTAAAAGTAAAAACACAAAGCATCTACACTAAATTTTAAGTCTAAGTATCTTGTTTTGACCAGTGTCGATAACCAGCTCCACATGTATTTTCTTTTATTGCCATAAGATACCATATCATGTCTGGACACATGACAATATGGTTAGTTTGGCACAAAAACAGGGACGTTTTTTCTACTTTTCTCTTAAAATAAATCTCAGTATCCAAAGCAGACTGAAGCTAAACTTTGAGCTACTCTTTAAAGCCCTCCTCCCCTCCAGTGAGCCTGGTAGGATCTCGTCCTATTTAGAAAAGGGTTAGCCAGGATTAAAGGGTGTTTCTGTCGCTCTTATCTAGTGTTTGAGCACTTGATCACGGAGGCGTGCCCTAATCCGAACATCGATGCGGTTCCATCAACACGCTCTCCTGGAGCAACTCGCCAACAAAGGGGCTGTTGGGGCTTGTTTAGATGGGGTCCCCGACACACACACACACCCCCACCCTCTCGCACACACAACATACACACCCACATGCACGAAAACACACACAGATCCCTTTTTAAAGAACACTGTTTCTGCTGTTGCTCGCTTTGATAGTTGATGCCAAACGTCTAATCTCATAAACTTCTGCTTGTTCTCTGCTGACGGACTCGAGACTTAAGATCTGTGAAGCGTTTGTGTGTGTGTGTGTGTGTGTGTGTGTGTGTGTGTGTGTGTGTGTGTGTGTGTGTGTGTGTGTGTGTGGTGGGTTTGTTTGGAAATCTAAGTGGGAGATTAAGTCAGGTTGGTTGATCACCAGTGGATTTGTTTACAGCAGGCTTTAGACAGAGATGATAAGCTGTTTATGTCAGATCTGTCAGGAATAATTGCAAATGTTTGGACCTTCTGATGTGTGTAACGTGATAGCATACATGTGATGGGGGCTTTCCATCATTGTAGATAAGCAATCAACAATCACACATCATTTTTTATAAATTATTTTCAATACCATTTGGGCCCTTAAAATTGACAGTGCAGCAATGTGCATCATCAACATCATTTAAATGTTTTTTTTTAATATCAGGCATTTGGAGAGTGTGTTTTTGTTCTGCTTCCATTTCAGCCTATTAACAGATGCAGGAAAGAAAATGAATTTAGCTCCAGATTTGCAAATGCTTAATTAAAGGCAATGGTTCCCGAGTCAGGGGTCAGGACCTCCCTGTGGGGTCGCAAAATAAGTCTGAAGGCTTGCAAGAGGATTAGAATAGGATACAATAGAAGAAAAAGACATACTTTCCTCTAATTGTTGCTATTTTGGGGTGAATTAAGTCTCTTTCCCCCAGGACAAAAAACTCACTAACACCAACTAATGTCTGGCTTTTGAATTCATGGGATTCTTTCCCCGGACAAATAAATCTGCAGGAGTCACAGGTATTTATAAGCTCCAGCTCCAATCAGCTTCAGGTTGCATTTATGGAAATATGACACCCGTGTGGACCCAGTGCATTGAGGGGCCTTCATAAATTATCACCCATCACCAACATTTTCACTGTCCTCCATGCTGCTTTCTATTGTTTATAATAACGTGTTTTCTGGTCTGTCTGTGACATCAAAGGTGGTATAACAGTAAAGGATGAAAAAAAATAGGGCAAACTCATCTACTGCAGATCCATGTACACAGCTCTGTTATACTAGCCATGGGAAATGAGTCTGCCACCTAATTTTAATGGGTTTTTAACTGTTTAAAAAAAAGGATAAAAGTTCTTAGTGAATTATTATACCTTCTAATGCCTCTAAAAATCAAAAATAAAATAAATCTGACAAGGGAATCACACATTGACTGGACTGGAGTCAACACATTTAAAGGTATACTCTGCAGGACTGTGGGTTACTGTTATAAACACGCTCTCCAAACTCAGATTCACTCTTGTTTGACATTTCACTTTGCTATATTTGCATTTTTTCAGCGCTGTCTCTTTGATGCCTGCTGCTTACGGTCTGCCGCCCGGTCGCTACCTTTTATAAAGCCCTGACCTCATCTGAGCGCTGTGGGGACACGCACCCATAAACGTCCTGAGCACTGTCTCCACAGGAAAACACACCTTCCAGTAGATCATAAGTGAGGATTGAGCGGGATTATTTCTGAATGAGTCATACATTGTTTTTTAGGAAAATGCTGCATAGTATATCATTACATTTGCAATAACATTTGGGGCAAGACGTGAAATGGGCTGAGGCAAAAACTGAGCCAAACATTGTTAACAGCAGAGTTTAGCGACAAAATTCATATTTCAAATAATTAAGCTCTTAAATTTACAATTAACAAATTGGTGAATTTTTTGTATTTTTCTCAGAGTTTATATGCATGTATATCTCCAAAATAAGGCAGAGAGACAGACCGAGTCTGGTCAAACAAGAAAAAATGACCCTCTGCTTCCCTTAAGGGCCTGCTGGCTATTTGACAGGACTGTATATCATACTCTTCGATGAGTTGTAATTGCAAGTGACTGTTCTGTGTTTCACTGAAGTGGTTGTGTGTTATGTGTGTTTCTGCATGTGTGTCTGTGTTTGTAGAGGGGGGGGTCGGTGGTGTTTTTGTAAAAATAAAAGGAAAAGTGTTGCGCTTTCTGTGGATTCTTTAGGAAATTGCTGTCGCACACGCAGGGCTGGAGCCGGGGCCTGGCGACGGAGACAGGAGAGTCTGGCTCCCAGAACCATTACTACGCCTGCTGGAGCCACGGAGGCCAAGCTGTGTGTGACAGCCAGTGTGTATTTTGATAGTCCTGCAAGCTGTTGGGGGGGACGAGCTGGACACGAGTATGAGGATTTAGGTATTTGTGTTAGTATTCTATTAGGGCTTAAGAAGAAGAAATGTTATTAAAGTTATCTTGACTAAATTAAAATCATCCTTGTTGTTTGTTTGAAGTTTAATCTTTATCTCAAGATTTTTTTCAAAGACTACTTTGATTTACCATAATCTCAGTTCTCTCCAGTTATAATAAAATGATACCAAAATCAATCTCATAATGACACATTAGTGTTTAAAATACCTATTTTTTATTTTATGGTGTGCTTAGGTTTATATTTTGATAGCGAAAAAGGATTACCATTGAACATGGAGGTGTATGAACTGTACATACGTGTGTGCATAGAGCAGTTTTTTTGTTTTTTTTACACATCATCACCAAGAAGGTCCTTGTTCAGAAGGTATAGCTATAAATCTCTGCAACACGGACAGAAAGCTGGAGTCGCCACTCTGGAGAAAAACACAGACTAAACACTGATGACCTCAGTGCTGACCCTGTGTACACACACACACACACACACACACACACACACACACACACACTCAAAAGTAGCACACTTAAGCATTTTCTGACCTGCTGTCCCACTGCTTAAGTAACAATTTCTTGGTCAACGGCCCAACATGAAGAGGAGAAAGAGAAATGGTACCAAAGAGATTCTCAGTTTTGATTAATCACAAGTCCAAAACCACAAGAGAAAAAAAGTCGATAAAATGGCCATCACAATTTCCTGCAGCCAAATGTGACCTCTTTAAATTGCTCAATGTGCATCAAACGGTCCAAAATACAAAGACATTAACTTTCCTTTAATTTAAGATTATGAAATAATCACATTTAAGAAGCAGGATCCCTAAGTTGTTTGCCCTTTTTGAGTCATTTTAAAATGACTTACAGGACTAATTGATTATCAAAATGGTTTTCCATCGACTAGCTGATCGATTAATTGGCAAACTTGGCTTTGGGCAGGCCACCATATACAGATGATGGATGAACATTCAGCTGCCGTGACGACGACAAAAGCCGAGACAAAGAATGAGAAGTAGCTAAGACCATACACTCAAGTGTTATCTGCGTACTTTCTGACATACTGTAATAACAGTATTTTCCATTTGAAGATTCTTGGACTTTTGTACCACAAAAGTAGAGGAAAAGGAGCACCCTGAAGTATACAACAACAGTGCAAAAAACACTTTTCAAAAAGAGTAAGTTCATGGTGCTTCAGGTGGCAGCTGGATTACTCGGGGATGATGGGATGCAAAATAATACTACATCTATACACCACAAAATGGTGGTTGAATATTGCATACAGAGCTTATAATTTTTAGGATATTCAGCGACATGCAGCTAAAAATACACTATGTCGCCCTTCATTTCTCTTGAGGTGAAAGTGCATGTCTTATATTATGGGAAGTAGAGCTGCAATGATTGTTTTCATTATCAGTTAATCTGCCAACTACAAAGCTCAGTTTCTTCCCAAACTGATTGTTAGATAGTTAGATTAGATTGTTTTGTGCAATCGACAGTCTAAAACCCAAAAATAACCAAATTACCGTCACTTCTCAAAATTAGGAGCCAACCCTCTTAACTGAGAAGCTGGTATTTTTGTATGAAAACTCTTTATTCAGATAAAATTCCTCAATTAATTAATTAAATTAAATCCTTAAGACAGGACGACCGGGGGATTGCCTCATAGTATTGGTTAAAAATGTCTATTTCAGCACTAAAAGTACGCCCCAAGAACTGAAAAAGTTATTGATAAATATGCATTTGTGATATTACTTCTAAGAGAGCAAACAAAACATATTTTTTTATAAGTTGACATAGTTCAACTGAAAGAGTTTATGCCATGAAATGTGACATTTGCAAATAAACACACATTTCTCACAGAAATACAAAGAAATCCATCACAGTAATCTGTAGGAACCACAGTCATAGTTTGGGAAGAAATGAGCAGTTATGTGATTCTCTGTCTCCCTCTGCTGGTTCTGACTGGTGCTGAGCTGTGGTGGTGACACTGGGAATCGAGGCGGCACTGTGACCAGACCAGTAACCCAAGTCCCAGTGACTTCAGTTTGCCCTCCAAACCCCACAAGAACTGTTAGGACGACCTTTGACCTGATACCACACACTGCGGCGACCTCATTTATCACCTGGATGTGGAGTGTTGTGATAGAGGGGGGTGGAGGGAGGAAGGAGGGTGCATGTGCCAGTGTTGGTTTTTTAAGGGGGAGTGCGGCTTTTGGGGGTTTACGCACTCTTGAAGGGAAAGGAGGCTTTTATGTACATGTACAAAAGTTACAGACAGAGAGACGCTGTCTGGTTTGATTCTGATTGGCCGGGGGGGATGCAGAGAGGTCAGGGAGTCAGGCCTGATGAATGTTTCGTGATACTCAGGAGGGGGGAGCGCAGCGTGGTGTGGTTTGAATTAGAGACAAATTGACCTCCTTAAAAAAAGAAAATTGTATTTACTGTTGTGGCGAGCAGAGAAAATGTTTTAAAGATACAGAAAGAATCATGCTTATAACCAAAAGATCCGGCAACAATTTACATTTTATTTGCGTCTATTTTTGACAGGTGTTTTTACTTTTCTTCCAATTTGGAGGAAAATTTCTCTGTGCACTACATTCTTATCACCCATGCCAAGCCAAGATTTTTAAGACATTTAGGTGAACTCAAGCAGGGGACAAAACGCGAGGTTGTTTAAAGGTTTTAGGGTGGTTGAGTCGAGCAGAGTAAATAAGTATGAAGCTCAGATAATCTATCCGTCCACACTGCCAGTAAGAAAATTATTGCCACAGTTTTGTTTGTTTCTGCATTTGCTGTTGGTGTTTTTTTATTATATTATTATACTGCTCTACAAAATGAATAAATAGATATTTAAAAAACGTGCAACAGGTTTGAATGTCAGAGCAGCATGCTTTTCCTTTGCACAAGATCTAATATGGGTTTTTTGAGGCACAACAGAACAGCAAAATCTACAGAAAACTCAGACAAATTATGTTTGAATTACTTCTAAGTGAAAAACACACTAAACTAAAATTATTCAGTCAGTGCTACAAAAAAATAAAGTAAAAGTTCCTCTAAGCTTTTCTCATCATTCCCCTTTCAGTAGTTCCTCAGTTTGAGCTGATAACCATCCAAATAAAGAGAAACTCTTCTACAAACAACCTTCAATAATTTTTGAAAAATTTCACAAAAATATATTATGAATGGGAACTTCACGTGTTGCATATAACACACATATTGACATAAATACACACAAACATGCCACACTCTTCAGTGAGTGCTATAGGCTACCTAAGGTTTAAGATAATTTTGTTTTTAGAGACTGTTTCACAGACCAAATGCTCACATGCACACGTTACAATACATATTTAAAAGCAGCCACAGCCATTGAACGCAGTAAAAACACTATGCCGAGGAGTGAAAATTACTGCAGAGAGGGAGAAAGTGAGTACGACAGTAAGAGAGAGGTCCTATGACACCCCACCTTATGCAGGATTGGCAGGTAAAGTGACAACTAAGAGGCCTTTTTTTTTTACAAAATTTGGTATCATAGTGGTCAAAGCATGGGTTAAAAAACTAAAACAAATTGTCAGGGCTTACTGGGGCTCGTGAATAGAGAGCATCTATTGGTAATGTTAGCGTGAATATCTTTGTTTCCATACTATAACAAATGAAAATGTCAGACAGACCCAAACCAACAGACTCCAATAATTACTGCCGACACACAAACCAACAACCAATAACATCTGTTAGAGCAAACATCTGCCTCAGGTTCCACACCTTAGATTGATGTTACAATAAAAACCTTTAGAAACAAGTCACATCTTCTCAAATCAAATGTATAAATAACTTTAAAGTGATCACTGCACGGCGGCAGAAATAACAAATTCTTATCAGTCGTAGCTTTTGACTTAATCAATCCAACAGTAAACTCAGCGAAGCACATTGTCCAGTATAACCAGCATGTTTCACATAACAGCACAATAGAAAGTAGATAGACATTGAGGTGCAAAAAAAATCCAAAACTGATATATCAGTTGAAATTAAATAAATGCAATTATGCAATGCAACAGGCAGGATATTTTACAGTTTAACAATAAACATTATTGTCAAAAATGACACTGAACCTGTAAACTTTATTGGGAATTTGATTAATGTACTCTTTTTCTGCATTATGTTCTGTTAAATTAAACTTTTCATGTTGCACATATCCGACAACATATAAGCCGATTCTGATATATCTGTGATGGGCCAATATCAGTCGATAAAATCTGCTGACTGATATATCAGTCGGGCTCTAATAGACAACATGAACACACTGAAAGCAGATACATAGGTCAGCAAAACTGCAGAGCACTGAGCGAGCACTGCAGAGGACAGAGAAAGACATGAAGTCCAATCCAGTTTCCACATATGTGAAAGTCAAAAACAACCAACACAAAACCAGAATACCTCAGTTCATGAAATGCAATGACAAAACAGCTTTGACAGGTTTGTGTTTTACAAAAGAGCCACAACAAAATCAGCCAAACTTGACAAAAATATACTGTAATCTATATAAAGCTGCAACAAACAACCATTTTCCCCGTTTATCTGTTCATTAGTAGCCTACAAGTGTACTTTTATTGGACCTATAAATGGATTAATCTTTTAGTATATAAAATGTCATCACTGCTTCCCAGACCTTAAAGTTAGCTATATCATAAATTTGTCCAAAAAGGTCCAAATAAGATATTTAATCTGAAGTGATTCAACACAAACAATAGAAGCAAATCGTCACATTTTAAAGCTGTAAAAAGGAGAATGTTCAAAAAATAAACACTCAATCAATTATAATCATAGTATTCATGGCTTTAAGTGAACACTGTGACTTATTAAAAACAAAATAATCTTACCTTAAAGTAGACTGTAGCAGTGCACACGTAGACTTCAGCTCGAGCTGGTCCAGCCATTAGCAGGTAGTTAGCGTTAGCTCAGTTAGCTTTCCAAAAACAAAAAAACACCTGTAAAACGGAGGGGAGGGACACTGTTACGTTACAGTGTAGCACATAACAGAGCCTGACGCATTTTATAAACGGCTAATGTGTACAATGTCTGTAAAAACCTCCATGCACCGTCAAAACCCGGTAACAAACACACAAACACCCCGACCGTGGTTGACCAAACCATTGCGCAGATGTTTTAAAAAGTTATATGCACGTGCGGACGCGCGTGCACATCATGGGCGCGTCCCAATATGCTGTTGGAAAACTTTTCCAATGTGCGTCTGCAGACTTGAGCGCGTAGTCTACGTATGCTACGCCACCAGGTGGTAGACAGGTGTGCTCCAGGTGTGAAATATGCACATTTTGCACACGCCTGATGCACACTTAGTACCGGGTGTATCTCACAACTTGTCTCGGTCTACAGCGCCACACCAGTTCAGGCCTACAGGCTGATTTTGGACCGATAATAATCAATAAGCAGTCAGATGTTGAAGCCTTATGGAGCGTTTGGCGCATTTGTGTTTATGCATATGGCAGAAATTTTGGCAAGACTGTGTATTTTTGTTTCATTTTGTAATTTCCAGCTCAGCTCCTACAATAAGTCGAAAATAAACTGTGTAAACAAAATAGTTACATTCATGCTGTTAAGTGTAAAATAAAAATGCGCCATTGAAAGTCATTCAAACTGCAATTTTTGATCCCGCAAAGTATAAAAACACGCATTGTTTTATTTGTGAGTGTATTTTTGGGCTTTTGCCTTGGAATTTTAATTTTTTACTATTTTCCATCCAATTATGTCAATTTTACCATATTTGGCATATAGAGAAAATACATACTTTTTCCACTAGATGCACTGTCACAATCAGTGTTACTACAAATCACCGACATGTCCCAAGCTATAATAAATAATAAAAAAAGATCTACTTAGCATGTAGCATATTGAAAATAATCTATTTTTGTGTTTGTTTTTTAATCTAAAAACATAGTAGCATCATGACAAAACCCTGGCATTTGAAGGGTTAAAATTCTGAAAAGTAATTAATTTTTAATATTTCTGATTAGGACCAATGTTGGTTAAAAAAAATAAAAGTATGATATGAGTGTGTAATATTAAAGTGGGCCCTAAGGGTTAAGTTAAGCTAAACTCAGATTTAAAGTGAGCACAGACCAACTTTATCTTTCAGCAGATTAATGTGAAAACAGTATTCTTGTGCCATATTGCACATAGTAAAACATCAATATAAAACAACTATAGTAATGCACATTTCTGCATAAAGGGGGACTTTTACTTTTTCTGAGAGCCTGATTTAAATTAGTGGGGATATTTTTTATTTCTGTTCATGATTAAATTAATTATTAAACTACACTGATTAGCTGGCTTTTATTGAAGAGCAAGCCCCCAAAACAATAACATACTACAGTGAAATTAGGATATCATGAATATCTGTCTCCTAGAGCTGGGAAACAGGAAAATGAGACTGAGTTTGTGGTGTTTACTCCACTGATGATGAATGAGAGGTGGACTTTGTGTGTGTGTGGACTCATTGGCTGTTTATATACACAAGGGAGTGTTGGATGAATGACCCGTCAATACTCCGAGGGGAAATATCTGTTGCATGAAGTACATACGGAATATAAAGCAAATATTAGAACAGCATAGGGATACAAAAACAACACACACGCACACTGAAAGAAACCAGACATTTAAAAAAAAAAAAGCCACTTAGTCGCACTTTTTATGGTTACAAAGTCAGTTTTCAGAAAATGCTACTTGAGGAAATGCGCCTGGATAATAACATAACATTCACTGTTTTTTTTAGTTCATATACTAAATGCCAAAGTCAGTTCCAAGGAAAAAAAACATTAAGCTGTCCAACAAGAAACATCTGGATGCTATGAAATGCAGTAAAGTGAAATGTGTCTTTTCTGAATATATGTATTTTTAATTTAATTTTTATTTTTAAATAAACTGTCAGAGTTATAATAAATTGACAGTTTACCGCTGAAGGTTCACATGAGATAGTGAAACTATCCTTTTCATCACAAAAACGTTTGGTTTTATTTTTGGTACATACTAATACAACTGATGATGCAGTGATGCACATGCATATTAATGTTTATCTGTTTCTCTGCATCTACACTAATACAGGTTAGCAGTGTGAGCACAATATTTTCCTTTGAATGGGTCTTCAGCTACAACAGACTATATTCTGAATTTCCACGTTTAAACCACATGGTGGCACTCTACACTTCATATGACTGCTGAGGGTGAATTTCTCAAATTACAAAAAAATTTCTGTCTTATACAGTTGATGATGTGAATGTCTTAGAGTCCGAGTCACCCTGATCGCAGCTGCAGTTTGCAAGGAGGAAAATGATTTTACATTAAAAGTCATTTAAAGCAAGTTTGGGCATTATCACCTGTGTCAAAGTTGTGCTCCAACATCCTGATCCTTGGAAAGGGCCGAGCATCCTCCAAATGTTTCTGCAGACAAAAATTAAACAGTATAAGCCACGTGTAGTTTTGAGGGAATCGTCACAATACTGATATACAGGTTTACATGATGGCACCTCCTATTGAGAGCAAAAATCGTTTAAAACACCTTCATACCCCCAAATCCTCAACATGTAACTTCAGTAATGGCACATAATATACTCATTATGCACATGCAAGAAAAAAAACAGTGAGAGCACATGAGTGGGGCCAGTTTCAAATCCTAACAATCAATGAATCTATTGTGGAAACTTAACAATTAACAAACAGCAGGGTTTTATTTTAATAAATAAAGTGATTCTACAACAGTTAGTGCAAAAAATGAAGCCCCTTTTATGTTTTTTGTTGATAAACTGTATTTTTGATTCAATTTTTTTTTAATTTTTGTTAATTTTTTACATTAGCTTTTTATTTACTTTTGATGTAATTGTTCCATAAATACCCAAAGCAAAATGTGACAATGCGGTCATTCAAAAAGATTCAAACTGCCAAAGATGCAAATCAAAACTTAAGACAACAATTGTGCCACTGATCAAGAGGCCACAATCACAATGTGAACTTTCCTCTACTGTATTTTCTTATTTTAATGTCTAATAAACAATGCCTGGGTAACTGTGTGTAAACAATAAGCTCTGACGGTCAAAAGATATTTAATATAATATATGAAGTATTGAATACAATTATTGCAACATAAAAAGAGATGATATTGCTGGAAAATGTGTAATCTGTAATTATGAATTTGAAGCTATCGCTCTTTTCTATGTATACAGTTATTTTGAATAAACTGACAATATTTCTTTAAGATGATGATTGGTTCTTTAATTCATTTTGAAAGAAAAGACATTATATATTTTTATGATGAGAATAATGTCGAGTGCATTAAAAAAAAGTTCTTGTTAACCTCTTTCTATATTTATTTATATGGAAACTTCTACATTTACAAATGCAAAATGACTAAAACGATGCCACACATACAACTGAAAACAGGAATGCACATTTATACGGATTAAAGAATAGTAAAGCAATGTAAACAGTAGATATTTATAAAGCTTTAAATACTGTTTCTTTAATGTCATTGTTGCATGTTAAATCTGTACTATATGTATATAGTTATTGTCTTGTCCTTTTCAATTTCATTGGTATATACACCAATTGTATCGATAGAACATGATACAATAATTTTAAAAAAGCAGTGTTTTAAAAGTAATAATACTGGTGTTGCTTTTATATTTTATTCATTCAATAATAATAATAATAATAATAATAATAATAATTGTTGTAATAATAGTTAGTATTATTATTATTATTGTTGTTGTTGTTGTTGTTATTATCATTATTATAGGAGTACTAACATGCTTTCTAAACTTTTACTACGGACATGTAAGGTGTGTAAATTACCACCTGAGGGCGCTACATGACCACAGTTTTAAACTGAAGCGTGTTGGTGTTTCTCTCAGGCATGATCCTGAAAACAATGCTGGCAACTGTTCAGTGCAGGAACACAAATCTGGCAGCACTCAAGTGAAAACAAAAGTGGCTAATCATCTAACTTCCTCACACTTTAGGAGATCAATAGGTGTTAAAAAAGACTGATCCGCGGACTAGTTTACTCAACAAAGGCAATACGAGATTACACAGAGCTGCTGTGGATTACCTGAGAGGCTCTCACAGATATGCTGGTTAAAAAGTTAACGAGATTAACCAGGAAATCCCTTTAATCTCTTTTTTTTCATCAGACGTGCATTTTGGAGAATGAGAACAGTAAACTTTGCTGTTTTTTTCTGGTTATTTAATGAAATTATAATTTAATCTGGTGTTTTATGAGTAAATAGATGAAGATAACCATGTAACAAACATATGCAGTAGTGGAACGTAACTAAGTACCTTTACTCAAGTTTTGTACTTAAGTACAAATTTGAGGTACTTGTACTTTGCTTGAGTATTTTCTTGTCATACCATAGTATACTTTTACTCTACTAAATTTTAGAGGGAATATTGTACTTCTGTCACCACTACATATATCACGCAGCTTTAGATACTTTACAAAGTGTACTTTGCATAAAAAATAAAATTCAAAATAGTTTATAAAATATGTTTTGTTATAAATAAATGACCAAAAAGTTTATGCTAGTACAACTGAAAGAAGCAGTTGATTAATCAGTAAGCTGACTGATAGAAAATTAATACTATTATGATGAACATTTATTTGGGTGATTTTTTTTCTTTCACTTTTTTATTTTGAGATCTGTGGAGTGTTTTTCTATTGTTTAAAAAAAATGAGCTTTTGGGTGTTATTTATTTATTGACTGATTTAAATAATTCAGTGTTTGGGATGGTGTTACTTTAATTTTCTTTTCAACAATATGGAGTTTGGGTGTGTGTTTTTTATTATCATAAATATTACTGAGTTTCGAAGTGGGGTGGGGTGTTTTGTTGTTTTTTCAAATAATAATAAATAAGAAATAATCTGAGTTTTGGTGTGTGATTTTTTATTTTTATAATTTAACTTTTATTTATTATTTTTATTTATTTTTATGTATTATATTATTTTTTATTTCATTTATTTTCATTTTCATTTTTTCTTTTTTTTTGCATTAGGTAGTTTTACTTTTCTCTCTTTAAATACATTTTCCTGATCATACTTTTACTTAAGTAAGCATTTTTATTGCAGGACTTTCACTTGTAACAGAGTATTTTCACAGGATGGTATTAGTACTGCCTTTACTTAAGTAAATGAACTGAATACTCATGTGTATATACCTGTAGTAACTAGATTTAAAATCTGTGGTTATTTATTTTCCTATGGACTATCTATAAAATCCCAATCGGAACTTTAAAGACTTCCACTTGAGAACAAAGGTGACATGACCGGATTTGAAATCAAGGATCCGGATAGGGGAAAAAGGGGGGGGGGGTCATTTATCAAGGGCCCCTACATCTTGCAGCCATCGTGGGCCCTCCACCAAAATGTAGACCGACGTCACCGCTTCCGCCCTGTACCCCCCTCCCCCTCCGCCTCCTCCTCCCGCTCCTCCTCCTCCCCCTCTCTCTCCCTCCTCCCTCCCCCGGCGTCGCTGGAGCTACTCGGGCTGCCTGCAATCCAACATGGAGTAGAGAGAGATGGGGCTCTAGCGGGGCCACCCCTCGGTAACAACAGCGACGACGCGCTTTTTACGCACAACTGGAACCGGAGTCGTCGGTGAAAACATGCGCCTTCGGACTTAAAAGCGGAGTGTGTGCCTTGTGTGTGTCCGTGTGTGCGTGCGTGCGTGCGTGTGTGTGTTTGGGGAGTGTGGTGAGGGAGGGAGGGAGAGGGGGGGACGAAGAGAAGAGAAGAGCTGGATTCGGCTACTAAAATTGTGTGTACGGGCAACCTTCTGAAGGCGATGGGGTGTTAAAGTTATAGGAAAGGGCGCATTAGCGATCCAGGAGAAAGTGTGCGGCTTCTCTGGAGGAAAAGAAGACGGAGGATCAGCCAGTCGAAAGGCAAAGAGCCGACACTCGCACAAAGGCGCAGGGGGGATTTATGCGGAATTGGAGACAGAATCGGAGGTGAAAGAATGACGAGCGAAAAGTATGCAACCGCCGCGGTACATTACCTGAGGTGAAACGAGAAAATGATAGAAGAAACACACCCAAACGAGTAAGTAAAGCTCTCTCTATCCGTGTCTCTTTTCTCGCTTTCTCCCTGCGCTTACAAGTTGGAGATGATTCGCGCAACTTGGAGGAATGTGCAGCGTAAAACTCCTCTCATAATGCTTGTTTTTTGTGTGTTTTGCATTTATTTTATTTGGATAACTCGATGAAATGTGGTGCTCGATGCTGCTGCGGAGTTAATGCATTGACAGTGCTGTGGAAGAGGGCTTTTTTTGGGGCCCCCACCTTGGTTGTAGACTAGTCTCGAGAAGGCAAGAGAGAAAGAAGAGGAGTAGGAGGAGGAGGGGAATAAGCGTGGGTGGATCGGAAACATTTTCTGAAAGGATCTGAAGCGAGAGAGCAGGCCCTGTTGCAGCGTAACTTAGAAACTCAAACACGCCCCGAAGTTATACCTTAATAAACACACAAACAAGCGAGCGAGCTCACGCACCTCTTGTTTGTGCGCTGTTCGGTAAATAATAATGAAAAAAGAAAGACACCGACGGCGTTTACAGAGCCAATTTCGCTTCGTTATTTGGCCACATCTGTGTGTTTGCTTCCAACCGAAGGGGGAAGTCTCACAGGATATGAGATATCCGATATGCCTCATCCGCCATCTCTTTCTCAATCGCCCTCATTTGCATAGCCTACCGCGCTCCATTCATAAAAAATACCGATTGTAAACGACGGCTTGTCCTGAAAAAATACGCGTCTGTGTCTCTTCGGATCGAGCTTCGTGGCTCGTGTCTGACACACAGACAGACTCGCGCTGTTGCGAAATGAAGCTAATATAGAGCCGTGCAATGTGTAGGCCCTCAGACCTGGCCTATATGGAAAGCGCTTGGAGCTTAAAATTAGCTTTACCGAGAATGATCTGCGGCTTAATCTGAATTAGCGCACGTTTAATTCTGGCAGGTGTCGGAGCGCTTATAGCCTTTATGTGCGTGTTATTGTTACACACCACCAGGCGGGTTATAAGGGTGTTTTTTAAATGTTGGCATGCAGAGGTTGCCAAAACAATCCCTTTAACCATTTAAATGATTGGCTCCCAGTTTAAACAACTTCATGTCGATATCTGCTGTCTCTGTGTGACTCCGCGGTAGGACTGCCTGCCTTGCAGATCTCTGTCGGCGGGGTGGAAGGGCGAAGGGCACCGTCGGGGATGTTGCGCTGCTGCGTGACGCCGCTCATTCATAAAAGCCCTCTAACCTTCAGCGCGTCCCCATTCATGCCTGTTGGTCGCACTGTGCTGCACGAAGCCAGCTACACCGACTGTCTGTCCACAGTCCCGCGGACAGACAGGGACAGTTGAAAGGAAACCTATAGTGTGTGCCTGTCATGTGTTGGCAGACGATAATGAGAGGCACCAACCGGCTGCAGCCACCTTTGAACCGACCTGAATTCACTCTTTTATGTGTCTTGTTTTGTCTGAAACTTTATAATCGACCATTTTTTTTCTCCCTGATATCTTAATGCCTCATGTATTTCTAAATACACAGTTGAATTTACATTGAATTTATATGTGTGATTCCTCTCTCGTGCTGTGGTGTGCATGGGCCACGCCCACAACGTGACGGTTGATTGACTTCCGGTAACAAAACGCTTTTTGGCCCACTGATTATGTATTTTTTAAGAATTTGGTTTGTAAAAAAAAAAAAAAAAACAAATCAAATCTTCCCATGGATCCGTCAAACAAGTTTGTTAACATTAAAACAGTATAAAAGTGTCGTTATTCTAACAAAACCAGACTTAAACTGTGTAAAAGTGTTATTATTTAAACAAAACCTAAGACCTTTGTTTAAAGTTTCATCAATTTCAAGAAAACTAAGATTTTCTGTGTGACAGTCATAAAGTTGAAATGGGGAAATGTATGTCATTGATCCTTGTTAATCTTATTTCTGAAAGATTAATTTTTTATTCTAATCTTATTCAAAAGCATTTCTAATCAGGGTTGCAACAATATTAGATTAATTCATGGTATTACACTACATGTTTATGGAAGCACGTGTGAAAAGTCTGACAGGCAGTGTTGTTTTTTTTAAATACCATAGACACGCAAACGTACACTATATGATAACAATCAATTTTAATACCATGGTATATAGTTACACATTATACCACTGCAACCCTATTTCCTATCCATATTGATCAGACAACAGTTAATTTGGGCTACTGTATAAATCAAACCTGTTTACCCTTAAATATTTACTCTTCTGCAAATAAATGCCACAGTGGAAATACATTTTAATTAATGCTGATGCTAACACATATAACTCTTTATATCCAGACCAGGCAGACCTAAAACTTCCAATAGCTGCAGATCTGCAGTCAGTGTATTCATTTCTAAATGTGAATGTATTTTACAGACTCACTCCTCGTAGGCCTGCTGCCTCCTGTGTCATGTCACTTAGCTCAGTCAGCTAACAGTTAAATTGTAAAAAAAAAAAAAAAGTTTGGTGTACTGTTGTTCAACTGTGTCATGGTCGCAGAGGCACACAGCGATTAGTCTGTTTATTTATCGTTAGTCATTTTGCATTGTACCATAAATTTCAACGGTATCTTTCTACAAATGTAAGCTATCCTTGGGTGCACTAAGCAGCGTCATACGAAAGCGTTTATTGTCTTATTACCGGAAGGAACTGAATCATTGTGCAGTTATCTGCTGTTTTTTTGTGCTGTTGTGTTCTTATCAGAAATAAATGTGATTAAGACCGGGTCCGAAAAAGACACACCTTTATACCTTTTGTATAATGATAAAAGGTGCAGCAGTGTAGCTTTTCCTGCGATTATGCATCCTGTGTCATGTGTCATAGGCTAAATATTTCACAACCTCGCTAACTTTTTGAAATGTTTACTTAATTTTTTTCTATAAAGATCTGAATGCTTCACTCGCTCAGTGGACTAATCAGATTTGTTGTGTCAGTTTTGTTATCAGCAGGCAATGTGATTACGGGCGCGCACACACGTCCCTAATGTCTGCAATGGCCTTTTGATGACTACATGTCCTGAGCTAAACTATAACCTCAGCCATCAGGTCCTCAGTTGGAGGATGTGTCTCTTTGCCCTGTCCTTCTGAAGACATTTATTACCTTTTATAGAAGTACAACATCTCTCTTACACACATATACACACACCCGTGGAGTCACAACACGAGCAGAGGATGCATTGATCTGGTGTGTACTGCTGCAGGGTCAGCATGTGCGCAGTCAGTATTGGACAGGAGATGCCCGCTGACATTCAGCTAAGGTCAACGTAGCAACGAAATATAATCCATCCCTGAACAAAAAGCACTCATCAACTGGCAAACACAGCAGTGAGGAGTTAGCAGGTCTGCATGTTCCCTCAGCAGGACTGTTCTGTTCCTCACATATATATTTCTCTACGTTAGCAGCATTTGATATTGAGACTATAATAAACTTGGCAGGTGTGGGGTTTCACAGACACAATGCATAATTGGCAGAATGACTTGTAATAAATCGTAGATCCCGGAGAAGAGGTTTCTCCACCAGCAGTTATCAGTGGTTTTAATTCAACACTGCTCTCGGTCACAGAGAAAATGTATCACTTTATAACTCTGAGCTGCATCACGAAATTATGTAACAGTGGCACATTTATTTGAAGGAATAATTCAGCCATTGATACCTCTGACACTGTTATAAAACTTTGTGTGTCAAATCTAATTTCATTTTCCTGTTGTACCCACTTTCCTTTCAGGCAGAAAATCTGGCGATATGATACTAATTATGATACAGGGGTGACGTTTCAATGCACTGTAAGCAAAATTATATATATTGGGCTATATAGATTTTTTAAAAGTCAAATTTTAGGAAAATTGTCAATGCAGGGGTTGCGAGCTTTGTGCCTGCTTGTTTTGTTGACGAGTTCTTTGTGTCTATGCTCGTGATGTGTTGATACATTGGAGTGCAAGAGTCAAAAGGCTGAAGATACTTTACATAAAAGGATAACGCCTGCACACTTACTCCGTGCCACACAAGTTTATTAAAGACAATGTTTCGATCTTTTTCAGATTGTTTTTTGTTTGTTTGTTTTTTTCACCTGATGAACTGATCCAAGCAGGATGAAAAGTTGTCCTTAAACTTGTGTGGCATGGAGTAAATGAGCGGGCGTTACCTTTATCCTCATGTACGCTGTTTTTTGATAGCCTTGCACCTAACTACCCTCTTTCAACTAAAAGGTACTTTACAATCATCGAGTGTAAAAATAATGGACCTAGCTACCACAGTGTCATCCGTTAGTTTGTGGATTCATGTTTTGAAGCTCAGAATTGCCATTTCTGCAGTTGCTCCCTTGTTTGGGTTTTTTTGGAGGTGTGGATCTGACTAAGAGCCGAGGAAACTACCAGCAGGCAGCCTGTCACTCAAAACGGCCTGCACTTAATTATGCACACCTTTAAGCCTAAATAAAACATAAATAGTTGAGTTATATAAAATTCTACCCCCCTTACAGTTGTCATGAACAGGGAAATTAGCGATACAGACCAAACCTGTTTTTTGTACCAGGCTGTAAACATGTTTATTTCTGCCGTTAAGTTTGGCATTTTAATATGGGGGCCGTTTGGGATTGACTTGCCTCTGGAGCCAGCCTCTAGTGGCCACTCAGAGAACTGCAGTTACTTTTTTGGCATTTCTGTGTTGGCCTCTTTTGCAGTCTTGGAAGTTGCTGCCTGATCACAACACTTAAGGATGTAATAGCCTCGGGTTAATGGTGCGTTCCATTTGCACAAGTTCCCCGTCGGAAAATACAACTTGAACAGCCCCCAAGGTCATACTTCTGACTTGAAATGTCAGGGGAACCTCACCAACCCAAAGCTCAAAATTCAACATGGCTGCTCTGTGCATCAACGCCCATGAAAACTGGAGTAATATAGTATCTATTGAGATTAAGATTAAGATTAAGACAATCCTTTATTAGTCCCACAGTGGGGAAATTCACAATGTTACAGCAGCTACAAGGTGCGAAGAAGTATAAGCAGCGAAAGAATAATACTATGGTAAAAAAATAATTACAAATATAAAAATATTAAAATGTTCGATAATAAAAAACACAGTGCCAAGTATGAAAACAGTAGCATAAATAAAATAAAATACCAATGTGCCAACAAAAACGGCCCATGAAAAATATATATATACATACTGTATATAAGAAAATATGTACATTAATTGCACATGAAGATAATTGCACTAGTGACTTCTGTCGCAGTGATTAGCAGTTCAGTCGAACAAACAGCACAATCCAACTATCTGTGGACATGTTGCCACAGTGTTTATATTATACAGTATGTGGTTTGTAGCCGATGTGCAAAATACGTAATGAGCTGTTTTTTAATGGTAGTGCTAACAAAGCCTAACCTGGCTAGAACTGGTATTACTAACAACATCTTGGTTTTCCGACTTGTTGCACTGGAATGAGCTCAACTCGGGTCTGACGTCATTCCCAGCTCTGACTTCCAAAGTAAATGGAACACAGCATTAAACACAAAATGAATCACGGCCACAAATCCTTGCATGTAAACTATCAATTAAACATCAATCGCGTTTCCAAAAATCTATGCAGAGTTGCAAAACACAATATCATGATACTCAGGTGTATCCATATTTTTTTACACCCCTACCCTTATTTTGCTAAAGTGATTTCTCACATTCCCCACAATACAAAAGCAAGCCCGAATGTGTCGCATTCATCTGCTTGTTGTGCATGTATGCGGTGAGAGTGATCACAATATGGGCAAAACAGGGCTGGGTTTTATCTTGTACTCAAAAATTTGGACTTGGCCCCAACATCAGATGCAGCATGTGTTGGAGCTGCAGTGTAATTCTGGTCTGTTGAGGCTGCTCAGTGGTGTATAAAAATCTTTTCTGTAACAGTTCTGAGAGTTTGATCATGAAACCTGACATTTCCTGTTGATGTTTTAGACTGTGCAAATATGTTCTATTTCCAGCTAATGTGCTTTAAGTATACGACATTTGCATGTACTGTAGAAAGACGACTGTGGAAAGACAGGGGTAGTGTATTTAGACCTATTTGCGGCTAGCTAACATGTGCTTTATGTATACGATATTTGCATATACTGTAGAAAGAAGACGTGGAAAGAGACAGATAGTCCTAGAGATTGAGAAAGTGTGAGAGCAAAGACCCCGGGGGGCTTTTTAGCAGCTTTTATCATGACAAGCAAGCTACAAAATAGGCCAGTATTATCTATCTACAGAGACAGTGTCCCAAAGTGTAGATGAATATACAATGCAATGATATATATGGATCCACAGGTAACATAAAACACACACACAAAGCAAATATGGTTACATACTCCATGTCCACAAATGAACCTTCTTTGCATTTTTTGTCTCTCACTCTCTGTACTCCCCCTCCACACACACACACACACACACACACACACACACACACACACACACACACACACACACACACACACACACACACACACACACACACACACACACACACACATATCATGTGGAACAGATCCTTGTTCACAGTGTTTCCTGTGTTTTACAGAGCAGCTCATCACTGGTTGCTATCCGGAGCCTTTATATAATGGCCCGAGCTGTTTATATCTGGAGACCAAACAATGGACCCGGATTGTTTGCCTGTTTTTTTTTTTTGTTTTTTTTTAACTAATCTCAGCTCATCAGCTTACTGGATGACCAAGATTATAATAGCTGAGTTTTTATTCACTTCAGTGTGTTTTTCTCTCCTCTTGTCACACCAAGTATACAACAATCCACTATGCTGGTTACTGAAGATTGTTATCAGCTCTTCAGTGAATGAACTCGATGAACTTTTTTTTTGGTAGCCAGTTCAGATTTATACTTACTTGACATTGTAGGATCGTTCACATACTGTAGGTCAGCAGTTACAGTACAGTTTATGGCATGTAATGTGTGTTCCTATGTAGACAAATACCACACTGTACGTTGTGTGCTCTGTTTTTCTGTCCAATATCTGAGAAAATTGCAGCAACAGCTTTTCTAATTTTTCTCCCACCAACGCTGATTTTCTCCACATGACATTTACCGTTCATCAAGTTCGGTTTGTGACTTTGCCACCCGTGTCTAAAACTATTTTGCTGTGCAGACTATAGTTAATTTCAGTTGCATACAAATCGGTCCTCCCCTGTCTCGGTTTATGTTTAGTCACTCTTACGGCTTCTTTGGTGATCTACACCAAAAGTTTCCCCACTCTTAGACAGTTCTCTCATTTTCAAATTTAATGCACTGTCATTTTAGGTTATTTCAGCCGGATGCCTCTTTGAAAATGAATGTTTTCATGTTTACATGAAACTATTCAGCGCATAATAGAGGCAGCCTGCAGGCTCATTTCAAACTAACCACAAATAGCATCAGGAAGCGTTGCAGCCCATCATGTGTAGTGGTAAATATACCAGCATATTTAGACTAGGGAAGCCCTCAGAGAACAGACTTCCTTGTGTTCATTATGCAAATCTTTTTCAGTTGGTGTGGTGCCCTGGAGCTGGACCACAGGCCGTTCAATTACAAGATAAACCATTGACGTCTGACAGTTTATGTAAACGAACACTACCTGATCAAACACACCAAGGTTGACATTTTGACGAATTCCGATCACACGATGTGGAGAGTATTAGAGAGCCCCCTCAACGCTTACATTTGACCCAAAGCAGTGAGCCTAACACAGTATAAGAGGATATGAGGCATTATAGAGGGTCTTGGTTGGCTTTTCATTTGCTTGTAAGAGGTTTAGAAGCAATTAGCTGAGTTGCAGAGTTGCCTCAGGGATGGTTGCTTCCTTTCGGGGTAGTTACAGCCTGTTGGATAACACGCAGAACAAGAGGGCCCTAAACGTTTGCACATAGTTGTTTTTCAACCCAACATTTCGCTGTATCCCAATGCTTTGACGATATAGGATACACTAACAATGCTTTGGAGTCCCACGATAAATTAGACTTGATTCAGTGTGACCTTGAAGCTCTAGTTTGCTCCCAATTTTTGATTAATAACCACTTAAAACATGTTTTTCTATAATGCAGACTTACTATCTGACTCATCCATTTTAAAATGATTAACTGCACTGACATTATATTGCTCCCAAAGAGACAGATAATCATGAATTAGGTCTGAACTTGTATCGTGATTCGTCAGTTGAGGTTGGGGAGTTATCAGATGATGCTATGACTGGTTATTGGTATTTGATACCATTAAGGCTATCAATCGAAATAACCAAGCACCAAGCAGTATTGAAACTTTATGAAAGTCAAACAATATATCGTGCACTCCATCCTTTTTGTACCCCAATCAAGAAAAACTTACTATTTGTATGGTTTTGCTCGCAGCCAATCAATGTAAGTATTTGATTTAACCACTGCAGCATATGTCCTTTAACATTATACTAAAAAACGAAATGTATTTATTTTGGTATCACTTTGAGGATACTACTATTGGTACTGGTATTATAATTTTTCAATCAATACCCAGCCCTAGTTACCGCTCCTGAATATTAGTGAACTCTCAGACACACTCGTTCACACTAGCGGCCCGAGTCTTGTGCTGCCCAGATCGACATGGGAGCGTTCCATTTATCTGCAGCTGATTGACAGAAAGCCGATCAAACTTCCCCTCGGGAACCTTCAGGGTCAATAGTTGTGAATGAACTCGCTTCACCCCACCACTCTCTCTGTTTCTGTCCTATACAGCCTCACAGTGAAATGAAAACATGAATGAAAATGAAATTTAAGAAATGATCTTCAATTCCTCGTGTTGTTTCTAAAACGTAACAAAAGTGTGCACAAGACATCATACGTATTTGTAGTTCTTTGTGTAGTATATAAAAATCCTACTTGTATATATACTTATACTTATATATCCAATATCCCATCATACACACTTTTGGCCGATTAGTTTCTCATCTTTTTTTTCTTCCTAGCAACCCATTTAAATCAGAAAT
Source organism: Plectropomus leopardus (assembly GCF_026936395.1). Lineage (NCBI taxonomy): Eukaryota > Metazoa > Chordata > Actinopteri > Perciformes > Serranidae > Plectropomus > Plectropomus leopardus. Next base: position 7,190,037 of record NC_142188.1, on the reverse strand, counting down.
ACATTGAAAACCCCCCAAAAAACTCCATATAACTGCAATTTTTATGTGGTCCAGCACCAACTAAAAAAAATCTGCAATAATGAATAATTCTAATGCATATATAGCACATGCTGTATATACAAAGTTGTGATTTTTAACCTCAAATCCATCAATTCATAGGTGTTTCTTTAAACTATACTGTTTGTAGGAAGTGCTGGACTTTTTTTAACAGGGGATTATAAAATGGGGGTTTAGAAAATTCATAGTAATATTTAACTTATTTAATAAATTATTTTGTCAATTAAAGGTCAAAAAGATCAAGAAAGGCCTTACACGTGTTAAAAAAGTATGAACAACAGACAAAAAATCCAGAGACATGAAATTAATGATTTGAACCAGAGAAAATTGTCTAAATCTTCACATTTGAGTCGCTATAACTAGAACATAGCTGGTTCTTTTTTGGTATTCTCACTTGATAAACAAAATTCACACGACTATAAGTTTCTGCACTGTAACTGTGACACTGCTGTTGACCCCGTACAGGAGTGCCAGCTGTAAAACACTGATCAGTGCATCAGAAGTACAAACCAATAATCAAATAATCCTGACTGTGGTACCTTTGACTCACTTCCTGATCGCTGCAGATGGGGCATGTGGTTTGTGTGTGTGTGTGTGTGTGTGTGTGTGTGTGTGTGAAGCTCTACAGAGGCGGACCCTGTGCGTGTGTGTGTGGTTCTGTTGATCAGGCAGAGGTGCGGCCAGTCATTCCTTATCAGAGGAAGTATAGCCGCCCTTATCACACATGGCTGGGCTGCCCTCACTGGCCCTTTTATCTGTCACACATGAGCTGGATTCCAGACCTGATAACCAGCCTGCTCCCCAGCCCCCTTTACTGTTTTATTGCAATATTGTTAGACACAGACCATGTCAGGTATTTGCAAGCTCCAGCTCACTAAGTAGCACTCTAAAAGAATGTGTGTATAAAAGTTATTTGTTCCAGCTCTAATTTGGTGGTATTTTCAAGTAAATGCGTGCAGAATGTGGCTTACAGACAAATAAATTTAACAAATTGAACTCGAGAGTTCATTGACGGTGCACTAATGCGGCTTGGCAGCGAATCTACAGGTGTGCACTCCACCCACAGCTCATTTCCTGCATTATAATGCAGACTTGTTTGCAAGGTGTGGAGCGGGCATAGAAATAGACAGCACAGAATGGTTGCTTCAAACACAGTACTGCTGCACTAACTGAATGAAATGCAGAAATAGAGGGGACCTCTGTTACGAGTTTGTGTAATATAGAATTGGTTGCATGTCATTCACAGAGCAAATGCTATGCCTGCCTGAATCAAATAACACACCTTCAAAGTCTTTAAGTGGATTTCCATTAACCCTCAAATTGTGCAGACTGAAATTGCAAATATAAAATTTGCCTTAAAATAGTACACAAAGTAATTGCGCTGACTTGTATAGAGCTAGAAGTATCTTTTACTCCCTAGAAAAAGAGCACTATTGAACATGTTAGCAGGACAACCTGTCTATACTGTTTTACATCTGTGGCTGCAGTTTGCTCAATGAAATTATTGGCATGTTTGCATACCAGTTTGTTGAATTTAGTGCTGTGAGTGATTGTCACGATGCTCACTGCACTGTAACTCAAACTTTGTATCGTTATATCGAATGCCGCCTACGCTAGCTGGAGTAGACTGTGAGTCAGGTTGGGAGGAAGTCAGCGGGCACTAAACCAGAAACATGGCCTAAAGGCACATTAAAAAAACATTCACAACACACTGACCACCAACGGGCAACAGTGTATTGTGGAAAAGTGAAAGACGTTGAGCAGCTACAGTGCAGTGCCGGTCTTAAGAAATAGGAGCCAGACACACCCTGAACCTTCGACCTGATGGCAGCAGCTTGTATCAAATTAGAAGAGGATGTGGTACATAAATTGCCGGCTCTTTCCTTATCAGTGAGGTGCTGAGTTCCCCTCAATCTTCCTTCTGATCTGAGTCATCACTCAACTTCTGACGCAAACTTTATGGTCCTCATCCTACCCAACTGTAAAAGGTGCTTGCATTTTTAAACCCTTGAAACCTTGACCAAATTGGCTTGATTTCTTACAAAAAATATGGGAAGAAGGAAATGAGCAACTTAGAAAGAAATGACCCAGAAATTTTGAAAAAGAAAAGAAATTGTAAGAAGTACAAGAATTATACATAAAATAAGCACAAAATATAAAATAAAGTAAGATATTTTTTTTAAAAATCAAAATAAATAAATAATTTAAAAAATGCAAAACAAAAAATACCTAAAAAATGTCTTTAAGTAATAATAATCATGTACATTTATTTTAGATATATAATTAAGATAATTATATTTAGACATTGTATCCTGTCTTTATAAAAAAAAATCTAAATTTACTTATTTATTACAATTTCCGTAATACTTATTGCCAAGTTGCTCATTGCTTTTTTCCCCATTTAAAAAAACAAACAAGCCAATTTTCTCAGGGTTTGAAAGGTTCTGAATGCAGTTTGAGAAAAATCATGTGGATACAAAACACACCTGCAGCACTCCTTCTTTGGTCAAATATTAGGCATCTGTAATGTCTGGAAAAACGTGTGCATAAAGTAAAAGACTGTTTATGCTCAAATAGTTGATTATAAATAGTGTTTCAACCATCTTTCTTAAGGTGGGCGTCACAGTCCTTTTTTCAGCATCTGCACCTCGTGCCGCATTAGTGTGGACAGAATTAGATTCACAGTTCCCAAATGTATGTGTGTTTATTTGTGCCAGAATGAGTGGTCACTCCCAAGTGTATTAAAGTAGCGCGTTGCTGCTGGTTGTGGCCGTCTGTGTGCTCCAACCACAGATTACAGGGCCTGTCGGCAGACGGGGGCTCTAAACACGGGTCACAAGACGGCCAAAAATGTGACAAGTTCATCTCAGAGAGCTGATAGCTGGTGTCGTGTATCTTAAAGCACATGTGCTTATATAGCACAGAATTTGGTGTTATTTCTGTATGTGGGTAGACTGGATGTGTGGTTCTGTCTGTGAATGGTGTCGTACATGTGTCTGAGTCATGTTAAACCGCTGTAGTGCTTTGATATAAAAGCAGCAGAGTGGATTTTCACACTAGACATTTTTTCAGTGTCACAAAATCTACATACAAACTATGACTGCCCACAGGAATACAACTAGGCCTGTCACAACAATACACTGTCCCATAAGTAATTGCAATAAATGATATAACTGTCAGTTTAAAGGTCCAGTGTGAAGGGTTTAGGGGGATCCATTGGCAGAACTTGAACATAATATTAATAACTCTTTTCTTTAGTGTATAATCACCTAAAACTACGAATAATTGTGTTTTCCTTTCCCTAGAATGAGCTGTTTACATTTACATACAGAGCTGCTTCTCTCCCTCAGATCCCGCCATAGTAGGACCATTCACGTTTTTGTGTCAATCGCCACAGTTCTCCGATACACTTGGCCCAAGTATCATAAATGTGTTTCCAAAATCCATTGGAAAAATCCAATAGGCTTTTTGATGATGGAACCAGGGCGATCATTCGATCATTTTTGGGGCACTTTATAAAGATAATGTAATAGCATAATAATGCAAAAACACCCTTTCAACGAGCAAAAAGCTCTAATATGACAAGAAATGGCAGAAAAATGTGTCTAAGTATAGTTTTTTTCTGTTCATTCGATTAACACGCTTTACCCAAATCATATATTAGTAGTGGGAACCCTGCTGTTTATTCTTCTGTGTGTTTATATGTGTGTTTGTTTAAACAAACACACATATAAACACACTGGCAATACTGAATTAAATATGGGCATGACCTCAATCATTTCTGCTGACCTAGATAAGTCGATAAGAGTGGTGACAGGCCTAAATACACTTTACTGGTTTCTGGTCACGATATCTGTTACATCAGGCAGAGAGGTTAGAAAACCTCCCTAACGCCAACATCCTCCTAACACAACATGTACACACACGACTCGCGTGTTTATTTGAAAATGAAGGTTATTTATCTGAATAACAATTTTCATCAGTCATTTTGAATTACTTTATAAATCCCTTGTACTCCCTTAGATTTTATTCACAAAATAAAGAGAGAAAACTAACAGATTTTGCAACGATGTTAGAGCTTTAAAACTGTCGCAATGCATGAAAAAGCATGTTGGCACCTAAATCTGTTCAATAATCTTCATAATAAGCAGGCTTTTGGTTAGAGACCATCTTCAAGCCTTTTTATATTCACTCCTTTAGATGTTTACAGTGGCGTAGTGGTGTGTATATGCATGTGTATTGGTTGTATCCACCTCTTTTCCTGACTGTTAACACCCAAAAATTCAATGGACTACATAGGAATCTTATCTCACTAATGGTACATCCACCTCATGAACCACCACTACTCCACTGGATGTTTCCGCCATGCAAAGACCTTTTGAAGCACTACAAAAAAATGACACAAATGCATGGCTCACCATACAGGTAGCATGCTGCCACCCAGAGCAATCCTGCATCGAACGATATCACCAACAATTCAAGTCAAATGTGCCAGTCAAACATATAACCTCAGTAGGTTGTGAAGACGTGAAATGACATTAATAAGTTCTTAGAAAAAGCCAGTTACCAGAAGCCTTGTTGCACTTTCATATTCAGTACCCTGCACGGTAGTCTCTGGGCAGGAACTGTAAAGAACATTTGATTGCTTCCTCTCAAGATATGAAATAATGGAATTATAAATAGATCATTGACGTTACTATATTCAGTCAATTTCCTTTGTTGCCATTCGAGTTTCCCACGTGGCTCAGCAGAACCTGAATGACTGTTTGCCTCCGCCGATTGTGGCTTGACATGTCAAGTGAAATGACACCTGCCTGCAAACTTCACCACTGAAGTTCCAGTCTGCCAACAACAATTTTACACTTCCAGTTATGTTTTTAGGTCAACACTGAATGTCTTTATTTAATGTTGCAAAATACTTGCAAATATAAGTTTGGGCTTGTGTGTCTATAAAGCCCAAACACAACAAACCTTTATATATCTGAATGGAAAAGTCTAATTTGATGAAGTGGTTTCAGAAGAAGCTTTTTATTGTAAGCATGTGTGAATGTGTGTGTGTGTGTGTGTGTGTGTGTGTGTGTGTGTTTACAGAAAAGTGCAGACCTTGTGGGAGAATCTGTAGCTGGTTTTCTGTGCAGGCTGTTTGTCTGCTGTCACCCAGTCAGTCTGTCATTCAGTCAGTTTTATGAATGTGTGTGGGCGGGAGCTGGTGAACCAGTTTTGCCACCTGTGTGCGTGCGTGCGTGCATTCGTGCATGTGTGCGTGCGTGCATGTGTGTGTGTGTGTGTGTGTGTTTGTGCACGCGTGCGCACCAAATCCCCGGGACTGTCTGTAAGCTAATTATATAACAACACCTCTCTCATTCACTCCCACTCTCGTTCTCTTTCTCTTTCTCTCTTCATCCCTCTGCCACCCGCACGCACGCACACACACACACACACACACACACACACACACACACACAAACACACACACACATTGACAGAATACACAGAGGTACATCCTGTTATTGTCAGATCATTCATGTGGATTGTGGCCGTGTTCATTGTGTCCCTGTGAGGGTGGTGGCTGTCCTACTGATGCTTGAGAATGTCTTGTGCTTTACTGTTCAGTCTCCATTGTGTTGTCTCACGTTAGAGTCACTGATGACTCCATTGACTGCAGGGAGTTTTTGTCATGTATTGTTTTGTGCTGCTGTATAGAATAAACTGTAGCTGTGTTATCAGTCAGTTTGTGTGACGCGTGATCAGTCCAATGGATTTAAATCGGCTGAAAGTGCACAAATTAACTAAACTCTATTTTAGGCTTACAGGGCTGCAACTTATAATATTCATTTATCAATATATTTTGGATTAAGTGATTAAAATGATTAGAAAATAGTAACAAATGCCAATAAGAGTCCAAGGTGACAGGTTTAAATTTCTTGTTTTTATGGCTGCATCCCACCCAGAATTATGCCAGTCGAGTTGGGTTTGTTTTGTTCTCTAAGTTTTTAAGTTTGAACTGAGATGTTCAATGTGATAGCAGCATTCACGTCATAGTAAACGAGCTAACAGTGCTAACGACATATCATGAATGCATAACATTTTTTGGCAACATTAGTCATCAACAAAAGCCAGAGCCTGTATCCTATTAACTTGCTGTAAGCTGTAAATTCACCATTTCTTCACCTTACTGTGCAATTTTTTCTCCCTTCGTGTCGCTGCCTGCATATCAGCAGCTGCAAAGAGCAGCGTGAAAAATAGCACTCACTTTGCAGCAAAATCTGGGGACCAAAACCTCCCCAGAAGTGCACTGCACAGAAAAAACAACTGTTCGATTTGAAGTGATCTCAGTCAACAGAGGGTCACCGACTCATGATTCGAGCCTCTAACTTTCAAGGTACAGCCCTACTTGTTTTGTCTGACCAACAGTCCAAAGATCTACAACAAAATTAAACAATGAAAATTAGCAAATCCCCACATTTGGCATGTCTGAGGGGTAGGAATCACCAGATGCCCCACGAAACAATACTATCATGATACGATATTATCACAGTACTTAAGTCACGATACAATATTATCATGATTGTAAATGCATTGCTATAGGAGTATTATGAACACATATTGCGATTTATTACTTTTTCTCAATTGCAAATTATGTCCCCAAAGGAAAATTTTGTCAACATCTGTTTGATCTAATAAGAAATTAGGATTTTAGTCTGTTCATCTAGAGTTAGTCAGTTTTATTGCAGCAAACTGTTCTGAGCGAACTGTAAAAGAAATGTATTTTATTATTTATAGTAGGCTACCAAAAGTTAAATTTGCATTTGCAAGATTGATTTATATATTTAAAACAAGGGGAAAAAAAGAGATTTGGTGTCCGTGTATTGATCCCCACTCTTACACTGTATACAAAATCTCTTAAGTTAATGACAAATAATAATCCAAATTGCATTATTTCTGTTATCTATTTTAGCAATCATGTGAGAATTTGAAGTGGAGAGTCTTTGCATCTTCACAAATCTTTACATTTTCTGTAATTTTGCCTAATAAGGGACTTTTTTTTAGTATTTTTCTGACATTTTGCCTTGATTTCATAGTGACTATAGAGTTACAGACAGGAAGCTGGGGAAGAGAGAAAATGGGTAACATTCAACAAATGTCCCTGGCATTATTATATTATATTATATCATATTATAGTAGGCCACTGGACACTCAAATAAGGAACATTTTTATAAATAATGACAGGAAAATGTTTGGCCAAGATGGTATGCCGTGCAGACTGTGACTCCTCTTGTCTAATGATATTTAGTTAGTAGTATTGAAAACCTAAACAACGGCCAGCTTATGAAATAGCATTGGCAAATCCAAATTTGTTGAGGATTGTGATTAAAACCAAAATGCTATTTGTGGATTTTTGCACTTAACAGAGCAACAGTGTGCAGACCTTTGTTTATATTTTTATTACATTGAATTTAAAAGTTGAGGTGGCCACCCCTGCTAATATTCACAGTATTTGATGAATTAAACAATCATATCATGTCTAGTTTTTCTCGCCAATGAAGTTATGATTACCAACAAAGAAAATGCAGCACTGAGCTACATTTACATTAAAGTGTGAATGTGTGTGTGTTCATGCTGGCTGCTCCCGGTGTGACATCTCCCACCTCGGCACGGCGAGGACCAGGCGAAGTCGTGACTTAAGAGACGCCCTCAAACATTCTGCCACTGTGTGAAACCAGCTCTATAATAAACTGTTGTGCCATTAACACTCTTCACTCAAAAAATAAAAACAAGTTTAAGTTTATGGTTGATTTTTGTTGGTTAGGACCAGGATGAACCAGTCTTTGCTGCATGGGGAAGAGTCTTTGTTGCCTGAAGTTTTTTTATTTTATGTAAAATATGCATAGGTGGTGCATAGTGAAGATTTTGAGGTTGTTGCGCTCTTAAATATTGATTGAAACCTCCTGTATTCTTCTCTTATTGTCTGCTGACATGTTAACTGGCTTCAATTATAATCTTCATGAAGTTTAGATAATAGGTAGATAATGCAAAGTGTTTTGAAGTTGGATGGAAATGAAATTAAGTATCTAGCACAGTAAAAAAATAAGTAAACAGGAAATACTGTGGGTGGCATTTTAGATATGGCAACACCCTACAAGATTTTATCGTGTGTACTTATTAGTTTGACGATAACGGAGGCGGGCACAAAAACATACATTTCAGTAATCATGCTAATAATCTTACCTCTGTCTCTTTTGTCTCTGCAGTGACAGCTACATCGTGCGTGTGAAAGCGGTGGTGATGACGCGGGACGACTCGAGCGGTGGCTGGCTGGCCCAGGACGGGGGAGCTCTGAGCAGGGTGGGTGTGTGCCGCCTCCTGCCTCCAGAGCTGGCGCCCGTGCCGACCTCCAGCAGCTCCCAGTTCCTCATCCGTGGTGAGCGGCTGCGGGACAAACAGGTAAACACAAACAGAGACGTCAACTACAGTGTGTCAAAGTTCATTTAAGGATAAGATATGGAAATTGATGTGGAAATTCTCATTAAACAGGTAATCCTGGACTGTCCGCTGAGGAAGGACCTTGTGTACACCATAGCAACGCCCACATTTCATCATTGGAAGGTGGAGGACAGGAAGTGTGGCCTGTCCTTTCAGAGTCCAGCTGATGCCAGAGCGTTTGACAGAGGGGTACGGAAAGCCATCGAGGACCTGGCTGAAGGTAGGAGGACCAACTATATAGGTGCATGAAGTGACCCAGGTGTTCCTGTATCACGGATACCTCCTTGGATTCTGTTTATTTTCCCATGTTGACAGTCAATGCATGAACATTGATGCTATCATGAATGAACCATCCAGTAAAGTGTTGGACTCTTGAATTAAAGAATGTTTTCTTCTCTGTAGGCTCCACAACCTCCTCTACAGCACTCCAGAATGAGGGCGAACTTGGTGACGACGATGTCTTTACTGTAAGTTTCCTACATTCATGTACTACGCAAGTGGGATTTATGGGTAAAAGAGGGTCCAGAGTCATGATGCACCTGTGACATTTTTTAAAAATGTGTATCAGCCCTTAAATGTTGTCCATGGGACAGCTCTGGAAAGTCCTGCACTAAAAAGACCAACTTCTCCATATTTATTAAAGACTGATTTTGAAGAGGGGAAGTTATCTGCTGGCTGTGATTGGTTGTTTTTCATGACGTGACATACATTGTGCGTTGCTGCCTTCCAAAAGCTGAACTTGGTTTATCTCAGGGTGCAGCCATCACACCCTGAAAGTAGGCTTGCATGCTATGCTGGCATCACTCTCGCTTTTAAGCATGCATTTTTCACTATATATAAATTTGAGGGCACAAAAAACATGGCCTGTGAATGCCCTGTAAAGGTGGATGCCCATAATACATCAATACATGTGACCAGAAATTGGCTTCCATTCATTGATTTGATGCAAAAAGTATGCTGGAAATCTGGGATGTGGACCAAGCTGCCCGCTCGATGAGATAGCGTGACAAACAATCAATCGAGCCGGAGCCACAAGCGAATGGGAGGATAGGGTGGACGCAAGTTTAGGCGAATTGGTCGCATATAGCGAGGATGCACCTTAAGGTGTCATGGTGCAATAACTCGGATGTCACATCTGAACAAAATACACTTGCTGGAAATAAGGACATTGACATAATCTGTCAATATCAAATTTAGCTAATTTTGCATATGATGTGTCTCCACACAAGTCTGAGTAGATCAATAAAGTAAGAGAGAAGCTGTTTAAGGTGACAGACACCCTCAGGATTCATCATTGAAGTTAAACTATTTCTACACACTGATTAAAAATGTAGCCAAAACCCCACAGGAGTCTTGTACAGCCAAAAAAAATTAAAACCTTGCTTCGTCCCAGTAGCATAAAGTATTTCAACTTCACTTAGGATTCCCCCTGTGTCACATATACCTGCCACCACTCATGAAGTGTGTGTGTGTGTGTGTGTGTCTACCTTAAGCTAGAATGAAGGGCCCCCTCCCCCCACTCTGTAACCTGACACCAGGAGCAGCAGGCCGGGTCACAAGGTCACTTCCTGTATCCCACCACCTCGCTCTCTCCTGGCGACCCCCTCCTCTCTCCTTCCTCCTTCCTCACCCACTCTCTCCACCCTCCCAGTTGAAAAAAAGAGAGCCGCCCGCCACCAAACTAGCAGCTAGCAGCTGTTTCCCAGCTTAGCGCAGGGCCGGTGATTTACGAGAGGAAGTGCCTCGTGGTTCATCTTTGACTCGAGCTGTCTGTAAGGGCCAAGACTAATAGGTGCTCTGCTGGGAGTGTACAGCCACCACAGAGACGCATACAAACACATGAGGAGGGGCGGAGGGGAGGCTGCAGCGCTGTCAGAGGGGTGGAGCAACCCCTGAAATGGAGCGCTGGGTTTTTAGGAAAGTTAAAGCTTTCTGTGCAACAAATTCTTGACAGTTTGTTGGTTTATTGTTGATTAAAAAGCCGCTGTATTTACCCCAAAAACATGACTCAGCTGCTCACTTCTATTTCAGTTAAAGCTCTGTAGAAAACAACAACCTTCTTTCAAACTAGTGAGTCCAATATTACAAATTACAGTTTAATATTTGAAGCACAGGGATGGTTCATCCTGTGTGCCCTCGACCACGGGCCCTTTTTCATGCCACCTTTGCATTTTTACTCAGAAACAAACAACAGCGACATTGTGACGTTCCAGTGTGTGATTTGAGACAGCATCGTGGACTCAAACAAGGAGTGATGGGTGTGAAAATGTAACACAACAGCATTTGCCTCTAGCATGACATATGTGTCTGCAGCACTTTCTAAACAACAACAATGGCACAACGTGGCAATAATGATCATCTCTGTTATACCCGTCTCCCACCAATATTAGTGTGTGCACACAGGTTTTTCAAACACGGGTAAACCCGCTAAAAGTAGGCTATAGACTCCTTTCCCATTTCCAGTAGAGCAGAGTTGTGTACACAGGTGTGCCTTCCTGTATGTGTGTGGTTTTGGTGTTTGGTGTTTCTTTCTGTGTCTCTTAATGATTCAGTCTATCTTTCACACTCAGTGCAGACAAATCTGGACTAATGTTTAAGTGCTAAGAAGCTTAAATTAGTGCGTTCATTTAGCGTGTTGTGTTTCAATCAATGCCAACCAGAGTTGGAGGCGATAAATATCCGTGACTACTGCAGAGCCATTTGACGGGGATATGAATGTGGGGTGTACACTTGTCCATTGCATTAAAAAGCCAGGTGTTGGGGCCAGGTGTTGAGCAGATTGAGGCTTTATATGGCTGCTGATCTTGTCCTCTGCTTGGGTAGAAAGGTCTCGAATCTCATTTTTTCCAAATTTATTTTCAGCCACTGCCCACGGCCACTCCCATTGCGACCTAAAAGGTGGGACAACGCTGTCCCCCTATTCTGCAATCATACCTTATATCCAGAACAGCATGCTGCATAATGGCACAATATTCCTGCCTAGAACAAGTTGTGTAACAGGGGATACAAAAGACCTTGCACCAATAAAGGCTGTCTAGAGAAATATTTAGCATATCAGCTGAAAAACGTTTTTCTTGAACACACCATAAAGATTGCAGGTAATAACTAGCAGACTTACACATGCATTCGTCGCCTGAATGAGAGGAACTACAAGCCTGTAGTCTGAACAAAAAACATGTAATTGAAAGCACAGAGAATTGGTCAGCATTTTGGAAAACAACAATGGCACAAAAAATGTTTTGGCTTCTTGAAATGACACAAAAATGCAGTGTTTCATTTATATGAGTCATTTTCCTACTGGGGCTTCAACAAGCTTGATGTTTGTCTTGTGAATAACCACCACATTGTCAAATTTAGAATTAACATTGAAAATCACAAGTTAAAGGGACACGCTGATGGGTTCAGTTCTGCTTGTGCTCCTCTCAGCCTGTGCTAATGACCTTTCCTAAAGTTAGCGGTGGCGGCAGGGTTTGTGAGGCGGGCAGTCGTGGACAGGGGGAAATGCTGCAGCAGATTTACAGCCTTCAGGGGGGGACGGGGGAGGACGGTGCGGAGGGGTGGGAGAGTGAGGATGGACATACTTCCCTAAATTATTCCTCGTTCGCCAAACCTAAACTTAACCCAACCCTTCCTCTGTCCCTCCCTTCAGCACGTCTCCCTCTCTCTCTGTCTCTATTTTGGCTCATTCACAACAGGGGGAGTGAGAGCTATTGAAGCAATTCTGGGCTCATCCCAGGAGAGCGAGACGGGCCTGTTGAAGGATGAATCCTCCCGAGCTTTGAGTCGGGGCATGTTTTGTGTCAGAAAATAACTTGAAATGCCCTCTGTCCAGCCTTGGGCCAGAATATATAGAGAGAGGATGTCCAGAAATATAAACTCTCCCCCTCAACTCCTCTCTGTCTCTCTTTTCTCGTATGCAGCTTGCAGCAGAAAGTCTGTGTCTGTGTTTTGAATTAGTTGCAGCCGTGGAGGCCAGCGTCGGACTGGTTTTAAACCGTATCGGCTCCTCCCCCCGGTAATGTCTTCTCCAGGGGGGCGGGGCCCGGAGCGGAGGCAGCATGTTATGTTATTTTTGGCCGGCTGCTCTGAGGGCTTTGTAAGAAAGCTGGGGGAAATTCTCAGCATGGCGGTATCCATGTGGGGAGCAGGATATAATCAGGGATAGCTTCAGCAGACAGACAGACAGACACACACCAGATCTGGGTCATATAACTCTGGCAAATAATTCAGAGGGTTGGTTGTAAGCGTGTTGGAGTTTGTCATTTTCATAAAGTTTGAGAATAAGTTTGTTGGGATTTCCGGGGGTGATAAGTTGCCTTGCAATGGACCGTGTTAATGCTGCAAGAGTTCCTGCTGTTTTGACACCCGTAGCATAGCACCGACCGGACGATGGAGCGATGAAGATGTCAAATCATTTGGAAGTAGTTAAAAAAATAAAAAATGCCAAGCTTTCTGCTGACCGCAATGACGGATGTAACCATTATTTGGGGTGTTGTTTTTGTTATATTAGATTTATTTTGGCAGCTTTTTTTCCAAAGAGACTTGTCATTTTTAGGGTAGGGCTGCAAAAAAACGATTTTTATTATCAGCTAATTTGATGATTAGTTAATTGTTTTGTCTATAAAATATTTTTTAAAAAATAAAAAAATGCTTACCACAATTTTTCCAGAGCACAAGGTCACTTCTTTTAATTTGCCTCTTTGGTCCAACCAGTAATCCAAAACCCACTGACTCTTCATTTCCTGTGATAAATGACAAAGAAAAGCAGCAAATTGTCATTTAAAAAGTTGGAACCAGCAAATGTTTGACAGCATTGCTTGAAAAACGTCTGATCATCAAATTGATTATCAAAATGGTTGGTGAGAAGGTTGAGGTTTTGATTATGTTGGACAAGTTGTGTGAAAGTTTGTAAGCATATGTTTTGATATAGTTTTGCTGTTGTTAAATCCAGACCCTGATCACTTTAATTCAATAAGAATGTGCGCCTTTTTTGGATTCTTTGTTCACAATGGAGGTGTTTTAAAAAAAAAACGTTTTCTGCAGGAATTTAAGGAAACACAGAGAGAGTAATTAATATACAAATGGTCATTTTGCAGGTGTAATATTCTTTTGTCCATTACTTTTGTTAATGACCAAATACCTGCAAAACTTTCCCATCATCTTTCGGTTGTGCTTAGTGTTTACTGCCACTTAGTGAACGTTTGCATGCTAACAGGCTCGACTAAGACAAAAAAAAAAGGTAAACACGTTATCATGCTTCCATCAAAGTGTTAGCATTTATCTCAAAGCGCAGCCTCACAGAGCAGCGAGCATGGCTGTGGACTCTAGTTTCATCAAAATGTACATGGTGAGCAATCTGAGCTTCAGTGTCTTGCTCAAGGACACTTCAGCATTTGGACAGGATCAAGTCAGATACAACCACAGCCGTTTATTTCTTTCCGTCTTTCCAGTAAAAGTTGAAGAGAAATAGGAACATTTCAACAGCTGGAATCAAACTTCAAATCTTTTTTGTGCTTGTCAGGTGGAATTTTTTTTTTTTTTCTTCGTGGAATTAAATCACATCGGCTTCGGAAAAACGGAAGCACGGAAATCTCATAGCTGCTGTGAGCTGCTGGCACAAGATCATCATGTAAAACTCAGCCACGGCCAAACTTTTTTTAGCTTGTTGATCATTGATAGGAGTTTCTGCTGCTCTTTTGACTCATGGTGATTATCCAAGTGATACTCAAATCAACACAAAACAAATGCAGAGAGGGATTTTAAAACAGAACAAGCCACCTTTGAGTAAAGAAATCTCATGAAGAAAGTCGTCTAAGCTTTCTCTCACTCAGACACCTGCACCCTTTCTGCTGGGTCAAACACATCTTGAATATCTCGCTCCTATCAGCTGGGACACTGCGACGCCCCACAGAGGCTGACCCCCAGTGTGCCTGTCTGAAATCTGTCTGTCTGAGCGCTACACGGCAGCGGCTCCACTGTCTAGTGTCTGGCCAAGGTTTGAGTTGGAGTGGAGCCCTGACAGCCTTTAACAGAAAGGGGACAGGATACTGTTCACACACACACACACACACACACACAAAAACACACACACAGTGGTGGAAAGAGACGGGAAGGTGAAATGTGTAGAAAGTGAGATTGAGGGAAAGAGGACAGGTTGCTGGGGGAGAAGACTCAGGGGAGAGGACAAAAAAGGTGATACTGCAAAATATTGAATGCTGGTTTCCGAATATCAACTCGCACCATCAACTTTATATCGAGCATCGCTAACCGTTAAACAATATTGTCTGTTAAAGTGGATTTAACAGCTGTGGGACTTTATGGTTGTTTTTGTTAGTGCTGAAACGATCAGTCAGATTAAAGAAGCAGGGTGTTGGATTTAGGGGTATAAATATTAGCAGAAGTGAATTATAATATAATAGGTATGTTTTCTTTAGCGTACAATCACCTGAAAAAAGAATCATGTTTTTGTTGCCTTAGAATCAGCCGTTTACATCTACGTAGGGAGCGGGTCGTCATGTTGCACCGCCATGTTTCTACGGTAGCCCAAACAAATTAACCAAACACTGGCTCTAGATTTTTGCAACAGCCGCTGGAAAAACGTGATTTTTTTAAACATAAAACTGCAATATTCTGTGTTTTTATTGGTTTAAATCACCAGGTCCAGTTGTTTTGGAGAGAAAGAAACTTCTGCAGGTAATTCAGCACCTGGTGAAAACCTCCTAAACATCTGGATCTTAAGGTCTGAAAGAAAAATCCTGAGCACCGATTAGGAGGTGTAAGGCTAACAGCCCGTCTGCGACATGCCAAACTGTGTTGTAGAAACACTGATTTGTGGCACGAAACTGCTTTATTCAGTGTTTTTACCGGTTTTTAAGAACCTGTTTGGTTTGTTTTTTAGATCAGGAGATCTTAGGGGATTTTTCAGCTCCTGGTAAAAATTGGATTCCACTAAATCACCCTAAATCTTACACACTGCACCTTTTACGATTAGCCAAAGGTTTTTGTAATTTTTGGGGGGTTTTCTTGACTTGAGTTTTCTCTTAACTTAAACTAATGCAATCTAAATACATCAGTCCTGCAATAAATGTTACCTTCATAAAGGTTGTAATATTTCATTTTTGTCTAAACTGTTGTAGAGCAGTGTGGATTTAACTGTATTTTTAATTTGGAGGTTGCAGTTTGAGCTGAGGTGTTTCTAATATTGTGTCCATCCTATTTATTTATTTATTTTAACGCGGGTAGATCTAATTTAGATTTTATATTTGATGATTACGAAGATGTTTTCTCCGTGCATGTTGCAGATGTTTCATGGCAGATGTTGTTTATAAAAGTTTTGACTCACACACACTGATCCAAATGTGGATCAAGTGTCTCGAGAAGTAGAGCTCACGCTTCCTGTTTTCGCAATCAGAGCTGCGCCGACGCTTCCTGTTTTTGTTTGTCCAATGGTGGCGTCCTCTCACAGCAACTATTTGTTTGGCGTATCCAATCAGAGCGCAGCTTACAGCCGGCATCCTGTGTTTGTTTGTGTCCTCAGAACACCACAGACAGCTCATCCAACTCCTCCCAGAAACTGGAGAGCTCTCTGCAGCCGCTCGAGTCCTCGCCCCTTCCGCAGAGACACAAGTGCATGCTGGGACATCGCCACGACCTCCACGACCCTTACCGGCTCTCAGACCACTACTTCTTGGACCAGGTGAGACAAAGAGCAGACTGTGGAAAAGACATTTGTTTGGCTGTTTATTTCCCCTGATTTTGTTTAAATAAAGTTGTTGTTATTTTTTGTTTACTCGTCACCTGAACAAACGTAACGTGTTTTTATTCAATCTTTCTCATCAGCCGCTGTCTCGGCTTCCCCGCCATGTCACCTTCCAGGAGGACGAGGAAATCGTCCGTATCAACCCTCGGGAGCGCAGCTGGGAGCGAACCACCGAGCGTCACTACGGACGCCAGTCAGACCGCGCCTGGCTCACGGGCTATGAGGACTACCGCCACGCCACCGTGCGTGACAAGTTCATTCAAATGGACGACTCTGAGCCCTACGTCCACTTTGCCAAGACGGAGGCGCAGAAGCACGACTACACCTATCCTCTGGCCCCAGCCCTGTCACCCTCAGACTCTGACCCCGCCCTCGGACCCTTGGTCAGTAAGGGCCACGGCGGCTCATATCGCCAGGGCTTCTCCTCTGTGGTCTCTAACCAGCCCCGCTCCTTCCTCCCGAGCTCCTCGCCATCCACAAATGGCGGAAAGGGGCGGAAGGAGGACGGGTTAGAGCGCGCTCAGTGTGAGCACTGCGGCGAGGCCTTTTACATCTCTGACAACCGGAGAGGCCGGTGTCACGATGCGCCGGACCCTGTGCGGGCGTGCATCCGGCGGGTCAGCTGCATGTGGCTGGCAGACACCATGCTCTACCACTGCATGTCCGACCCCGAGGGGGACTACTCGGACCCCTGCTCCTGTGACGGAGGCGAGGGCAGCGGGGGAGGCCGACTCGGCTCACGCTGGTTAGCGCTGCTCGGTTTGTCCGTGGTGGCGCCCTGCCTCTGCCTCTACCCGCCTCTCCACGCTTGCCACCGGGCGGGGCTCAGGTGCGGCTGCTGCGGGGGCCGACACAAGGCCCTGAGCTGAGCCGCCGCGCTCGGAAATTACCCAACGCAAGCACAGGGAAAGGGAAGTACGGGGACAAACAGAGGGGACAAGTGGTCGTGGCTGCTCACTCTCTTGCCTTGGTTTCTCTGGGATTCTCTACAAATTCCA
Source organism: Plectropomus leopardus (assembly GCF_026936395.1). Lineage (NCBI taxonomy): Eukaryota > Metazoa > Chordata > Actinopteri > Perciformes > Serranidae > Plectropomus > Plectropomus leopardus. The sequence goes on along the minus strand of NC_142188.1, from coordinate 7,172,739 downwards.
GACACTGAAATAAGCCAAAAAAAAACATTGGTGCATTTTCTGAACGGCCTGGGAAGATAAGCTCCCCCTTACGGCAGACAGTTCTCTCAGCTCTCCACGTGGCCATTTCATGCTCTGTTTCTAGTGAGAGAGCACTCTTTTTCAGGGGGCCTTTTTTTTATAGCTGACCTATATGTCATGTATCACATATGCAGGTACTTTATACTTTGTACACTGACTCGGCGTCAAAGAACTTGAATTGTTTCTTTTCTTTTTTTTTCTCCTTTTATGTACGCGTGGCCATTTTGTTTATATTCCAATATCAGGCCCGCTCAGCTCAACTCCAGCTACAAGAGAAATCAGACACTACACCTCTTTGCGTGTGTGAGTGTGTGTATGCGTGTGCGGATGCTTACAATGTGCGCCGAGGCCTTTTTGTTGTCTGTACTGCAGCTCATAGTAAAGCTCGTGTATATAGTCGACATAGCTCTCAACCATCGACATCTTCTTTGTTCACTGAGACAAACGTGGTACTCATTTTAATCTTCTAATATCCCAAAGATTCGTGTTTTTATTCTATTTATTTTCTCACTGAATTGACCTACCAGCAAAAAGGGTGCTGGGTTGTGATTCACTCACTGAACGAGACGGTGCTCAAAGTCACGGTTCTCTCCGTCTCCCTGCTCCTTACTTCAAACAGTGCCTAAACCACCACCTGAACCAGGAACCCATCCAGTCTTATAATTCCAGTCAGTTTTTGGCTCATTTTCCCAAACATACACTCGAAGCAGTGGGAGATTTTAAGGCTCTGATTTCCTCATCCTCTGCAGAACCTCAGTCAGCAGTCCGTGTCACGTCAAAGGACTGAAAAATCAATTAAGAGATACCGTTAAACTTGGTGCCCGTTATGCCTTAAAATGTGGAGTCTGGCTCCAGACTTCGCCCCCGTCCCTCGGAAGATGTCTGCTACGATGAAAAACCAGGAGCACAGTTACGGCTCCGAGCAATCAGCCTCACCGCGTACTCTTTTTAAACTTGGTTTAAAGTATTTTTGTAATGAAAAGGAACTCTTTAAAAAAAAAAAAAAGGTTCTCATGTGAACTAAGGCCTCCAGTTTGCTTGCGATGTACAATCAGCTCCCCCTTTTAAAGCCTCTGATGGACCCACCAGTCACATGTGGACCAGCAAAGTCCTAACTGATGGTAATCGAAATGATTCAATTAAATAAGTTAAAAACTGTGTTTAAAATGACTTAAAACATAATATCCCTGCTCAAAATGTACATCTGAAAAGCACATTTAGATACTAAAACAGTCATTCAAGTTAAAATTAGTATAAATATAATTACAAATAACACAGATGAGAATACTTGTCATTCTTCAGTTGTAAAAGGAGTAATCTGACACTTTGAAAACGCTTCTTTTTTGCCGAGAGTTTGATAAAAAGATCATCAGCACGGACATGTCTGTGATGCAGTTAGCTTAGCTTAGCATAAACACTGGAAACGGGGGGAAACAGCTAGCCTGGCTCTGTGCAAAGGTAACAAAATCCACCCACAAGCACCTCTAAACCTCACAACTTAACACGTTATATTTAGTTTGTTGTGGTCCGTACTAAATTGGAAGTTGGAAAACACAATTTGTGGTTTAAAGAGGGTTTGTGTGCGCATCTGTTTATGGACTACGTCTTTACCAGGTGCAGTAACTCTGCGAGTTAGAAGCCGCCAAATACAGTACAAATGAAATATGACGTGAAATACAGTGAGAACAGGCTGGCTGCTTCCTCAGTCTTCACGCTAAGCTTAATGTATTTTGGCTGCTCAAATAGTATGAGTATGAGTAAAAGTACAAAGTATTCCTTTAAAGTTTCAGTAGGTAACTTTCATCTTTTTTAAAAAATACTTTTTGTCATACTTGCTCAAACACTACATCCTAACAGTAGCACATGAGACAGATGATCTGTGGAAACATCCTGTTTGTCTGGCTCCTCCTGATGCTCCTAAAGACATCTGCATAAAAACAACCAATCAGAGCCCGGAGAGGTGAAACTAAAACAAAGCTTTTCATTGTCGTCTTCTCTTTACGTGTCTCTGCCGTGTACACTGGTGTTGGCAAAGCGGTGTGTGCGTGCCTGAGAGACTTCTTACTGGTTGTTTTCAGACGCTGTGGATTTAATGTCATCAGGAGCACAAGAAGAAGAAGAAGAAACATGATTTTTTTACAGGTTATTTGTCTCATGTACTACTGTCATGTACTAAGATAGTTTCAGCAAATATGACAGTCATTTTTATTAAAGCTACTGCAGCTTTAAGGCCCAAATATTTTTATTGTAGACAACTAACTGAAACCACAGTTACATGTGACTGACGGGCACTATCGCTCTGTCCTACAGCGTATTTTTCCCCTCTATTCCAGATTTGGTACATCATAACGCCCACTCAGCAACGTCAGATTAATCAGACATCTGTGTCGATGTACAAACTCGGGCATTAGAGGAAATCAAAAACGCCAACAAACCTGCCTGTGTCACCCGCTGTGTGAGTGATGCTGCAGTCGGCCAATCACACTGACAGCACAACACTAAACTGACAACCGCCTGGGTGCTTTATGCTTCGTCGAAGCCCGGTTGATGGCAGCATGAGGGGATGTGACCGGGAAAACAATAAGCTTTTTATAATTTAAAAAAAGAAAAAAAAAAAAGGAAAGAAGCAGGACATCAGTAGGGTCCCATTGGAAAAGAACGGGAGTCCGAAAAACAGCTGAAAGGCTGGAAACAAACATCCACCCCTGATTGTTTTGCCAAGGAAATGTCACTTACTGTAGTTAAAATACAGAACGTCTGAGGATGTCCTTTTCCCTTCCCTGGTTGTGTCTGTTTCATACATCCTGTCCTGTGTACCAGTATGTACGTCTTTGGTGTGTGTGTGTGTGTGTGTGTGTGTGTGTGTGTTTATCCCACATCCCTTTCCCCTCTCCTGCTCCTTGATCCAAAGCTACTGGGATCAGCTGAATACGCTATCACGTATTAACACCTATCCAGTGTAATCACATCCTTGGATGATGTGATGAATCAGGGACGGGGCCAATCAGATTGGAAAGAGCGCGTGTGAGTGTGTTTAATCTTTTTTCTCCGTCTCGTCTGGTGTTTGAGTGTGTTCTCACATGTCAGAGCCATTTACAAGTGCCTGAACGCATCCTCTTTTATCTCCTTGTGTATTTAAATTGAAAAATTAAAGAAACGACACCCTGTAATGAATTAGACCCATTTTTTACGCTTAGTATTTTTACCTCTGTAAAAAAAGAGCAAAAATTATATTATATATATCAAGTGTATGTTGTACATTTTTATTTCTATTTTTGTTTTTTTTTTAAATAACTGTTTCTAACATGTACGATGGATGTAGCTCTTGCTTTCGAGAAGGAACAGGAAGTACTTTGTAGATACTGAAGGGTGGCCAGGTCTGTGAGAAAACTAAAGTGAAATGTGTGTCTTACCTTCCGCCTCCAATAAAATGAGAGAAAACAGTGAAACCACACGCGAGTCTGCTGCTTAATTTTAGACTCAGACTGACGGTATTTCCCCGTTAATGGCTATTGCAACAAACCGCAGCTTTTCTGCTGTATGCATTATCATTTACCTCAGTGCTCCTCCTGTTTTAGTAACTTTATCAGTGCATCTCATCAGCTCATAAAGGGGAAAAAATGCGTCAAACGACTTTCTGGACATGGACGCTAATAGTAATAAAAACATGGAAATATAAAGATAAGGAATCATAAAGGAATTTGCGTGAGAAAAATTGTGGAGACACTAAAAACAAGACGAGGAGTCAACTCTTATTATGTTTACATGACGTTAGAAAGAGTCAAATTACTGTGTTAATCCGATCCAAACTGGACCATTTTTATGATTAATTTTTTGGCTTTTTGCATTTATCTGATAGGAAAGCCAAAGCATGAAAGTCGGACGTACTTCCGTAAAAACATCGATTTTCCCCCAGTGCTTGTATACTGGGACAAGGACAGTACTCCAATTAAATGGCCTAATTGAACGACGACTGTAGCTCCACGGTACTGTGGATGTAAACGTACTGGCTCGTGCTGGCCCCTCTGTGCCGCTGTACCTGTAACAACAGTGCTTTTGGACCTATTTTCTCAGCTCAACGTCCTCTAAATGTGACACATCAAGGAGATCTCTCAAAGGATTTTATGTTCTCAGCAACGTTTTTGCTCTTTGTCAAATGTTCATTGTTAGTTAACCTGGTGAATATGTATAAAAATATATAAAATCACTTACCTACAGCATATGACCTTCTGATGTTATTGCAGCATCCTCGGCTGTACGATGGTCTGCTCTCAGACTGACGGCTCCCCAAAACTTTATTCACCAAACAGCAGCTCCAAAACACACCGTGAACACACCGTCAGAGCTAGGATGAAAAACAAAAACAAAATATTACAACACTGTAGCCTTTCAGTCTTCTAATGACGTTTAACCACATTTCAAATATCTTGTAAGACACAGTTTATATTGAAAATAAATAAGAATTACTATTTAGACAGTTTAGACAAGCATGAAATTACACCTTTCAACCCTTTTTAACTCAATGACAATTTCCAATTGGGTGCTTTAATTTTTAAGCTATATTTAACCTGCAATATTTATTCACTTTCCCACCTACAATCAGTATAAATCAGTGATACTCAACTAAAGGCCTACGGGTCAAATCTGGTCCCCAACAGGGTGCAGAGTGGCCCACTGACAATTTTCTAATTCTCAATAAAATACAGTGATTCACACTGGGAATTGTTTTTGTACATTTAGTTTACATAAGGTGTCAAAAGACACAAAACAGCACCAAAACAGAGCTTGTTTGTCCAAAAAAAAAGTGCCAGCGGAGGATCAACGCACCTCCGACAGAGGTCCTAGTTAAGCCCCTAATGTCTTAAAATCTTAGAAATGTCCTAAATTCCTGAAAATGTCCTAAAATCCAAGAAATGTCCTGAAATTTTAAAAATATCATAAAATCCAAGAAATGTCCTGAAATTTTAAAAATATCATAAAATCCCAAAATTTCCTAAAATCTTAAAAATGTTCTAAATTCCTAAAAATATCCGAAAATCCAAGAAATTTCCTAAAATCCTAAAAAAAAAAGTTATAAAATCCAAGATATGTTCTAAAATCCTAGAAACATCCTTAAATCCTAGAAATGGACTAAATCCTAAAAACGTCCCCAAATCCTAGCAATGTACTTAAATCAAAGAAATGTCCTAAAATCGGAGAGATGCCTTTAAATCCCAGAAATGTCCTAAAATCCTAGAAACATGTATGGGGCCCCTGGCCTTTGCAAAAGTGGCCCCTGAATAACTGAAGTTGAGACTTGGTCTAAAGGATTTGAATTTGGAAAAAAAAAAAGTACTGCAGCTTTAATAGTTTCTGCACAGTTTGACAAACTGCAGCTGCTGCAAAACAAACACTACACTTCCTGTAAATGACGAACCTAATTTAACCACAGACTGTTTACTGCTTATTAAGCATGACTGATTTCCGGGCGTTGGGCTAATGTCAACATAGCATTAAGCTAGCTCACAAACACTCACTTTGACAACGAAAAAACGTCGAAAAAGCCCCAAAATGTCGCTTATAACACGAAATAAAACACTGACAAACCTTGTGCCTTCATCGGCCAGGGGTTACACAAACTTTAACTTTATCCTTCGTTTTCAGGAGACACTTCAGCAGTTTTGACGCCATCCCGCCACCGGCAGAACAATCCTTTCAAAGTAAAAGCGTCCGCCTTTATAATCTAATTCACCGGCATGGCCGTTTCAAAATAAAAGCGCTTACCATACCTAACAGAATAAAAACATGCAAATATATAGAAGCGTGGCGAAGGTCATTTACAGGTGTATGCCATGAAACCGAGCAGACACATTCAGGGCTGTAAAATGAAAATAACACTGACATAATAAAAACTGCAGTTCCTCTTAAGGCTGGCTAAATCAGTCCCCACGTTAAAATGCAGAAACATACACGTGTTCAGCCTGGTGCAAAAAAAAAGGTTTGTCTGTAACATTCATGACAATGAATAAATGAAATTTGTTTAGACTTACCTGTTTACATTTTATTAAGGCATAAAGTTATACATCATAAATAGCAGGGTTGCTATGAGTGACAGGCTGGTTGGTTGCGAGCATTATGGGGTTGCGTGGCCTTGTTTTAGTTTCTCAGTCACTTGTTGATCCAAAAAAAAAAACAAGATGGCTACAGACAAAATGCCAAAGTTGACACTTCAAAGTGGGAGTCCACAAAATAATAGTTGACATCATGGTACCTACATCCATTGTTTTTACAGTCAGTGCTTGACACTTGCCCTCAAATTTATTGGGAAAAACATTTTTCATGACTTTAGACTTTGATATCTCCTCAGTGGCAAAAATGGATTTTTACCATTCAAATTACGTTGGAAATGTATATCTGCTTCTCTTCTTTTGCAATAGGAACTACAAAGATTGCTTTTACCAATCTCTTACAATGTTCGTTAAGAGACATATGTTCAAAGCTCATTAGTATCTCAATACACCCATGGGCTACAACAGGTCTTTACTTTGAGCTAAATGCTAATGTCAAGTCAACAATATTAGTAGTAATAGTTACTATCGCTCTTATTTTAGAGTGTTTACAGTTTTTTTTTTGCTCATTTTGAGCCATGTCTTGCTCATTGCCTTCTCCCCAAGTTTTTGAAAGAAATCAAACCAATTTGCCTAGGTTTCAAAGGGTTAAAGTGTAATGAATTTGCATGAACAAATACTCAGCTCATATCTTTAAGTCCCATAGTCAGCATTTTTTATGATTTTTTAAAAGAATAATTTGAACAAAGACTCATAAAATAATTCAACAAATAGTGTGAATCCATATATAAAGTCCCTTAACAGGTTTTAAGGACTAATACAAAACCAAAAGAGAAATAAAAGTGCTCTGCAGAAAGGACGTCCTGAGGAGACCTCTGGCATGAACGATGTCAATCAAGGCCGGAAGTATTTTATCCTGTTTCACAAACTTCCATATACTTTGTTGCACAAAACTCTGTGTAAAGTATTTAATGACAGAAAGCACAAAGAAGAAAAAGAAAGCCTAGTACACCCTGTTTCAGTCTCTTCAAGATGTCTTTCCCCGGCTGCCTCCCTCCTCGGCGGGAACATGTGATAGCCATCGAGGACGTCGAGCTGTTTCACTCAGGATGTCTCTGGAAAAGCATGTGGGCGATAATGATGGAGCGCGAGAGAGGGGAGGGGGAGGGAAGAGAGAGAAAAGAGAAGAAAAAGAAGGTCCCCGAGGGCTTTTGGGGGCCTGCTAAGCAGCTCAACGGCTGCAAACAGCATCACAGTCCACATGTGCAAACATTTAAGATATCTGCTCGTGTAATGGGGTCAGCGTGGCCCCTCTCTGGGTGCACAGAGCACCGGCGCTCACTTCCAGTGAAGTTTACAGGAATGGGTGGCTCGTCCTGCACCAGTGTCGTGGGATAGGAGGATATTTGATGTTTTCCTCCTTACAACTAAGATTTTGTTCTTAGTTTGCACCCTGTGTGCATTACTTTTTCAGCCTGCTGTTTTTAAAACGACCTGATAAACTCACACGGAGCAGAGATGTTGCAGAAGTAAAGCGTGATTGGAGGCCGATAATTGTTTAAGCATTGCCTGGCTGAGTTCAAACTCTGCACCTGAGATAAACTGAGTCTGCAGAGGAAAACATCTCTCTACTCCCACCCTGTGGAAAATGTTTTTAGCTGGTAAAAGTTTGTGCAAAAGCAGTTTAACAAACACTGTTGCTTATCAAGATAATGCCAGTATATAAAAGTACTGCAAATAAAGTCTGTTTAGCAGTATTTTTTGCCATAAAGCTCCTCCAAAAAGCTTATTACAAGTAAATGTGTTGTAAGAGAGACAGTGCTCAAGCACCAAAAGTGAAAGTATTGACAATGACGAATTTGTGCCAAAATGCTGATGTGTTATCACGAGTTACATGCTGACTGAAATGTAAAACGAAACAAAATGAAAACTATCAGTTTTTTTTCTAATTTGAAACTTCATTTCTTTATAAAACTTTAATTTCAGTATAAATTAAAAGAGTATACGCAAATCTAAAAATAACCTTTTCTCTCGAACTCAATTAATAGTGGTTATTTATAATGTATTAATATTATAATAAATAAAAGAGGTGACAAGAGAGAGAGGATTATTAGATATTATATCTTAAAAAAGGGGGGAAAAAGTCCATAAAATTGTCATTCTTATAATTGTATATTTTAAATTATGTTAGAGAAAAAATATTTTAACTTTTTCTTATCATTTTCTTCTCTTTTTTTTTAAAATGACTTTTAGGTCTTTTTTTTTTTTTTTTAACAATATATTTATTGAAGTTTTGTGCAGATATATCAAGGTTAAAGATAACAGATAAACAGACATTAGGTACATTCAAAATCAGCATTTGAGTCCATGAGGTGAAAGAAGAAATAAAGAATAAAGAAAAATAAAGTCAGAGTGCAGCTCATGATTGTGGTCCTGTACAGGGAGTAGTTATGTTGTCCCAGTTTCGCTCAGCAAGTTAGACAAATCTTTGTTCTTTATATACCAAATATAGCCCCCCACACTTTCTGAAATATTTCTTGTTTATCTTTTAAAGTATACGTAATTTTTTCCAATGGTAAACATAAAGACATTTCTTTGAACCACTGCCCAATGCTAGGTTCGCCGATCTTCTTCCACGACAGAGCTATAACTCTCTTAGCTTGTAATATTCCTATATTTATGAAGAGCTTTTGACAGCTACTTTTAGGTCATTTTAATGTAACATTTTGCACATTTCTTGATAATTTCTGGGTCATTTTTTGTTAAATTTCTCATTGACTTCCTCTCATTTTTCTGACAGAAATACAGCTGATATGCTCAGGTTTTAAGGGGTTAAACTGCACCGGGATATTTCAGTGTCCTCTGCTGAGACCTGAGGATGCGTCTGTTTGTGGAGGAAACTTCAAACGGCGCTTCAGTTCAGGGTTAAGGGGGAAGTGGCAAGAGTCGAGGGATTAAAATGGAACAAAGCCGGAAGAGTCTGGCTGAGATCTTTATTTCAGGCACGGAAAGAGAGCCTCTTCCTCTGGTGGCGCCAGTCCTCTGCCACTGTTCCATTTCCTCTTCCTCCTCCTGGTCTGTGTCCGCAGAGCCCTCCTCCTCCTCTTCCTCCTCCTCCTCTGTGGCCGAGCCTCTGTCACCTCCATCATCTCCTCCAGAGGTGGTTTGTCTATCATCTATTCTCATCTCCAGTTATGCAAAAGACTACAGCTGCAACCATGAGTCGACTAATTAAAAAGGTTAAAAAAAAAGACAAACCTGCAACCAATCACCAGTCACCGAATATTCAAACCACTGATTTACTGGTTCCAGGTTGGAAAATGTGAGAATCACTGCACCAGTTGCACTGAGGCAACTGGTATAAGATGCATTAAAGTCAGATTATTAATTTTTGCTGAAAAACAGGCAGATAAATGAAAATATCTATGAAGTTTTCTAACATTAAACCTTTGAAACCTGGATCAACATCACTATTCTTGAGCTGCATTCACAAGTTTAACATTTGCCATTTTTATTTTTTATTTTTTAAAGGACATTGAGCAGCTTGGCAAGACATATTTCACAAAGTGAAAGAAGTGAGAAGATTTTGAAAATATATATTTTTAAAAAACTATAGAAAAAAAATGTTCAAAGAACCGTCTTTATTATTATAAAAATGATACTTTTATAAATATTTTTAAAAAATTACTATCATTTTTTAGGCTTTCTTCAGGTTTGTCTCATTTTTAACTTTTTTTTTAGCTAAGTTTTTCATATTTTCAACTTTTTTTTTGCAAATTTCTTGAGCAAATTGGCTTAATTTCTTTACAACATGGAGAAAATAAAGCAAAGAGAAATATTCTTTTTAATTTTCTCATCTTTTTTCCACGTTTTTTGAGAAATCAGCCAATTTTCTCAAATTTCAAAGGGTTAACTGGCATTAGTCAACATAAAATACCAGTAATACTACACAGAGTAAGGCTATAGCAGCAGCTGAGTGCGTTAAGTCAAGCTTAGGTGCTTTTTATTCTTTATGAATTCAACTTTTTGTTTATAAAACAAGGAATGTGTATTTTTTTCCTTTAAAAGTCACACAGTTTCACATTAAAACTTCAACATGAGCAGGAAATGTTTTTTAAGATTTGCTCCAACACAAAACAGAAGCAGCAGTGAACAGTTTGGAAAACAGCTCTGTGTGGCAGCTGATTTTATGACTGAAACTGATGTTTATCAGTAAACTTTTCCTTTTTTCTCCAAATCAATTTTCTCCTCTCAGCCCAAAGATGACTCACAACTGGAGTTGACTGGCTGCATGTCAGCAAGTGGAGCGTGTCATTACAGGCTTTGCATAATATTTGGTGTTTCGTAACGATTTCTGACTGACAAAATGATCCCAACTTACTCAGTTCCACTAACTGGCTTTTTCTAGCTTTCAACTGGGTCACATGGTCTTCGGGAGCAGAGGGGATTTTTGTTTGGTTGTCATGGAGATGGATTTGTTGACATGCAAGCTCAGTAGATATCTCCTTTGAGGTTGTTAACCCTTTGAAACCTGGATTGACATGTTTTTTTTACGCTGCATTCGGATGCATTTTGGAAGCAGTTCAACCCTTTATAGCCTGAGCTAATTGGTTTGGTTTCTTTTTCAAAAAAAGGGAAGAAAGGCATTAATCAACTTGGCAAGAAGTGTCTCACAAATTGTAAGAACTGACAAGAAATGAGCTGAAAATTAAAAAGGGGGAGATTATAAGAAAATTATATAAAACAACCAACGGAAAAATGTAATGAAAACTACATTTAAAACTGACAATTTATATATATATATATATATATATATATATATATACACATACATGTGTATGTGTGTAAATGTATATATGTATGTAAAATCTTATTACGTTTTTTTATAAATGTTTTTTCAGTGTTTTTTGGATAATTTTCTAATAATCCTCCCACTTTTAAAAACAAATTTATAAATATATATATTTATATTTATATATATAAAATTATACATTTTAATTTTCAGCACTTTTTTCAGGTGATTTTTGTTTCTTTGTTTTTTACTTTTCATTTTTTGTTTGAGTAAAACCCTAAACAAGCCTTGTGATATCACTGTTTTATGACTCTGCAGTGCTCCCAGATTTTAGACGTATTCCTAAAACTCAGCAAAACAAAACAGGCCCCAGCTGTGTTGAAAAGAGGAAGCTGCCACACAAACATCCTTATAAATCACTTTTCTTTATTTAAATCAGCGTTAGGCAGTTATGCTATGAACAACACAGGAAAATAAAAATAAAAACAGTGACAAAAAGAAAGACATTAAAACATGAGAGAGATCCAGTTAACATTAACTGCACTTGGCACTGGATAGACGTTCATGGAAAGAGGAGAGAGAAAAAAATATACACATTTTTTTCATACTCAAAATAGAAGTGCCTCCAGTAATCATTAAGTCGACCGCTGGGAGTGAAAGACTGGAGAACTTAAATATGGTCTCAACAGTATTTAGACATCAATAAAATACCGTTTTATTTTCCAAGATTCAAATCGATCTCGTCAGCCTGCGACTGCCTCCGTGCTGCGGTGGATCTGCGCGAGTACGACGGGTGAGGTGCTATGGCGTCGACAGTAATATTGCTACAACTGCTCGCACCCGTTCATTCAGCTCCAGATTTACACGGAGAGAGGAGGCAGAGGCGAGGCTATCTGACGAGGAACAAACAGTATCACTCCCCCGAAAAATCCTCCCCTCACCACCCACAAACCCCAAAGTACCATCACACACCCGACGTCAAGCTCAGGGGCTTTCCTTTGTGTATTTGTCCCTTTATAAATCAACCATCAATTCTTCATAAAAACGTGGAGGAACTTCTGTTACCACAATACACTCCATTTACAATGGTAGTAGTGCACAGCAACAAAAGGAAAAAAAGTCAATGAAAAAAAATGTTAAGATATAAATTGAACTCCAACAAAAAAACAAAAAAAGTAAAAGCAGAACAAAAAGTAATCCCTCTCCCAGAAAAGAAAAAGTCATGATATCATTTATAAAAAACCGACATAAAAATGTGATCAGTTCTCGCTCACCTGGAACAGATGCTGAAAGCGGCCCGTGGCTGTTTGTGGTGGACCCTGATTGTGATTTTACAGAAACTTTGCATCAATTTATCCCCTCCGGAGGTTTTAATCAAAAAAGGAAAATAAAATTGAGTGACGATTTCCCGACTTGATTTTTTAACCTTCTCCACCAGTGAAAATTAAGACACCGACGGAGCAACGTTAACCCTTTCAATTTAAGTAAAGGAGGGGTTTCAGTGTAAATCTGCAAAATGGAATTTGTTCTTGTGGGCTTGCGAGGAAAAGTGTGAGTCAATCCCAAAACCAGGAGAGAAGAGAGGCAGAGAGGAGAGAGAGGAGGAGGTGACGGCTCGATTCCTGCTGATGTTTGAGGATCAAGAGCCGAGAGAGAGAAGAAGAAGGATAAATAGATATATACTCTGCGATGTGGGCGAGGGGGAGATGTGTGCATGTCGTGTGTGTGTGTGTTTGTGTATATGTGTGTGTGTGGTCGTGGTCTGTCCGTCCAGTGCTTTATCTGACGGTGACTCCTAGTTTTTCCAGCACGCGGACTCCTTTCTCCTGGTACTCCTCCCGGGTCAGCCAGAAGTTGTCCTTGTCCTTCATGATGTCGGCCAGCACGGCTCCGCCCAGGAACACCATGTGCTTTCGCCTGGGAGGATCCTCGATCCGGATCTTGAATTTCTACAAGACAAGGGGACACAGAGACATAAAACACGTCCCCGTGTAACAAGAACTGACCTGCAGAGTAAGGCGGAGTTCACACTGCAGCTCCAAGTGTCCCAATGCTTTGTTTTTTTTTAGTCTATATATCATAAACATCGAAATTCGATCCAGAGGCCTAAACACAGTCATGTTTCTGCAGGTTCATCAAATTCAATTCAAGACTTCTTCAGATCTTTTTAATCCAACGTAAAATGCAAATAATGTGTGTTATTAGATCACATTTTTTCACACAGCATATAACTAGAACAAGAAAAAAATGCTATTTCTAATGATTAGTTAACCCTTTGAAACCAAATTGGCATTACTTCTCTCATAAAGGGAAGAAAGCAATGAGCAACTTAAAAAAAAATGACCCCAACGTTAGCACAAGATTAGGGGTTTAAAAGGACAAAGAAATGTACCTGAAAATTTGCAGATAAAAAGGAAAGTTTAAAAAAGTGTGCTCAATAATAATAAAACTATCCATCCATCCATCTAGAGCTCATCACCTTTTCCATGTTTTCAAAAGAAATCCAACCAATTTGCTCAAATTGAAGGTTTCAATACTCGTGCAAGGCATCTGAATGCATTACAAAAAAGTGATGTTAAAACTTGTAAAACCTGTTTGCACCAGGTCTGATGGCACCAACTAAAACTGCAAAATACCTCCCTAACTAACCAACTACCAAAAAATAAACAAACATGTAAACAGCCTCCAGCAGAAACTATCTACTGCAGATAAAAAGCCACTTTTTAACTCATTTATAGTCGCATAACGTCTCTCAAAAAAACCCTGCAGTCAACACTTAACATCTCATAACTAACATTACTGCCTTCTGCAAGCACGAAAAATCTACAATCGTCTTGCAATAGCATCGCTCCAGCCGTGACTTCAACAAATGTGGGCCAGGGGAGTGCAGAGATGAGGCTAATGGCCTCTTCTCTACGTCTCTATGTCCCTACCATCGTCCTTCAAGCTCCCGAACACCTTTCACTGTGACCTCAATCACACACCTGTAACGTTTCGTGACTGCAACTCGCACAGTCGCATTGACGAAATCTGTCCACAGATGGACAGACAGACATAAACCTGGCAAAATACTCAAAACGGCTCCTCTGTCACCTGGACCACATTTTGACATGATAACACACACACACACACACACACACACACACACACACACACACACACACACACACACGGTCAAAACAACAATACTAACATTGAATTTTAGGCTTTGAGACTTGCACGTACCCTTCTAACATTGGTTCATTCAAATCAAAATTCAGATTACTACAATTACAAGCACGAGATCTGCTGTCATAATTTTGGAGCTTGGTTCAACCAGCGTTAACATTACATAATAATCATCAAGATCTGTATCTTATCGTGACAGTTTTTTTGGCCAACAAGCTGTAAACAAAATATTTGCGTAAAGAATTATCACCTTATAATGTTGATGAAATACACATGTTGGCAACAGGCTGCCGATTCAAACATCCAGCAGACACAAAGTAATATTAGCACTTTTTTTAGTCTTTTTATGATTAATAATTAAAGTTAATTGCAACATGCACTCCTCTTTAGCTCCGTTTTGGTCTTCACCAACTACTAAATGATTTACGAGCAAACCCTGCTGCAAGTGGAATCAGCTGAGATGAGAGCGGTAAAAGTGAACCAAAACAGTTCAGTTTTAGGTCATGAAGCCATAAAAATAACCTAAAAATAACCTTAAAAACATGCTTAAAGGCTGCGAGCAACACGTTTGCATTTAATCGTTTGATCTTTTACGAATGTGAAAATAAGTGATTCTCCACCCAAAATCCGCTTTAAATGTGGCTCCAGCTCACGTCAGATAAAACTTAGTGACAAGCGCTTAAGACGACAGAAGCATCAAAACATAAATACAAACTCTACAAACCTCTGCTGCCGCACCTCTCTGCTCTCTGTCTGTACGCTCAGTTTGCTCCAAACACTCATATTTTCACCAAATAGGGCTAAAGACGCCGCTTCTGTTTAATGCTCACATGGTGAGCAGTCTAAACGTAGTTTCAACAAACAAACAGCTAAACGGTGCAAGATACAAATGAGGTGGTGTGTTAATAATAATTTGGCTGTTTTGGAGATAAGGCGAAGCATGTGGAATTTGCAACAGAAAGTGTTGAAAACATTTTTATTGATGTTTTGATTAGTCTTTTCCTCCTGTGAGCTCTTGTCAGACCTGGAATTCACTGTAAGCGACATGAGTTAACCACAGCCGCTACCAAGTATTTGGTGTAAAAAAATATTTGGGCATCTATAATATAAAGACTTCATTCCAAAATTAGATAAACAGTCGAGGAAAAGCGAAGCCGGCAGCAGTTGCGGGCAGGAAAGTAAAGCACATAATGACTTGCTTTTAAACTCATGAGTCATCTGCAGACCTTTGTTTACAAAATAGCTCAGAGTAAAATCATCAGTGTCTTTGGGACACTGAAGTGGAAATGTGATGTGGGGATATTTTCCCCAAACAAATATTTATCACTGGGAGGTGAACCCCACATTTGTTGTTATTAAAAGTGTTCTGTTTAAGTAAAATGAGCGTCTGTTAACCTCCAGCACCACCTGGTGGTGGACGTCGTACACTGCACCGGTCTGACACAAAACAGGACGGCAAACTTTGCTCCTAAACCTCGCAGATGTGTTTAAGACTGTCCAGGTAGTAACAGCACATAATTCAAGGTGTTTGATTTACTCTACTGTGAACTCCGTGTGTGGGATTTACCTCTCGAGAACAAAGGAGATACTGTCAGGTGTCAGTCGCCGTTTACACACGAAACTTTACTGCTCCCTCACATGTGGGAAACCTCGCTCAGGCCAACTCAAACAAACCCAGAGAATCAGCTGGAAATATTAATTCACACCAACTGAGAGGCCCAGTGTAGTAAAGCCAGACTTTTTCTCATCTGGATGTTCAATGACAGTTTTTTAAGATGACACTGATCGATCAATCACCCGCCATGAAGTTGATTGTAATTTTAGCGTTATTTATTTGGAAAATGTACCAGTTGGATTGATAAAACAAGACAGATATTTATTAAAATATTATTAGCAGGTAGCAAAAAAGCAATAACCACGAAAAAGTCTCCAACGAGAGCTGACTGGAGAGAAAAAGTTGTGGAAATTTATATTACGGAACAACTGACTTTTTCCTCAAAGACGTCACTGAAAAATGTAAAAAAATATTGAAAGAAGTGGAGATCCTATTTGAATTTGAAGTTTTATTTTATATGTTTATCTTGTTTGGAGAATCGTGTTTTATGATAAACAGAATGGACTTTGGCCTATTAATGAGTGAAAGACTCCTCGCTTCTTAACATGGAAAAGTAAAGAAAAAAAGGAGCAAAAAAACACCAGGATCGTCATGAATCAGGATCATGGATCACAAGGACCTTGTAGGATGTTAAAGGACAATTGTGGACTTGAAGGATGCACAGTCCTTGATACTGAAATATAACCTACGATGACCCTGTCTGTTGTTTCTTGTCTTGTCTTTTGTGTTCTTGACACAAAACAATTACAAAATAAATCATATTTAAAAAAAGAAAAAAAGAGATCACAGTACAACTGACACTAACCAAGTTCTAATCTGAGCTAAAACTAATGTTGTGTGACGTGTTTTCAAAGTCAAACTGTAAACCACACCTTAGAGCTCTTTCTGTATTGCTCTTCACGCAGAATAATCAGAAATGTTAAGGGTTTATCGCTCACCGAAAGCTTGGCCACATCTCCCTTGAGGACACGCTCCAGGTACAGCTGCTTGAGTTCCCTCTCCAGCCGAGACGGCAGGCCGGGGTACATGGTGGATCCTCCCGACAGCACGATGTGTTTGTAGAACTCAGGCCTGACGACGCGGAGACAAAAGGGGGTGAGAACCAGGAGGAGACAACATGCACACAATAACAGTAATAACACATGCATTTTTATAGCACCTTTTGTGCAAGAAATGCACCCCAACGTGCTTTTCAACAAAGAAATTACATTAACAAGTGCTTGACGTGAAGACATAAAATACATAAAATGCATCTTCACATGGATAAAACCCATTTGATAATACTAATAAAAGTAAGATAAAAATAAGGATAAAAATACAATGCACAGAATGCATAACATAAGATGGAAAAAAACACTGGGATAATATTAATTAAAATAATGCAAAAATAGAGTGTATGAAATGCATAGAATTAAGGAAAATATAAGATTTTAAAGAGCAGAGTGAAGCAAAAATGCAAAGCAGCTAAGTCAGAGCTGGTTAAAGGCTTAAGTGAAGAGATACGTTTTTAGTTTTCCTTTGAAAAATGTTCAGCAAGGTGGCTTCTCTGATATCTATAGGCAGTGTGTTGCAGAGCTCTGGGGTGTAACTGACAAATGCTGTAACCCCAATTTTCTTTTTGCTGTTTTTGAAATTAACCCGCCTGCAGATATCGCAGTGTGAATGAAGGCAAGTAAGGACAAAGAGAGTTAGCAATGTAGAGAGAAGCAACTTTTTAAAACCATACAAGTGACATATTTTCCCATTTTAAGTCTACAAATGTTGAAAAATGTCCCTTAGTGAGTTAAGGTGAATTCTACAAAATGGATCATTCAACTTGACAGGAAGGAATAAATAATGGCGTATTTGGTTTCCATGCGTACATTTTCTTGGATATTTCCACTCTTTTACATACCCAAAGATCCATTTTCATAGTTTCCATACAGAACTCTGGTGTGCAAGAAATATTTAGTTTGATATCTAAAACCCTCTACTGCTTCAGTGGGAGCTCTGCTGGGCCAACACCACCGTTTTGCATATCTGTATCTGTGTGTGTGTGTGTGTGTGTGTGTGTGTGTGTGTGTGCTGTGGCTTGTTAATGTTGTGTATTAACGTGTGTTAGAGCCGTAACAGTCACTTTTAGTGCATATATACTGGTGTATTCTTATCGATTCGTTTGGCCTCACCTGGTGTCTATATCTGCAGCCTGGATGGTGTTGAAGAGGAGCTCGGCCACTCCGACACCCTCCACGTTGATGAGGTGGGGCTGGAACAGCGCCTCGGGGGCCTCAAACCGCTCTCCTCCCACCTTGATCACACGACCATCTGGCAGCTGGAGATGTGTGGGAGGGAAGAGATGAAAAGAGACGGAAAAAACGAAAACATGACACCACTGAAGAGGTAGGATTTAATGTATGACTCAGCCGAGAGTCATAAATCTTGACCGAAAGAAGTTTAACGTTTGTTGTATGAAAGGAAGTCATAACTTCTCAATGCACCTTTTTTTTAAAGAAAAATGTGTTACTGCATAATATTGTACAACAAGTTCAAGCACAGAGTGTGTAGGCTCCAAACTGAGTAGAGTAAATGTGTGTGTGTGACTATAAAAAGGCTTCATTCAGCCGAGGGCAGTGGGAGGAAGCGGAGCCCAGCCACCGCCGCAAAGTGGCTGCACAGGAAATGATGTAACGCACAGTTCAGGGCCCTTCGGCCACAGTTACATTGCCCTCCTTGTTTCGTGCACACAAAACCATACTTACACATACATGTTCACACACCTACACACACACACAGTCGCCTACACTAACCCAAACACACACGGTCAGTGAGCTCTGAGACACAACATGTGCTCGCTAAGGCGTGCAGTAACACAGACTTCAGGACCTGCGTTTAGACTCTGTGGTTCCCTCTGCAGGGAAAAGGGTCTTGGAAAGAAAAGCAAGCCTGGCGGAGGAGTGCTGCACCCCCATATGTTTGAGTCCCAGAGAAAACAGTTAGTCAGCAGCACTGCCCTGTCCTGCAGCAGCCAACAGAACCAACAACGGGCATGTGGTAGTCTACTTAGCGCCGTGCAGAAACAGATTTAGTTACCCCATTAGCTTTGATTGCCTCAAAATACGGCCGCTTCTGAATAACAAATCCTGCGATGCTATTTTGAGCAGAAATGGGAAACTTGTGTGCATGAAAATAACTCATTTTACATTAAAAAGTAAACATAACGAAATAAGAAAATCACAGAGTGCTGAAAGTACGTTGCCAACTGACGCAGAAATGGCCAACCTATTTAAAAAATAAACCGCTGCTTTATGTGGAAACAAACTATGGATGTGGAGTTTAAAATCAATATCTTTAGCAGTTATTTTGCACAATTCAGTCTCAAACACACCAAATCACCAAAATGGAACGGGTCCCGTTTCTGTTTGAGCATGCAATTTTGAACCAATCAGCACATTTTGACCAAAAATAAATTAGTTGGGAACCTGAAAAGGTGGTTCAAAAAATAGGTTTTTATTGACCTGAAGTGCGAACAGTGACAACAAGTGGATGTGTAAATTCAGGTTGGAATGAGTCATGCTTGTAATAGTTTTCTACCACTTATGATTAATAGTTATTGCATGCTTGTTTTTGTAATGAAAGTAAATATCTGTGACTAATAACAGAACAGAAGCTCACAGTTAATGCTAATCTAGGCAATCTGCCACTTTGCCATTTCTTTCCGCTGTGTATTGTCCAACAGCATCCGTTGAGAACAGATCGTTGATTACAATGGTTTTGCTCAAAACTGGTAGAAATGCAACTTAAATCTAAAAAAGAAAAGTTTGAAGAACGAGAGCTAATTTGGTGAAAAAGGAGGAAAGTGTCCTGGCCGTTTTTTTTTTGAGCTCATGTCTTTAATTTAGCTTAGTCCTCTATTTCTTTAAGAGGATGTGCTCTTTTTTATGGCATATTTATTCAATAAATGAGAGCAGGAAACATGGGGACAGCACCGGGGTGACATTGAATGGTACCACGTGTGAACAAGAGGGACAAGCTGGAGGTTATAAAACTGCAGCAGTAACCTACTACAACTTCTCTTTTTGGATATTTAATCAAATTGTTATGTTTCCCTTTTTTATCCAATTCCTTTTTCCCCGAACTCATGCCAACTGAGTGAAGAGTGCCCAGAGTGTCCATGTGAGGGCAGCAACTAGTTTTTAAGTCAGGCTTCACACCGGCTACTGTGTCTGCACACCTAATGAAACCACAGACAGCTGCTTACATTATTAGCTCCACAGCAGTTTAACAGCGCTGAGAAACAGCCCTCAAAAACAGATACATCCACATCCTAAACTCCCTCTGCAGGTATAATGGAGAGACTGTCCAAACAACCTGGTAGTTTTTATTGAAATAAATAAGATTTATCAGTTTTATTCTGTTGAAAATGAAAACATGCGAGTATTTACCGTGTATGATTCCACCAACACGGTGGTCTCCAGCGCCAGCTTCTGCTCCTGCTCGATGTTGTAGCCAACATAGCACAGCTTCTCCTTCATCATGCGCACCGTCTCAAAGTCTGCAGAGTGATTGAAGGCGTAACCCCTCAACAACAACAACTGCGAAAAGGGAGAAAAGAAGCAGAAAGAAGTTGAGGAAGGTCAGAAAACATTAATATTCCTAGTTACCATCCATTCGTTCCCTTCTTTTCTCAAATGAAGACCCTGTTGTTTCATTTTACAAAGACGATTCAGACTCCTAACACCTGAAACACACTGCATGCATGAGCAGCGCGTGACGGCAACCTCGTCAAACTGCAGCGTCTTGCACACTCATGATGTTCACACTGGCAGCGTTGTTGCTGTGACGCTCCTGCAGAGCTGGCTGCTGCTATGAGAACTATATTTCCACAATTATAAGCAAATATTACATTTATGTATGAAGTCGTGCAAACTCCAGCATTGTCAACAACACGGCTCTGCAAATGTTTCAGAATAAAATGCCTTTTGTCAACAACTGATGGGATTCTGTCGACAGAGACGTTGTCAGAGGGCTTTTATTTTGAAACTGAAACAGGAAAGTTTGAGTAAAACATATATTTGTGTTTCCTCATGTGTACGATGAAGACATTGAACCTGTGGTTAAAGGTGGCAGAGCCAATATGATTAGCAAAACACCATTTTCACCGTCCATGTCTGCTCACACAGGGCGGCTGTGGCTCAGAGGTAAAATTGCTCCCAATGCTGCATCATCGGAGTGTGAATGTGGCACCATGTACGGTAGCCTCAGCCACCACTGTGTGAATGTGTGTGTGAATGGGTGAATGTGACATGTAGTGTGAAAGCACTTTGAGTGGTCAAAAAGACGAGAAAATCGCTATACAAGTGCAGTCCATTTGCTGCTCTGACTTGTTAACATGGGTGCCGAAAACCCCCCCAAAAAACCCAACAGGTTCTGCAACGCTCACGTGCTGCTCACACAGAAAGTCTGTTCAAGCGCAAAGACCAAACAAAACTTCCAGATTATGATGATAACCCATTTCATGAGAATGAAGTCCAACATATTAAACTAAAAAAGCATGAAAATGTGGATTTTATAAGTAGAATGATGCCTCTGCAGTAAATTATGACGGTGCAGCGCCACTAAGTCTTAAAACGTCTAAGTTTTGTTGTGTTATTCGTCACTATGTCTCGAGAGAGTCTCGTGCATGACTCGATACCTTGATGAGGTAGCGGGTGATGTCCCTGCCTGCAATGTCCAAGCGTCTTGTCAGATGGGGCAGGCTGAAGCCCTCATACACTGGACAGATGTGTGTCACACCATCTCCCGAGTCCACCACCACACCGGTCAGAAGGCCTAAAACACACAGACAGACACACACACACACTACAGTTAATAATCTACAACTCCACCACGCTAGGTGTGTTTGTGTCTGTGTTTTATCCAGTGTGTGCTTTGGGCTCCTGATTGTTGGCCTTGTTAGCTAAATAAACATACAAAACCTGGAAAGATAACACATCCGATGAAACAATTAACTGCTATTTAACCGGTGGGTAGTAAAGAAAATGGTAGAGCAGCGTACAGAGTGGTGAGTGTGAAACGGTGCAAATTTTCAGAATTCATCTGACGCATCTTAAAGGTAGGATTTCAATTAAAAAACTTCAGATAATGTCAGGATATCGTGTCTGTCACTGGAAGATTAAGAAGTGATGTTCATGCGACTTTCTGCCACAAAGAATAAAATATCTGCTATCCAGTAGTCTCATAAAACAAATCTTTGCACAAACTATTTGACAAGGGTGTGGTGGTCAGATACCGCCACACAAGAATACTTCAACTATTAAAATGCATTCTGCCTCTGAGCTGCTGAACTACTAATCATTTGCCAGTTTTAAGACGGATATAACTCTGGTGTCAGGGGAGTTTGTGGGTCAGAGGTTTGTTGAAATAGAACACCTGCGAAATTTTTCTGATATGGGTTAAACTTGCAGCCCGAGCGTGCATGTGCGTCCTCCTACCTTGGGCATACAGGGTCAGCACAGCTTGAATAGCAATGTAGACTCCTGAAAATTGGTAGGTCTCAAACATCACCTGCAGGAGAAAACATCACACTGTAAATACAACTGTTTGTTGCTGTAGAGCTGACAACACATGCACAAATGTACCTCTAACATCCATCAGTGATACAGAGCGGACAAGACTTTCTGACCCACTGTAAGACGTGCATAAAGTAGCCAACACACAGCGACATACCTCAATGATTTTTTCGCGGTTCTTGGTGGGGTTCATGGGCGGCTCGGTCAGCAAGATCTTGCAGTTGCGGGAGTCGATGTTGAGTTTCTCTGGGCCGAAGGTGTAGTCCCACAGGTGCTTCATGTCATCCCAGTTCCTGACGATGCCGTTCTCCATGGGGTAGTTGACCTCCAGCATGGAGCGCAGCTCGCTGGCCTCGTCCCCCACCATCAGGTCCTGGAGAGAGAGGTTAAAGGTCAGCAGGGATGAATATTTACAGGCTCTGCAGTGTGGCTCTCCACTTCTGTTTAAAAGCCAGTTTGCATCAATAGGCGGGTTTCCATTGCAGGTTTGCGCAAAATTTAAGTGATATTTTTGAAATGTTGAACACAATTGCGACATGACTGCATTTCCACTGAGTGATTTTATGTGATTTCTCCTCCCATGATAACATTACAGTAACCATGGCGATGGATGTTCAAAACATTAGCAGGGTTATTTCTCCTGCAACAACCGCACTAGCTGTCATTATTTCCAATCGAAGGCGACGCAGGCATGTTATGAGAGCGATAATGGAAAGGCGAGCCCCTTATAAGTGGGAGCAGCCAAATATGACGGATTTCGGAGAGGTGATGGTCCACAATTTCACGAAGGAACTGTGGATTTAAATCTTCCGGATGATCCGCTCAACTTTTGAAGAGTTACGCGATGCAATGACACCTCCTGTAGCACCTGCTGCATCATGAGGGAGGGAGCCAGTAACTACCGACAAGTGCATAGCCATAGCAACATGTGACCTATAAAAGCAAAAAAGGGCTTTCAGTGCAGTTTTGCGAAATATGGCTTTTTTGGAAATGGCTGCAAGACCACATGCAAGCGTAAAAACTTTTTTGGGATAAATAGGAGGGTTTTTTTTCTTCGGAAATTGACGTGTTTCTATTAGACGTATTTTATATTTGCAATATCAATTTGTGCAATTTGAGGGTTAATGGAAACCTGCCTACTGAGAGTCACTGGGAGTAGAGATGAGCACTGTTGGTTAAGATCAACAGAATCAGTCAATTCAATTTTTCCATTTGGCCCGCTGGTCTCATAAAACGGGAGAAACTGGATCATCACACCAAGTCATACGTCTGACGACGAAAGTTGCATTAATATTCTCGCCCAAAATAGCTTTCTGTTTTAAAACTCAGTTACCCAGCATGCACAAGCCATCATTTTCCATGCATCGACACCTGGAAACACTTGCGTTTCCCTCTAGCTACAGTAAACCACTTGTTTTAGCACCATTCAACTAGCTGCATGCAAGGCAGCCTGGCAATGTAAACAACCGCTGGGTTAGAGCTCAGTGTTAGCCACACAGTCAAGCATCTCACGTTCCACTTGGAGACATCAAAAGCCTACTGAAGGCAGCCATTTTATGGGTTCATCCTGTGTGCTTTGGCATTAACAAAGTACCAGTCACAGGCATTGCCTCCATGTGGTCTCAATAAAAAAAAAGGAAAAAAGGAAAACAGAAAAACAGATGTGCTTCCGTCTTCAACTTTCAGCTGTCTGCCATGAACCCTCAAGTGTGGACACTTCCTCTGTAAGGTGAAACACCCGCACATACTCAGGCAAAAGCTCTGAATTTAAATAAGATGTGTTTGTGGCGACACCACAGTGAGGTAAAAAGATCTGTGATGTACATCGGTACACAACATTTATCATTTAGCACCAAGCATTATAGCTGCATTTGACATTTTAAGTTCTTTTTAGCTAAAAACTGTTAATATTTCAGTCCTTAAATAGCATCAGGACTGGTGGGGTGGGGGGCTGTCAGGATGCGCCAGCAGATCAGAGGCTCTGAGAATGGGAATCGGTCCAAAATCTCTTTTAGCACTCCATCGATAACAGCTGGCCTATGATTCATCACAGCCATTTCTGCAACACTTTCAGCCTGGGGAGAGGAGCGCGTTAACGTAAGGGCTGTATATCTATCGGACTCTCTGCCGCTCATCTGGCCGACTCTCAAACTCAACGGCAACTAGTTGGAAAGTAAAAGAATGGGATCGTTGTGTGAGTAAAAAAACACAAACAAGAAAGAAAACAAATTAAGAAAAGACACTGGACAAAAAAAAAAAAAGAGTTTAATTCGGTTGAGATGAAAACATAACAACTCTCCGGAGCAGGCAAGAACAGGAGGCACACACCAACCTGAACTTACCATCTTCTGTGCATTCTACTTCATCGAGGGGGAACAAAACATGGAGGAAGAGGAAGGTAGATATAATATAAAAAAAGATGAATAAACAAAAGGATTGGAAAGAACAGGAGAAAGATAGAGACAGGCTTCATGCTAAAATAACGGGAAATTGGCAGACATTTAGACTTCTGCTGCCCAATAAAACCCAAATTACAGGATCTAATTCAAACATTTCATATTTGCAGGACTGTACTGGAGATACTCTTGTTTGTACTGGGAGGAGGTCTAAAGCAAGCTGGCTCAGCTGATGGTTGGAGTATTGATTCTGTTATCTAACAGATTTCAGAAACGACTGGCACTCTTACTGGAGCTTACTGTGAAATTTTAACAGATCTCTTAAAGTGAAATTAGGCAGTGTGTGGTTTTGGCTTTGTGCTTGTATTAGAAACTGACTTTGCTCTGTTGTGTGTGATTTCTAGTCCTGTTTTTCACTATTGTTTACAGACTTTTTTATCTAATCTGTGGTTTCTTGATCAGTTTTCACCCTTGAAATCAAGATTTTTTCTGGTCAAATAAATCAGTCTATCCTGCAGCATCAGGCGGACCAGTTCGTACCTTGATCTCGATGTTTCCGACTTTGGCTGTCGAGCGGATGATGGGTCTCCCAACAAGCGCAGGGAAGATGTGCTCTGGGAAGTTGGAGCCTGCATAGCCGCACTTGACAAACTAGAAGAGAGAGAGAAAAGAAAAGTAAAGCACAGAGGAAGTGGTGTAAGGAAATACATTTGAGTACTGATGAGATAAACTGTGCAACACAGCCAGACAACGTCCCGGTCATCCTGCTGATAACAGCGGGCTTAATTAGCATTTAGACAGAGATAAAAATGTATCCACCGACGTCACAAGGCCACAACCACCATGCATGTGTGAACAGATACAAACATCTGCAGCTGGCGCCTGCTTCAGTCTTCATTGCAATGGTAGAAAATGTATGTCAGAATGAACAGATAAAAAATCAGCATATTATAAGGGTTAATTTAATATCAATAAAATAAAGAAATAAATAGATTTTAAAAAATAAATTAGGTATAATTCTCAAAATAAAATAAATACTAAAATTAAAATATTAGTCAAAAATTAATTTTAGATTTAGAATAGATCTTTATTTCAAACATGGAAAATAAAAAAGACAACAAAAATAAAAATATAAGCGAAAACAATAACATCAGAATGCCACCGGAGATATTCAATAAACAAACATAAGTACCTCATGTCCGAGAAGAAGTAGGAAGAAGTAAATTAAATTCTTGGTTGATTTATTAATAGTTAATACTTTATCAGTACTTTTTTTAATATTCAAAATCAGTGATAAGCGGTTCCTTTCATGGGGCTTGGTGATATCGTTCATCACAATGTTTCCTAAATAATTAAGTATTATGATACATCAAAATCAAAAGGGCGAGTATTTATTATACTAAAGATTGTGACTCAAGACTTTTTTCCAAACTGCTAGTGTTAATGGGTAAAGTCAAGGATGATCCACCGAGCAGTATTTCACTTATCAAACTTTTTAGAAACAAGTGCACTCAGTTCATTCCCCAACAAAGGACTTTGGTTAAATAAAACGTTAAGAAAAACAACCGAGGTGACCCGATTCTGTCTGTAATGTAATTTAAACAGCTGCTGTTTGAATAACCATCTAACAGAACCGGTTCAACTTCCACGGTGAGTTTTAGGGAAAGATTGTGAAATTTACAAGTGAAACAAACAAGAGTCGTCTTTCTCCTTGTTTTGCAGCTGCATGCGCTCGGCAGACGTGCACAGCGAAGTTCAACCGTCAGCTTTTTACAGTGGACAATGATGTGAAACAGCACGCATCAGGGCTCTGAAAATATGCCGGTGACGTCTGTGGCTGTGGTTCAGACTCATCTCACTTCCTCTTGACTTCTCAATTCAACCCTGACAGAGGGCAATTATTTTTTTCTGGCTTTGCATCACGCTCTTGAAAAAGTCACGCCTCAAAAAAAGCCTTGTTAGTCAGTAGGATGCTGAGCCGGCGTCCTTTCTGACTGCTGACAAAGTTTAGACAGGAAGTGTTACCTGAGTGACTCCTTAACATAAACACAGATCAGCAAAGTGCTTTTTTGCTGAAAGGGATAAAAACGACTAATTTTGTAAAAAAAAAAAAAAAACAAACACAGCTGCTTGAAAATCCCCTCAATTCCCTTGAATAATATTATATCATATTTATACAATAACTGGCACTTCTAGTATATCTTATATCTCATACTACTGTGCTATTTCATACCAGACTTTGTTGTTACTGTGTTACACCGGAGCAGCTCTGGTTTAGGAGGGAGAGCAGTCGTCCCCCAATAAGAAGGTCTCTTGTCCCTGCAGTCTACATGTCTAAGTGTCCTGCCCCCCAAATTGCTCCTGATAGCTATAATGTGCCATCGTGTGTGAGCGTGTGTGTGAATGGTTGGCATCTTGTGTGGTAGTCTCTGCCACCTGTGTGTGATGGGTAAATGTTGGCTTGTGTTGTAAAACTTTGAGGTGTTGCTAAAACTAAAAAAGCGCTATAGATTCAGTCTATTTACCATTTACTGTTTGACACATTACATGCTTTATTATAAATACATATTATGCTATACTGATGCAGACAACACAAGGTATCATTACTTAATCACACTGTATTAAAGCCGCAAAGATAAACCGAATCGTTTTTAACTGATTTGGGTCATTTTTTTTAGGAAATAAAAAGTCAAAATTATCTGACTCAACTTGATGTTTCTTTAAGCACTGGGAACAGAGTAACGGTTTTTGATTTGGCTTAGGGGAGGGACATTCAACTTTACATGTATTTTTTTTAAATATCATCAAAATCCCAAAGCCCACAAGTGGGTTTTAAAGGTATTTCTTTAAAAATCTCCCAAATTACACCATTTATCATTGCCAGAAGCTGTGACATATGGCTATTTGTGGTGAAGGAAGAGTCATGCATTTTACCTGCACTGCACATAACCCCTTGCTCTGATTAAAAAAAAATTAGTCCCTTAATATTATTTCTTCTTTTTTACTTCTCTGTTTGCCTGTATTTATTTCTGTCCTTGTGCTCCAACCTCTAAATTTCCCCTCTGGTATCAATAAAGGCTTATCTTATCATATCATATCTTATCTAATGGACCATTTAACCCTTTGAAAACCTGAGCAAATCTTCAAAAGCATTGGAGGAGGGCAATGAGCAACTTCATAAAAAAATGACCTGAAATTTGGCCCATTTTTTAAAAACGTATTAAATAAAATAAATAAATATTAACAAAGAAATGTAAAGTGAGAAACAACAGAAAGCAAGGAAATTGCCTGGGAAATAAGTAAGTAAGTAAGTATATATAAATATATATATATATTCTGTAACATATTTGGCATTTTTTATTCTAAAATTCATAACTATAGTTTCTGGACATTTTCCCATTTAAAAAATAAATTATAATATTTTTCTCCCCTCCTTTTAAAATAAAACATTGATTATCTGTTTGTTTTCTTGTCACCTTTTCTTTTCTTGCAATTTGCTCATTGCCTTTTCCCATGTTTTTGAAGAGAGTTAAATATTTTTGTATACTTGTAAAAGGCATCTGAATGCAGGTTTTTAAAGGGTTAACCAACCAGCTAGGTTGTGACTAAATGACAGCAAAGATGTGGTGCAGACATGACCAACATTAGGCTGATGGTCGGTGGCTATTATGACATATCTAGAAAGTATGTCAGCCCTCAAATATGCAATAAATATATTTTTTAAAAAGCTGTTAGAGGACGAATGCATTAGGGAGAGAAATATGCGCTGTGGTCTTTCCAAGCCCCCAAAAAAGCTGACTAAACTCAACTTGGGTGACATTTTTATCCGGGAAGTGGGTGCGAGCTGCCGAACAGGAAAACATAAAGGTGGTTCCTCATTAACCTGACACGGCCTAGCTAACGTTACACCTAGCTGACAAAAATTAAAATACGTCCTCGAAAATTAATCCAAATATGCACTAATAAAAAAAAATACTGAATCTGAAAAACAGCAAAACAAATCAGAGAAAAGCCTGACGCAGCTGCAGACAGAATAAACCAGACAGCCAGCTGTTAAAGGCTAGCAGCAAATTAGCAGGCTAGCTAGCTGACTTAGCTTCGTAACCATTGGTAGCAAATAAGCCGTTACTCGTTTTGTATTAATTTTGGGTGTTTTTGTCCTTGTGAGAGGTATACCCAAAGCTGTGTATTCAGCTTTTATCTTCACATTTGCACCCACCCTTCGTGCTGTTTCCGTGTCGGGTCTGGATGAATGAAAATTAGCTGGCTAACAGGCTAGCTAGCTACCCACCCAGTTAGCCAGCTTTGACGCTGACAGCCCCACTTCCTGTTTCACAAAATCCTTCGACAAAACGGCTCCGTTTAACGCCAGCCGCGGTTTCAGAGCGCGTTACACCGACGCAGCAAACTTACCCCGGTCCCATTGTCACAGACCACCACTTTCCTTCCCTGGCTGTCCATTATGTAAAAGCCCAGTTGCCGCTGAACCTCCCTCAACTTTCTTCGGCGAGCCGGAAGGAAGACGCACCAGCCCGGCCGAGAGGAGGAGGAGGGGACGGGCGCTCATCCGGTGTGTGACAGACAGACGCTCAAATGTCACTCACTCGCTGCACTCAGCCTAAAACTCATTTATTTTGCAAGAAAAACATATGCACCGACTGGATGCAATAGCAGAAATAGTTATTCAAGAAGCTGTAACCGTGTATGTAGTGTAGGTTAATGCAGTTTCCGCATGCAGCATGTAAAAAGAGGTGTGTGATGTCTTGGAGCCTCTCATCTGGCTATAATGTTAATTTTTATTTCCTAAAAACAGGCTAAGTGGATCTTCAGAGCGTGCATTATTGAATATTACAAGCAGGGGGGGCACTTAATTATTAACCCCTCCTTTCACATCTGGATCAACATCAGTTTCGTTGTGCTTTTGAAAAATAAAACAAAAAAAATAAAATTATATATATATATATTCTAATAATCAAGTATAGTTTCTGCACATTTTTCCACCCGTTAAAACAAAAAAATTCTAAATTGTATCTCTC
This sequence comes from Plectropomus leopardus, assembly GCF_026936395.1. NCBI lineage: Eukaryota > Metazoa > Chordata > Actinopteri > Perciformes > Serranidae > Plectropomus > Plectropomus leopardus. The sequence goes on along the minus strand of NC_142188.1, from coordinate 7,143,077 downwards.
TCCTTTTTAAGATGTTGATTATCAATTTGTTTTCGTGTCACTTTTTATCAGTTCCTTGCAATTTGCTCATTGCCTCGTGTGTTTTTTTCATTAATATTTATTTTTATTTTATTTTAACAGTTATATGCAATTTTATTTTTTATTTCATTAAGATTAAATTAATCAAAATAACATGTTTATTTTTATTTGTAACATTCTGACATACTTTTAGGGTTTTCTACCTTTATAAGACTAAAGCAGGTGCTAGCTGCAGATGTTTGTACTCACACATGCATGGAGATTATTGCTTGTTTAATTATTAACCCTTTAACACCTGAATCGACATCGGTTTTGTTGTACTGCATTCACACGCTTTTTACCAGAAAGCTGGTTTGATTTCTTTTAAAAACATTGACAAAAAGGCAATGAGTAATTTGCCAAGACATGTCCATATATATGTATATATATATGTGTGTGTGTGTGTGTGTGTGTGTGTGTGTGTGTGTGTGTGTGTGTATACTGCCATCAGCAGCAACAAGCCCAAGCAACAATTTGCACTGGAGCAGGTGATTTTAATATACTCATCCTTCAACTCCAAAGGTGTAGCAGGATCAAGAACAAATTTTATTATCATTTTTAAACTATGTTTAAAAAATGACAAATAATAAATCTACCTTGTGTCTTGATGGTCTAAAAACCAGATTAAAAAAAAGAAAAAATGTATACTTTCAATTGAAAGTTTCATAGTCCATCCATCGGACCACTTAACTTACTCAGGCTTTATCAAACTATACTTAACTTTTGTCTGTAATAATTTAACTCCAAAATAAATGGACATGTTTTATCATAAAAATAAATACACAAACAAACATAATTTAATCTGGTGAGTGTACTTTAACACTCCCTAAAGTGAATAAATGTGTGTAGGGGTAAACCAAAATAAACCACAACACTTGACTTTAAAACTCTAACACAGTTTTTTTTGCACTTTGCAGATTATTGTACATTGAATTTTAAGCATGAGTTGATGCGTGTAAGGGTATTTATTCTGCCTCTACTGTTAAAGATCCTCAGTTTTTAATGTAAGACTGAAGATAGCCAGCAGGTGGAGTATTTTGACCAATGCAGGAAGATCAACTCTGTTTCAGAGTCCAAAGTGCCTTTTGTTTCCTCGTCTATCTTTGTATTTATGAGTTTTTTTTATCACGTGTTAACTGGATTAGATTGTAGATTAAGCATTTAGTGTTTATCTGTGCAGATGACACACCACTGGAGGACGGCGTTCTTTGGGTAGGAGGATGCTTGGGAACATGAGGACCTTGGCCTGCATGAAAGACAGATTAGGAAGTCCAGATATCACCCTTCTGGCTTCTTCACTCAGCTCCTCGTCCTGCTGCGGTTTCCTGATGAAGAACACAAAAACATTGTTTAAAAGACACACATGGATGAAAATGACATGTCTCATTATTAATACTGTAAGAGAAACTAAAATATGTGAAGTACACGGATGCAACACCTGAGCTGACCTGACTGAAGTGCTGGTTTTCTCTGCGGTGGACATCAGGTGATTCAAAGTGTCCTCCATGTGGCTTATATTAGCGCTGGTTTCCAGTTTGCTGATGGTCAACTCATACAGCTCACGGTCAACTCCTTTACATGTGAGTGTGCGTGACAAACACACACAGAAGTCAGTGAGTGTCAGCAGGACTTCCACACCCACAGCTTAATTTAGCAGGAGCACACTGGATCATTTGATACTGCTGGTGGCTGTCAAAATAAAATTTTCTGCAGTGTCACATGCTGACCTGGAGGAGGGCTGTTGCTGCGGCTGCTGCAGGATCTGCTCTCCTCCTCAGGACCAAAATAATCCAGGTTGAGAGCAGAGCAGCCTGTGCTAACAAGGGAAGACGGTGGGTGAGGACTGTTGCAGGAGGGACGAGGGAAAGCTTAATTTTTTTTAGTCATGAAAGGAGAAGGAGCATCTGCTTCTGACGGATGATTTCTCCTTTTACTGAGGCAGTGGTAGAGCGACAAACACTGCAAAGAAATCTCATCAAAGCCATGCAAAGACGTTAAGCAATTTGTTTTTAGAGTGAGATTTAGAGTCCCCTTAACCACTTCATATCCGAAAAAACGCCTGACAAAAGGTCACTGATGGAAATAACATGACTCGTGAAAAGTGGTTGCAGATGTCAGATCTTTAGTATGACTTTAGCCTTCATCACATGTATAAATATAAAAATTAGACACTAGAGTTTAATTTTGTTGTTGTAAAAGTCCAATAACAATGTCTCAGATCATAACAGGTTTACAACTAACAGAAAAAAACATTTTAATTTGTTGAAATATGTGTTATATTTTGTCGAATATTACACTTTCCTTTGTCTTGTAGCTAAATGTCATAACAGATGTTTGCAGTCGAGACATTTAAAATGACACCACCTTTAAAATGATGATGATTTTTAGGCAGTTTTACATCATTTCTCTTGAAAAAAAAAAAAGATATTGCATCCCAGCAAGCTGCTACCAACTTTGCATTCAACCACAGAGGAAAAGTGCAAGAGCTTCAAACAAGAGAGGAGAGCCGAGGGGAAAAGAGGTAAAACCAAGCAGCAAGGATCGACTGATTTATTTCAGTATTTACAGGGATTTCCTTATTGCAGTGCATTAAATCTGTATTTGAGCAGTAAGTCTGAAGAAATAAAAAATAAAAATAAAAAGATCTTTTTTTTGTCAACAAACTATAGGTCCAAGTAATTTTTAGAAAACAACTGCTGGCATAAAGGCACAACTCATTATGAAACGCTGTAACTGCAGTTACAGAAATGTTGTAGAAACACTTGATTGGTGATGAAATATTGACAAGTGGATTTAAGGAAGATTTTTTTTTCCAAATTGAAGCGCTTTGGAAATAAACACTCCTTTGTCTTATTCAGCATGCTCATACAGTAGATATGTCAGTGCACAGGGAGTTTAAAAAAAAGAAAACCAATAAAAGCAGAATAAAGTAACAGCAGCAGTAATTATTTCTATTATGACAATAATCTCTAACACATTTTAACTGAATCACAAAATAAATCAAAACCCCTAAAACAGATTTTATATCACAAACCACATGAAAGAATAATGAACTTAAGAAAATATAAGACTACAAGCATTTTTTAACATATGAAGTGCATATTCTTTTCTATTAGTGGATGATTGTTTGACTTTAATTTATTTAAATTACTTCGATTTATTCCTACCCTGAATACAGAAAATGTATTAACCTTTTTTTGCTGCACTCAGCACCACCTGCGGAGAATACACTGCCCTCTGCTGTGTGTACCGTACTACTGCAACACTGATCGGATGTCGATGTTTGGTATTTATATTCACCAAATTACACCTTATCTCTGAACATCTTCTTGTCGAACACAAAATCAGAACAAACAGAAAGTTTTTGTTTTTTAACCCAGTTTAATCTAAATGTTAATGTTGTGTATAACTGTGGACTCATCTCGGTGTCTTCCAAGAAACTGGTGGAAAAGTTAAAGACACATCAGTTGTAACAGCTACAAAAACCAGAGCCAAACTTAACAAACGCTTCCTATAAAAGTTCACAAGGACACCAAGACACGAGCTAATTTGTTGAATTTCTTATTCATGCTTTTTTTCTGGTGTTTCTATTGTTTTGTAATTTTGTTAAATGTATTAAATCTGATTTATTAGATCTCGGGTCCTTGTCCGTCTGTCATTAACTGACAAATCCATGAATGAAGCTAAAGTGAATTCAATGTAATTTACCAAAGAATGCTCTCCATAAATAGTAATGTCACTCATACTTGTAATTCATATGTGAATTTCAGTGCAAATACTGTTCTTAACACTACTGCACTAAATCTGAGTCTTATCAAATCAAATATCTCCTCACCACAGAATGACTGATTGCCAGTGTTATCTTCTTTTTTTTTATTTTTTGGTTTCTCTTCACCAAAAGGTGTCCCACATAACTCATAATTTAAACAAATTAATAGTTTCCATTAGAAACTACAGACACTTCAGAGTCAAATAAATCCCAAAATTGGATGATGCTGTCAGATCTAAAGGCTAAGTGCGTAATAAAGTCATGCATGGGGCAAAATGTAGATAAGTATTAACACTGGAAGTGTTCGTTTAACTTCCACAGTGGCCACCAATAAATCAAAATAAAACGGTCCAGTGGATAAACACGTCTGCATTAATCAACATTGCATGCTCCACGTTTTGACAAATATTTAGAGTGTAGTGCTTTTTAAATGTGACATTGATTTCACATTGTGTTGTAGTTCAAAAACAGCTTCAGAATCACTGAGTGGCACAATAACAGTATGCATATCTTGTTTTCAGTAGCCTTCGCAATAGTTTTCAGTAGCCTTTTCCTACATTAGTTATTACAACTACAAGACGGACACCACAAAGTTTGCCAGTAACAACTGGGACTGACAAATACTGAGATAAATTCCTCGTAAAAGGTGGCAGCAGGTAAAGATGAAACACTAGAGTAGCTGAGGGAGGGAGAAAAGGGAAGCCAGTTCAGTGTTTCCCCTTATTTGTTCTGGAACGATTGTGACCGATGGGTCATTTTTCAGTTTGGTTGCACATTTGTTGTATTTGGGTCCCAGTTTACGGGTCCGTTGGATGTTATATCTCTGTAAGGTTTCTTGTTTGGACAAATTCTAATGACAAAAACAGGATTTCTGAACACTGGGTCCATCTGTGTTATTGACGAGAGGAAATACAATTCACAAAATGTTGTGGTAAGCCACTACCACTGAGTGAACAGAGGGGAAACACAGCGTGAAATTAAAAGAAGCAGAAACATGCCCTGGAGGAAGTGAGGAGACCAGAGTGAAACTCTCAAACGTTTAGGCTTATTAGAAGAAGCCACGCAGAGGATGGCTGATACTGAAGTCTACTTCCAGCCCCAGAAGAGAGGGGCTCGGCGAGGGGACGTACCGTCCTGAGAGCTGCTAAGGCCACGGCTGCTCCAGTCCAGCTGGCTGGAAGGACGCGCCTCCTGCACAGAGAGAAATATAAAACTTACTTAGCAGAATGCAATGGTGGAGCAAATTTAATAATAATAATAATAATATTAATAATAACAGATTTTATTTGTAATGCAGTTTATATTTGGAACAAATCTCAAAGTGCTACAGTATAAAAGCATTAGCATAAACAGATTAAAACAAGCAAAATAAAGCATATTTAAAAGTCATAAAAAATAAAAGCATTAAGGCAAGTAGAGCAACCAGCAAGAGGTTATATATTATATTCATAATTCTGCTATGAAATTGAATGGTGTGGGCGTAAAAACATGTCTTTAGTAAGGGTAAAGTCAGGTGATTTTGGACACATAATATCTGTAAGCTGTGTTAGTTTTAGAGCTTGTTGTGCTTCTCTGCTATATTTCTATTAAGAAAATCTGTTAAAAATAGTAATATAAATTGGAAACATTGGACCTTTAAATACATCGACAGACCCTACCTCACTCCGATGACAGCATCATCTTTAATAACTTCAAATGACAAAAAATACAAAAAAAGTCTGTAATACAGAGCTCAAATGGAGAAAAAAGAGAGGGAACCAAGAAGGATACTTTTATTAAATTATCTATGGATCTGTCTATCTATTTATCTGTTTATTGATGTATTTTCTCTTTTTTACATTATTGAAAGGTCTTCATGTCCATTTGGTTGTGGTATTTTGTTTTTGTACGTTCATATAAACCAATGAAAAGAGAATGACAACAAAAAAAGACACTGTGACACACAATATGTCATCATTTTATGGCTCCCAGCAGACTAAAAACATGCTGGTTTCACTTTGGAAAAAAATTCATTTTAGCCAAAGTTTCGTTCCATTTTACCTAAATGCATGAAGAACTCACATAAAACCATGCCCCATAAAAGGTAGAGTGCTGATTTTTGGATCATAATTAAAAAACTGAATAAAATACAACATCAACATCAACCATTGTGTTACCCTTATTTTAGATTAATTAATGAGAAAATCAAAATGCTGCATGTCGTAACTGGAGACTTTTGCAACCAGTGATTTTTTGACTCTTTGCTCCGCCCATCCTGGTTTTCTCAGACCGAAAAAAATGATTGTTTTATGTACAATGATTGACAGTTGGTGATTGGCCGCTATTATTTAAAGAGCCTAAGATGTAAAACTTTATTTGTCCCATTTAACCCGATGTCCCACATTACCTGACCATATGGAGTGGTGGCTGTTTCCCCACATGGCAGCTGCATGTGTCATCCTTTAGTCTTTTGATCTTTAATTTAAACCAGCTGTTACAGGTCAAATCAGATTTACCTGCATTGAATCTGTTGAGGGGTCCAGTGTGTCCCGGCGCCCTGGAGGTGCTTGTGTGGTGACCGCTGTGTGTCCTGGAGAACAGACAGCCGGCACAGAGTCTTTGGTGGGCTCCAGCATTCCCTGATGAGGATGAAAACAGGATGGAAATTGGACCATGGACTGTTAACGGTTATGACCACTGAAACCACTCATCTTACACCATTACAATGACTCTGCTCCCCAGTAAGGCCAAATGAATTCAGTTCATATTTCCAAGAGCTGACTCACCAGACTGGATGCAAACGCAGGCACAGCCACTGGCTGCTTCTTCATGCCAATGAACACCTTTCAAACAGAAAAAACACAAATAATAACAGACTTTAGGTGAAAGTAACCAACAGGAGGGTAACAGCATGTAATTCTGCCAATACAGATTTGTTGTCTGAATTTAATTCAGCGTATAATGCAAAGCAAATACACTGACCTGGCCCAAGACTCAGTTTTGGGACAGAGATGCAAAGTTGAATCCATTATAAACCCTATAATACTTGCATCAGTTAGCTGTTTTCAGTTTGCCTTCATACATTGGATCTGTCTTAAAAAACTAACTAAACACACTAGTAACACTCCCCGCTTAAGTCCAGTGTGTAGGTTTTAGTGGCATCTATCAGTGAGGATGCAGAAATTGAACATCTCCCATGTGCTAAGCATGTAGGAGAACTACTGTCGCAGATGCCCCCATCTAGAGCCTGTGTTTGGTTTGTCCATTCTGGGCTACTGTAGAAACAACACGGTGGACTCTGCAGGAGAGGGCCCGCTCCACATGTAGCTATAAACGGCTTATTCCAACAAAAACAAAAACAAAACAATTCTTTTTTTTCAGGTTATTATAAACTCATTATTATTATTATTATTATTATTATTATTATTAATAATAATAATAGTAATCTATTTTATTTATAGAGCTCTTTTCAAGGAACTCAAAAACACTTCACAAAATAGAATACACTGTAAAATACACACATTAAAATTTACATGATAATCACATATGAAAAGGTGGAAACATCGTTATGAATATTGTACACCATTTACGCCTACAGATGCCCCTAAATCCAACACACCCGACCTGTTCATGATGTAGTAATTCTGTGTTTATGTAGTTAATGATGCAGATGCAGTTTGCATCACTGATAAACAGTATCTTTTTATGTTTTGCCAAACTCACAATATTCCTCGTCTCCACACCAAGACACCTGAGCAGAGTCCTGTTTGTGTGCGAACCTCCCCACTGAAACTGAAGGCCAACTGCATCGTGGAGGTCCTGGTGTGGCCACCACATGCCCCGCCGAATCCTGAGAAATGACAAAGCAGCATTTTGGTGTATTCAGAGACAATAATAATAAAAAGGAGAGAGGGAAAACTGAATCCTGAAAATATCTGTTGCATATCCACCATCAGGGAGTCATCCTCACCACTGAGATCTGGGACAGGGTTCAGGTATCCCCTCCTCCTCACTCTCAGGGAGGTGTTGGGCGTGAAGATGAGCAGTGAGGCTGATCACCTCCTCCTCACCCTCCACAGCTGGGACCTCGACCTCCGGGAAACTGACCAGGAGAAGCTGCTGGACACGGCAGGACTGTGACAGCTAGACAGGCAAAAATAGGGAGGGGTAATTTTTATTAAATCAAGTGTTTAAAATATGTGAAGAACCACATTTTACTGCCTGTGAGGCACTTAAAGTTGTCTGACAGGTGACAAACAAAATAATGACAGGAAAAGGAATACCCAATCTATGACAAGCCCTTTTGAGCAGTGATACTTAAATTTACTGCCTGTGGACCAAATCTGGCCCCGGATTGGGTGCAGAGTGGCCCCTAAACCATCTTCTTATTCAGAGTAAAAATAAAGCGATTCACACTGGGAATTGTTTTTGTACTTTTCGTGTAAGGTGTCAGAGAACATAAAACAGCATCAAAACAGAGCTTGTTTATAAAAAAAATCCCTGCATCCCCGACAGAGGTCCTAGCTAAGCTTCTAATTTCCTACAATCTTAGAAATTACCTATAATCCTTAAAATGTCCTAACTTCCTAAAAATTCCCTAAAACCCTAGAAACATCCAAATATCTCAGAAACATCCTAAAATTCAATAAATGTCCTCAAAACTGAGAAACATCCTAAAATCCTAGAAATGTCCTACAATCTTAGAAACATCCTAAAGTCCTATAAATGTACTAAAATCCAAGAAAAGTCCTAAAATCCTACAAATATCTTAAATTCCTAGAAACATGTATGGGGCTGCTGCGACTGTCCCCTGGCCTTCTGTCATTTTGCAAAAGTGGCCCCCAAACAAAGCAAGTTATGAGTATCACAGTCTTGAAGTATTTTTTCTGCGACCTCTGAATATCATCATAAGAAGAACAACAGATCCAGTGTTTACGGAAATGTCTCCCACCTGACAGCTGCTCCTCCTGGAAACCCCACATCGCCCCGCCCTGTCCTGCTCCTCCTCAGTGTCCCCGTCCGTCTGCAGGCTGCTGACTTGCTCTCTGAACTGCGTCCAAGTTTTTCCCTCCTCCTGAACCCTCGGGTCCTTGAACTCCGCCCACGACGTCTCTCCATCCTCCTGCGTGGGCGCCGAGCAGAAATCAGCAAAGCTGTCACTCGGTGGGAGGTTTCCCAAACTCTGCACCCCTGCATCAGCTGTTTGGACGTGTCCTTGGTCCCTGTGATACTCAAAACTGCAGTCTTTGAAGTCTGCAAATTTGTCTTCTGTGTGTGTTTCAGGTTGTGAGTGGTTGGAGGTAGCAGCAGTTTCCTGAGTCGCAGATTGGTTGCAATAATGAAAACTCTCCCCTGCCCTCGACTGTCTGAGATTTGTCGCGCTGTTGTTGACAAAACAGTCAGGATGCCTGTAGTTTTCCAGTTCCTCTACGTCATCATCATCAGTCTGGTCGCAGTCTGTCTGATCTTGTGAAGCAAGAGACGAAACATTTGGTTCCATGTCCACAGAAGGACTGTCAAATGACAATTCATCACAGACGGACGTCAGGTCCTCTGACGCAGACTCATACACACTGAATGTTTGGGGAAATGTGGAAATGCTCCGCTCTTCTCTTTCTTCGTCTGATTCTCCATCCTCCCTTGCCTCCGTCGTTTGTACAGAATTAAAACCGTGCCTCCTGTCTTTCTGACTGTCTGCAGATGTCTCTTTCTCCCCAGAGCGATGCTCTTCAGATGTAAAACCCAAAGCGGCTGCAGCTCCCTGAGGCTGATGGTGGTCCTGAGATGGTGCTGCATCTCCGTCCTCACAGTGCTTGACCTTAGTGCAAACGTTTTCCTTACGTGCACAATGAGACCTGGGCTCAGAGTCCATAACAACTTCCTGTTCTGGATCACCCAAACTGTTGGAAGAGATTGTCCCATTCCCTCTGCCATCCCATAGCTCTCTGCCGCCCATGGGAGAGAAACCACAGCACCAGGGATGTGCCGCCTGCTCTGTAAACACAGTGAAATCAGCAAACCCTGTTTCTTCCCTCGGGGAGCACGCACCCGCTGCAGACGCTATGTGGGTCCCGGAGTCTCTGTCAGAGTACCCGTTTGTGAGGTGCACACGTGATTTAGTGTTACAGTCCTGTCCTTCCACGCATATCTGGCTCCTGTCGGTCCCCGAGTCCACAGCAGATGTGTGTTGAGATTGTTCAACAGGTTGATTAAAGCTACAGTTGGGTTGGTGGGTGGCTGGTTTTGTGGAGGTTGAAGGCTGTCTGAGGCTGGATAGTGAATCAGTAAAACCAGAAGGTGAGCAGGACACCCCGACTGAGAATCCCCCAAAGTCCCCAAACCCGTCCTCCTCTGATCCCGAATCCCCATCACTGTCATCATCCAGTGGAGGGGGAGAGGAGGCGTGTAACGGCATGATGTCTGATTCCATGGGTTCTCCGAGCAGGACCTGAGGGCCTCATGCACCTGAGAGAGGACAGTGAAGAGTCATGAGGACAGGAACAGGAGACCGTCAGTCTTTTCTATAACTCTGAGTGTGTTAGGAAAGAGATGTTGATGAAACGCCACAATCAGAATGGCAGCAGCTTTTGTCAGACCTTAGGGAGAATAAACCTGGATTATCCACGGTGCAACCTCGTCTTTCGGCCTTCTTTTAAGCGCAGTTGCTCAACGATGAGTTTGGCTCATTCACTCGCTAGCTGATGTCTGCACAGACGCTCAAGACTGCCTCAATCAACGAAATACTGCATACTGACAGTTTTAGCCCCCTTACTTTGGCTGCCTATTTGTTTTCATTTGGGTTTTGACGAGGGCTGCAGCAATATACCGATTTTAAGGTATGGTTGTCATACCGTGTGCATTTGCTTATCTACAATATTGAAAAAAAAGCAACTGGAGGGAGAATCTCACCTTTATTTACTACACATAATACTATCCAAAAAAGAAGGTCATAGTAAAGTAATTTTGTTCAACAAAATCTAACTTTTCTGTTTTCATTCCTTTGCGGGTCACTCTGACTGATAATAATAATTCTGCCTTAAAACCACGATATTTTTTGAGATGGTGACGGTATCGTGGAAATCTCATACTGCTGCAACCCTAGTTTTGGCGTTTTACTAATTGCTTTTGAGGCAATTACTGTACTGGTTACAGATTTATTCTCCCCTAACAGCTTGTGTACAGCCTGAGGTCCCAGGGCATGAAACATCTGGCTGTTCCAATAACCAGGTTAGATCAGAGAGCTCTACACTAAAAAACAACCCCAACAACAAAACGCCACGGTTCACCTCAGCTCTGGAAAGACCTGCCTCGTGATCAAATTGCTATTATTAGTTTAACTACTTCTTTATTTTGTTTGACCCACTATCAATGGTAGCTGCATCTGCATTGCTTTAATGTTATTCAGGTTTACTGGTTTGATTCCTAGTACTGTTGCTTGCTATAGAAACGTATTATCATAATTCAGTGTAACATATCAAAGTGTGAGACCAACCCTCATACAAAAAAGACAATGCTAGAGGGTATCTGTGTCATGTCTGACAAAGGATATACTTCTATAAAAGTGAGCATGAAAGTAGAGGTTGATTACAAATGGGTAATTTATTTATTACTTATTTGTAGGTGACACACTACTGTTTTGGTTTAGACATTCAGCGTACTTTGTTAAAAATACAGGAACCTGCACAGATTGTTCTGCAAAGTAAAAGCTTAAAAAAATCTGAATTTTAAATATCTTTTGCATGATCTAACACATCCTCTTTTTTTCTGCTCTTAAAAATAACTCCAATTTGCAAAAAATCATAACACTTCATTGATTCATTTGCTGGGCATCACAACTTTTTTTGTAACTTGTACATCTCTATCAATGTTGTATCACTGCTTAGCTTTGAAACTTTGATCTATCATGCAATCTTATTTTATAATATCTTATTGTTGAGTGTTGCAAGTGCATGTAGCCTTGATATTTGTGTCTTTTTTGTGTTGTAATTCTATGTAATCTTGATGTAAATATTTACCTTTTTCCTCTTCTTTTAATTATAACTTGATACATACAGGGTTTTTTATTTCTTTTTTTTATTAACTAAAAGCCTTACTATGGACAGGAGTGGACTGAAGTTGCACAATGCCTGTTAATTTACATTGTCTCAACTTACATAAATAATTAAAAATCAGTTTCTATCTTTTTCATTTTTATGTATGATTATTGCTTTTTTAATAAACATTTCTCAGTAGCCTCTTTATTAAATTACAAACAGAACATACAGGAAATATATACTGTGCTAAAAATGCAAATATTTCAGAATAAAACAACTTCCAACAGGCTTAAGTTGCAAGTATTTAGTGTGACCTCCCTTTCCACTTAGCATGTCTTGAACCCTCTTGGCCAGACAGTGAGATTTACACCACATTGCATTGGTGTAAATCAACACTGATTGTCTGAGCTTGTTATTGTTAACATTGCATGTTTCACAAGTTTTTTAGTAAATGCAATCTTCTTTGTATTCTTTGTTTGTATCTTTTTTAATTGATTATTGCTATCTAATATGCCTTTTTTGGCTTCTAACCTCTCTTGCACAATATTCAAACCACTACAGATCTTACTGCCTTTTCTATGAACATGCATGTGCAAATAAATAAACAGAATAAATAGAAATACATCTATATTTTGACATTACCAGCTCTCTGACTCCCCTCCTGGTGTTGATCTTGGACTGGAAAAAGCAGCCAGTGCAGGCAGCAGTCAGTAAAGTGATACAGGAAACATTATCCGCAGCTTTGTGCTACTTGGATGAACAGTTCAAGCCGAGACCTGCAGCCACTTCTGGGTCATAGATTAGTGCCTGTATGTACATAAACACACAAGAACTGCTCCTTCGTGTGCGAAATAAAGGTATGAAAACGCTGACTTTAACTTAAACCCTTATATCTATTATTACACAGAAATTAAAGAAATGATTTGCCTTTGTGAATAGTCGAAAAAGCAGAAGCAGTGATGTCCTGCCATTTTCTCCAGCCCTTTCTTCCTGGACGGACAGGTGTCATGCCATAACAAAAACAGTTTAATTTGAAAAAGAAGACGGTTAATGTCAAAATAAGCTGAATATTTATGGATAGTTAATTGCTCTTTAGTTTTAAAACAAGGTGCGACACCTGAATCCCAACCCGCATTCCGTTATATTGTCACAACACGGCAGTTGATTAGCTTACATTACCAGCAGCTAGCTACGTTAGCCCCGGTATCTGACGCCAACCGTCCGAGGCTAACGTTGACATGCTAATTTAACGCGGTTAACGGCTAACTAAAAACACAAACTGACGGGTTTTATTTACCAAAATTCATTCACTTTGCCTTCTCGTCACTTCTTGTGTCATTCTTGTGCCGCAGCTCGGCTCTCCATCCTCTGTCATCACTCTCAAGTATTAACTAGGATAGATTTTTAAAAATGACGAGGTCTCACTCTGTGCCGTTCCCAGATGCTGTCGCTACTCGTTATGAAAGGCAGTTGGGTTCGTTTTGATGATCAGACGGTAACTCCTCATACGAATAGACGATCTTTAATTCCAAACACAATGTCTCCACCTACTGGATAGACCTGATACTACACCCCTCCTTTAATTGTAGTTTTTCTGCTTCTTAGTGTACATTTCATCAAAGTATTGTAAATTACATAATAAGTAAATTACAGTTTTGAGATACTTTTACTTTAGTGTTTCAGTTTTATGTTATTGTATACTTGTACTCATTTGCACTCCAAAGGGAAATATCGTACTGCTTTAAACTTCAATACATTTACCTGACAGGAGATTTTACAAACAAAACATGTAATTAATTTAAATATATATACATATTATCCTGTTTTATAGACTGAACTATCCAACAGTACATTAACTAGATAAATTGTGTTTGATTTCCAAATATAACATCAAAATGCTGCTTACGTATTTTTACTTTACACTTTACGTACATTTTCTTTTACTTTAGTAGTTTTTCAAGAGAAGCTTTTACAGAGTTTTTACAGAGTTGTGCTGCTACTTTTACTTCAAGCAGAACCCATTTTCAAAATTCATACATTTTAAAACTACGGTCTCAGACAGTCCAGAAATATCAGTAACAATGAAAAACTCTCCCAAATCCAAAACTAGAATACCGGAACTCAAATTTGTTATGTCATAGATATAACAACAAACTTTATGGTTCATTTTAGGGTAAGATGGAGTATTTAGGTGGTCAGTGTGGCGGCCTGTCGTCTGGTATAGAAGTGGAATATCCTGTTCGGGGGTGCACAACGTGGTTGGTGTTGTTAAGAAATGATGGTCTTCAGCAAACATGGATCCAAAATTAAGGTACTACACTTAATGAGTTTGTGCAGAATCCATTATTTTCATTGTTAGAGGTTTACTACCCTTTAAGTCTCACAAAAATCTCTATTATTACAAAAAAAAGAAAAGAAAAAGATGTTCAAGCTGTAACAGGGATTAAAACATGTCAGGTCTGAGGCTTTAATTTAGGGGTCGACCGATATTGGTTTTTCATGACCCTTACCAATATTGATTATTAGTACTTAATCAGACAGATATTTTGAACCGATATGCATGCACAATAACAATGAACATATTTCTGTCAAAATTTAGGGTTTCAAATATAACAAACTCCAACACAAAACTTGGTTTAAATGCCTTCAACAAATGTTTAATCAAAACTGAAACTTTCAACATCATACACAGAAAGTTCCCTGCAAAAAGTTCAGTAAACATTTAAAAAATGCCAAATATCGGCCTCAAAAATCAGCCAGGCCGATAATCTGTCGAGTCCTGCTCTAATTGTTCGTCTTCTTCCATCAAACCTCTAAATCACCGTCTCTGTTTTTCATTGCTTTTCATTTATTCTGCTTCTTTACAAAATACATTTTATCAAAGTAATGTAGTAAATTACATTTTTGAGATACTTTTACTTTACTTCAGTGTTTCAGTTGTATGTTACTGCACACTTTATTTCTTACATCAGAAATGTGAACTTTTACACAGAAGAGCTTAACTCATTTGGACAAAAAGAAACTCAAAGATGGACCAATTAAATTAGATTTAAAGTTTGTGGCATTAAGACCTAAAAAAATAAAATTTAATTGACTGTTTAATGATATTTAAAACCTAACGTTTACAAAATTGAATTTAAGACTTTTTAAGGACCATCACATGTCCTGGGAACAAAAGTCAATTCAAATTTAGTCTGATGATCCCGCAAAATCCTACAAAACAGTCTTAAATTTTCCTGGCTTTGTGGATCTTTTTATGGAGCCACATTTTTGAAGCGGTGGGAAATTCTACACCACAAACCAAACAGCAAAATGATTTCCCCCCCCTGAGCTCCTTTATGCTACACGTTTTGAGGTGAGAGCTATACGCAACCCTTCTGTTGCAAGATTTGCAAAAATATGGCTTTTCGCGCGTGTGCACCCGTAAATGAACGTTGAGATTTGATCTCTGTGTGAATGATTTTGAACAGAAGGGACACTTGTGCGGCTTTTCACCTGTGTGAATTCTCAGATGCGCCTCCAGGTGGCTCCGACAAGCAAACTCCTTGTCGCACTCGGAGCATTTGAAAGCCTTTGTCTTCATGTGAACCATTTCGACATGTTTGATCAGGTCAGAGTCCCTGTTAAAACGCTTCCTGCAGAAATGACAAGTCTTATCATCCTTCTGCGCTTGTTGCTGCTCTGTTAAAGCACTTTGACTCTTGTTCCATTCATCGTCATTAATTGTCACCGTTATAGTGCTGACGGCTGGGAACAGCCGGCAGTCAGACTGAGCGGTCGTGTCCAACTCGGTAAATTTAACTCGTATGTCCTCAGAAGATTCCTCCTTCATCTCTGAGGTGACACATTGATCCATGTGCTGATTCGGATGTGACAGATGTGAAGCATCTTTTTCATTTCGTCCGTCGTCTACGCTTTCCGTCACACTCACAGGGACAGGTGGGAGCGGCTCGCAGTTAGTGGTTGGTTCTGATGCAGAGTGTTTGACTTCAGCATCGTGGAAAATATCAGCCTCCATGTACGCACTGATGCACAGATCCACCTGCTCCTGTTTGACCTGAGGAGACTCGTGCTTTTCCTGCTCATTGGGAAGCTGTTCTGGCTGCTGTGAAGGAAAAATGTCCCCAGAGACAGACTGTGCATCTAAAAGACAGAGAAGACATATGATAAAATTTGGAGGGTACTGCATAATCTACACATCCGACCAGCAGGGTGTCATTCGTTTGATACCAAAGCCAAAAAGGACTTGCTTTTAATTGACAATTTGTTCACTCGATTTTTGTTTTCATGTGCTTGATTTTGCTGTTATGGTCTGCCAGCTGTACTTTGTGTCTGTGTGTGTGTGTGTGTGTGTGTGTGTGTGTGTGTGTGAGACGTGTCCCAGTGTGAGTGGTTATTGAAAGGCAGGTGGTGTTCTGGGATTGGCTGTCACAGGATTGGTTCATCCACAATCAGAGGTCTTTTTAACCCCTTGAAACCTGGATCAGTTTTATTTTTGGTGAAATTTTAAATGAGACATCTAGAATTAAGTGAAGAAGAAGCATGAGGTTTCATAAACTGTCAGGTATTTTAAAAAAAAAATGGCAATAATTTATATTTTTGACAGTTTGGGGCTATAATAAATGGTGTAATTTTGGTAATTTTTAATAAAAAAAAAAATCTTTCAAACACTCAAGTTGGATTCAGACATGAGAGGGTATTTATTCCTTAGATCAACAACAGTTTTCTTGTGCTGCTATAACTTCTTTATAAATATTAGTAGTTTTCTTATATTTTTTTAACTAATTTCTTGTTTATGTTTTGGGCCATTTTCTTGTTAAGCTTCTGGTTTAAAAAAAAACCTGTCTTACTTTCTTGAGGCCATTTTCCTGTTTATTTAATTTTTTGCTTATTTTCCAGTCATTTTCTTGTAAATTTTAACTAATTTCTTGCATTTCTTGTTAACCTGCTCTTCATCTTCCCCTGATTGTTTTTTTTTTTCAATAAAAATTCAAGCAATTTTAACCATTTAAAGTAGCGTATCCCTTCCCTAAGTCATAACAAACAAATAATAATAATAAAAAAAAACATTAATTCCTGCCTTCGTGGTGCTTAACAAATTATTTGAGCTGCCTCCCCCATTTCGCACAACTCCTTTCCCTCTCATAAATAACAAACAGTCCCTAAATGATTAGTACTGCTATGCAAATATCAGTAGCTGCAGTCAATTTGTTGCCTAGCAACGCTCCACGGCTAATTTACACAGCAGCTAGCTAAAGGCTCCACTCACAATGACACAAACCTGCCCTGAACAACAAAACTTGAGGTTTTAAGGCGGTCAGCTGCTCGATCTGCTGCCTCAGCTGGATGACCTCTCTCCTGGAGCGGACTGCTTCGTCCCGATACTCCGCTATTGTCTTCTCCACCAGCCCGAAGATCTCCTCTGCAGCCGCCGACAGCCGCTCGTTAACCCGCAGCCTGAGCAGCTGCGTCCCCGACATGACGGAGCGCCGGATAATGCCGCCGGTCAATGTGGAGGAGCGACTTTAAAACGAAGAAACGAACCATTCGCTAAATGAAAGCATCACAATCAAAACATACGAGGACCTCATGAACCGCTCAGTTAATACTTCCGGTTTAACGTCATGACGCAGTTTGATTTTCAGCAGCGCCCCCTGCCGCCCGGACCGTCTCACCTTTTTTTTTTTTTTTTTAAGTTTAATTTTATTTGTTTGTTTTAAAGAACGTAGAAAACAAAATGGTACATTGTTGGTGTTTACCAGACGCAAAATATACTTAAAATAAAATAAATTAAAAAAACAAACTGAAAACAAATCAAAAAGCAAGGGGAAGTATAATAAAAGCGAAATTTGCATATATATATTTATATATATATATACACACATGCATGCAGGTACACACATACAGACAAGCAGACACACACAAACTAAAAATACACAATGAATAACAAACAAAACATATTTATTCTTAATTTATAAAATAAATGTGACTTTTTAAAATTGGTTATACCTTATTTCAAACAATACAAAAATACAATAAATAAAGTGATATGTGCATTTAATAAATAAATAATTACTGCAACAATAAAGTATTTCTGTGATGTTGTCTGTGAAACATTTTCACAGAAAGGACAATTTAAAGGTTTCATTCTTAAATGGGTTCACAGGTGCACCACCAGGTAGTCTCTACACGGGAATGCATTGCCAAATTTGTTGCACATGAAGGGTTTCTTTCTTGCATGGCTGTCACCCAAATGTCTTATGAGGTCAACATCCTTTTTAAATCAAGCACAGCAAATCTGACAGAGCTTGACCTCATGCAATGCGTCCACTTGGCAGTCAGTGAGCTGTCTATTTTCCGCTCTTCTTCTTCTGTATTTACTCGTGCAGCAGCAGAGCGGTGTGATGAAGAGGCCTGACAGTTGGCAGTTCCCTCTGTTTGTCTATAACGTTGTTTCACACAGTTAGAGGGAGCGAGGAGCGGCCTCCAGCATCGCTGTGAGCTCCATTTCTTGCTCTTTCATCTGCTGGAATAATTGATCTTGGCTCTGCTGTGGCTCCGTGTTGGGATTCCTCTCCTGCTGAGCGGGAAATATCTCTGCTGACACTGCGGGGCCATCTGTTAAACGTGAAACAACATTTACCGACTCAGATTTTGTGATTTACTCAAGCTCTGGAATGGGAACCGGTCTCATCCCTGTGTGTCACGCTTATTTTTCTGGTCCATCTGTTCTTATTGAGTTTTAAGCCTGTTGGAGAGGTATATTTCATAAAAATTCAATTAAGAACTTCTAAAACAGATATTTACAGTTTAGATATTACTGATTATTGTCTGATCTGTCTGCCCAATGCCCACTTTCTGCTTCTACTGTTGATGAAAATATATTTCTTTTATTTCATTTTGTTTTTATTGGCAGCCAGAAGATTTTCAATTAAGACACATACAAAAGCTTTACTTCTAAACTGTCTTGGTGATAATAAATCACAATGAAATCAAGTGTTTAAAGGCAATATATAAAAGTACAAGCCAAAAGAAAAGTTAGCAGGGAAACAAGTGAAAGCACACAAGGATAGATATAAAAGTTTATAATAATATGGACAATTCAAGAGAAAAGGAGAATTCACTCACAGCCAATTGGCTTTATAAGCAGATACAAAATAATTTAATCCTCTTCATAGACAAAAATCTAAAAAATAGTGGCAATTGATTGTTTGTTTACCTTACATATAAATATTCTCCTTGATTAAAAAGAGATATTTGTGTGCCTGTCAATGCCTTTTTATAAAATAAATATTTTAATTCAATTTAATTAAATTATTTATTATTGGGCAACACATGGAGCAGCTAAAAGTATTAAGAATCTACACCTAAATGTACACATCAGTGCTCATTTGAATTTTAACTGCAACTAATACTTGTCGTAAAATGCTAGAAATTACAGACCCAACTGCAGATACAAACACCACACAGGCTACAGACAAAATCCTGTTCAATTTTACTTAACATTGAATGTTTCATAGTGTAAGAATCTATTTTGAGTCAACCTCAGAGTTATTTCCTGTCATTAGTGACACATTTCTTTAGATAATTATGTGAGTAAAATCCTACAAATACAGGATAATTTAACATGGATGTAGGTCCATATTGTATTTGTTGTCAGGGTGGATATTCAGTGTTGAACATCTGAGCATTTCCAACAGAAACTAAACACAAGATCAATTCCAAGATGAGAAGTTTATTGGTTTGCAAAGTAGCTGTTTTTACAAAAGCATGAGGAGAAATAAAAACATTTAGGGAGGACTAACACGTTAAAATGTACCGTCTATATTTAAACAGCGATCCTGTGCACATTCTCAACAGGACACTAAATCAGGGTCATCTCAGGATATTTCGAGAATTTGCATCATGACAGAAATACAACTGCTCCTGTTTTTTGTGGAGCAGTTTCTTTTTTTGTGGCGAACTGGGAGTTGCTCAGCTGAAAAAATGGCAGATCAAACAGCCGACATGATGCTTGGTAACATGAAAGACTTTCGGATGATCAAAGTCACAACAGCCAACACCCTGGTGATCCTCAGACTCGGAAAACACAGAAGTCAAAATGTTAGTTAACCTCATTTTGTGATGAAAAGAAAAAAAAATCTTTGATCAAATACTCGTTTCCTTGTGTCATACAGGAAAGTACAATGTGTAATACTTGACCTCGGTTACTTTTATCATTATAAAAAACTCAACTTTTCAAGATGCCTTCATATAAACAGCAAAAAATAGTACTTTACCAATACAGTATGCATGACGTTACCACACACAACCCTGCTGGTTACACTGTAATAAATAGAAATGATAACATGATTGTACAACCACACGATACATTAGCAACAGATCAGCCTACTTCTACTCAGAGGACACTTCATTAATGGATATCATGATGTAGCCGCTCTCACAAAATGTGATGGAGGTTTAAGCACTTTTTAGAAAGCCATTGTGTTATTCTACTTTTTTTAAGTCCTTGGGAACATTTTTTTTTTAGATACTAAAGTGTCAGAGGTGGCAAAAGATTGTAATTTGGTGCGCACTAAACTGAAATAACTACTGGGCTATTAAAGGTAAACAGGCCAAAGGCAAATCTGTCCTTGAATCACGCCTTATAGCAGGTGAAAAACAAAAAGAAAAAGCATGCTGGACTGGAACAAAAACTGGCAATATAATACCTCAATAGTTCATGTTTACAAAATGCCAGGTACTAGCTTACATGCACAAAATGCTTTCTGTAACTCAGCTTCCTCGTGTAAAAACGAAGCCTGTGAGGCCTTGTTCACAAATATGTACATCCAAAGTCCAAAAGCAGGAAACATACAGACCTGGGTCAAATAAACTGTTTTAACATCAGGAAGGATGTTTTTTTTTCATATATTATATATTAACAGTACTTCCATCTGGGTATTCATCATCAGATTACAATCAGTCAGAGGATAACATTCAGTTTTTTAGTTGTAATTGTAAAGGGTTAGAGAACAATTAAAATAATAGTTTAGAGCAACACAATTTCCCAGAATCATCCAAACTTATGGGATCATTAGGAGATCAGAAAGGGGGACTTATTGTATTTAACACTATGATTCAGGAAGAAGCACAAACATATGTTGAGGATTTTAACAACATGTACCAAAAAAGTTTTCACTGGAATATTAAGCACTTTTAGGTCCTTACAGGTCCAGTGTGTAGGGTTTAAGGGAATATGTTGGCAGAAATTGAATATAAAAAATATTTTTTCTTCAGTGTATAATCACCTAAAAATATGAATCACTGTGTTTTCGTTACCTTAAAATGAGACGTTTATATCAATATAAAGAGTGGGTGGTTGGCATATTGCATTACCATGTTTATACAGCCGCCAAGAACAAACAAACCAAAGTTTCTGCATCAGCCACCATAGTTAGTTTTATTCAGTTATTCCGTTTATTTCGGAGAGGAAGACACCTATGTGGATAATTCAGCTCCCAGTAAAAACCTCCCAAAAACATCTGATCAAAATAGATGGGCCGACATTAGCATGCAACCTGTCTCCAACTTTGGAAAAACACTGATTTCTAACGTAAAACTGCTTAATTCAGTATTTTTTACCAGTTTTAATCACATGGTCCATTTGTTTTGAGTAGAAGAGACCTCTGTGAATAATTTGGCTCCTGGTAAAAACCTCCAGAACACAGCAATTCTAACTGGGAGACATTTCAGCTGGCTGCAGTGTGCAATTCTCAGCACTAGATGTCACTAAATCGCCCTAAATCTTACACACTAGACCTTTAAGTGGACACTAACACCTTTTTTGAAGTGCAACAGTACCACTTAAGTATACTCAAGTACCATACCAGGTTATCATGTACCTGCACCATTCAACTGTGCAGCAAATACACAGCTGGAAAACCCACAACAGTCTGCTAATGCTAAATGTGCTATGTTGAGAAAAACACACTCCCTGCTCAGCTCGCTGCACACACACGCTCACACACACATACACAAAGAGCACTCCCTGGTTAGAGCCCTTTAGGTCAGGAAGTCTCGAATTGTTCATCTCCCTCCCCCGTAATTCCAAACTGAGGAGCTGAAAACTTCAACACACATCTTGCTACCATGTCCATGAAACATACTGCTGGTCATTTTCTTCACATGGTGTATATTAACATGTTTTTACAGGAAACTGTAGCGTCACAAATGGATGGTCACCAGTTAATAAAAAGAACACAAAAACAGCATCCAAAAAACCCCCCCAAGATTACACGTTATTGTGCACATTTGTTCTGTTGTAATACTGGAGTAACAATGCATCGCGCTGGCTCACGTTCTTCCAAACTGCACTTTTCCTTGCCCTCTCATACCAAACTGTACTCATTTCCTGTTTGTGTCCGAAAATAAACCAGCGCTCGCCAAGCGAAAACGAGGAGCTGAGGAAGACCCTGTCTGACCAACCAAGAGAAAACAAGCTCTGCTCCGGAGCAGCTCAGTCCTCGAGCAGCGACCTTATTGCTACTTGAACGGAGATAATAAATACTCAGTGCATGTATGGACAGCCTCTCTGTGGTCGGATGAATGCTGCACACAGCTGCAGCTCACTGTGCGCAGACGGTAATGAGATGTCAAACAAAGAGGTTTCCTCAAAGTTTGCTCGGAAATCTAAAGGAAGCTTCATTAGTGTGAGCAAAGGTACGCATCAATTACTGAGTGCCCTGCAGCAAAGTCAGTGCAACCGCTCTGCACAGATGTCTCATTTTACTCTAAATTCACAGCAACAATATGTGATGTAGAGGTGAGCTTGTTTGGATCAAAAGTGAGAAAATGTCAAAATCTTAACAGCACTTCTGCACTTTGCTTAAATGTCGAGCAAAAGATAGGAACCGTGACACAGCATTAAGAGCATTAAATTTTCTGTTTGATATGAAGTACATCTGCTTCTAAAGATAACAAAAGCTTCTCCAGCGTGCTTTAAGCCATTTATAGCTTTCTAATAAGACACCCTTAGGGGATTTATAAGTTGTAAAAATGACTTAATTCATGGCTAACAAATATTTTACTAATGTTTTATGGATCATATAATCATAAGCCACTAATATGAACCACTTTTGGGTTGGCGTTTTGAAAAATCCCTTTGTCCGATCTTCTTGCAGAATGATGTTTGATTTGTCGTATTAGCTTTTTCATGCAAACAAATTGTCATTTTAAGACTTAATGCCTAATTATGAAGTCAGGAACCTTTATCAATGATTCATTTATACTGGCAAAACTAATGGTTCATTAGACGGTTAACCAACATTATCACCAAATACAAGAGAAACACCAAAACGGATTTTTCACTAACCTAAACCCAAAAGTTGTTCTCATCAATGGCTTACAAACTAATCTCAAAAAGCAAATGTAAATAATAAATATTCATAAATAAAGCCATAAGTTACATCTTATAAACCCAATATTAAAAAGTAGTGCCTGGAAGTCTAAGCAGTGAAATTCTTAGCGAGTTTTACTGTGTGTGTAAACAATAGAGCACCTTCAAGGGTAAGTTTGGTATTTTTCAACCTGGACCCTATTTTTCCTTGTTTTTGTGTCTAAGTGACTTATGAGAGCAACAATTTTTGGAGTAGGTCCAGTATTGAGACAAAGCGCTGCAGAGTGCGGACGTCAGCGGCTGCAATGTAACCACTCAGGGCATGTTTGCGCCGTCAATTTATGTATAGTAAAAGTGCTTGTTTTTGTTACTGACAGGCTCAGATTGTTATCAGATTGCTAAAATTACTGCTTATTTAAAGAGTCTGGAGAAACTGCTGATGGCGATTTTGGGGCTTTTTTTTGGTTAAACTAAGGATCTTCGTCTTTAACAAAAAGGTCTATATCTGTATGGATTCTTTACATAATGTTGTCAGATATTGAAAATAACAATGTGAGCCTGTTGGGGCATGTTTGCGGCGTCAATTTACATCCACTAAAAATGCTTGTTTTTGTGGTTACACTGCAGCTTGTTTCACTCTGGCTCAGTGCTGGACTAATTAAAAAGGTGTTGTTCCCATTAGTCATTTAGACACAAAACAGATGTAAAAGTAGAGTTCAGGTTAAAAAAAGCAAACTGAACACCCCCTTTAAGACATAATACTTTAATACTGTGTGTTCTGCTTCGCAGGTAACCTTTCCTTTTACTGTGTAGTCACTTTTATAACCTGACACCCTGTGTTAAGTGGAATGCTTATAGAAACTAAGCCATATAAGACATCACTGTGTTTGACTTATAAAAAACTGCTCGCTGCATTAAACAAGGGTGCAACTGTTTCATAACATCTATCAGTGTCAGTGTGGACAAAACGCTGAAGTGGAATGAATCATTTTAAAACACATGAGACATACTGTAGGACTGGAAATGGACTATAACAGCATCGGCCGTACCACCAAAAAACTGTGACAGTAAGTATAATAACGTTGTGCATCACTATTATCTTCTATGCTACTATAGAAACATGAATACTATACATTCAAAATACCACCAGGATCTGATCCTGCTTCTTGACAACCAGCTGACTGAAGGTTTGAGTTGAACACCTGCACACTATAACAGTTTGTTCTAAATATGTTTTTTAGAGTGTTTTTTTTAATGAGAATTAGTTGCATAACGTTTTAGTGTACAATTCAGACGAGGTTTGCATGGAACAAATGTGTCCCGTGGGTGTGACAGCAGAGAGCAGAGTCCAATTTTCAAACAAATTTAAAAGCCATTTTTCTTCTCTCCTCACCACTAGAGCAAACAGTCATACTTCTACTTCCTGTTCAGCAAACAGAGAATTTCTATCTACAGAATGGCTGCAGTGATCGCTAAATCTACCAACACACACAGCGCACAGTACAAGACGCTTCCTGCTACATCTTTTCATGATATAATCCTCATTTTGGGGGATTTAGGTCGGTGAAACTGCAGCGTGTTACCGTGACAACTGGGTTAAACCCCAGGGAAGGCAGAGGAGCTGGAGATACATCAGCACAGAAAAACTGGGTGTAATACTGCGTGCTATCGTGATCAGATTGAGTTTCAGAGGAAAACTGTAACAATAAATACAGCTGCAGTGAAATTAAATGTGAAAGCATCAAACTACCTGCAGCATTTTGCTTTAACCCTTTGAAGCCTTAATCGAAATTAGTTTTCTTGTGCTGCATTGAGACGCCGTTCACAAGCAATCGTCAGGCAACTGGTTTCATTTCTCTCAAAAACATGGAAAAAAGGCAATCAGCAATTAATATCCCTTAAATTACATAAAAAAACAGTTCAAGGTTTGAAAATTAGCTAACAAAGAGAGAGAGAGAGCTCTTTTTTTTAATTATCAAATAACTAAGGAAAAATGTCAAGACATTTGTATTTATTATTATATGTTTATTAGCAGTCAGTTCATTTCCTGTTTTTGTTCTTTTACTTTACTTTTCTTCCTTTTTTTTTGCT
Source organism: Plectropomus leopardus (assembly GCF_026936395.1). Taxonomy (NCBI): domain Eukaryota; kingdom Metazoa; phylum Chordata; class Actinopteri; order Perciformes; family Serranidae; genus Plectropomus; species Plectropomus leopardus. Next base: position 7,117,771 of record NC_142188.1, on the reverse strand, counting down.
AATTTCAAGTAATTTTCTTGTACCATTTTATTAATTTATTGCAAAGTTTTGGGTCATTTCTTGTTCACTTTCTCACTGGCTTCTTCCCATATTCTTGAAAGAAATTAGGCCAACTATCCCAGCTTTCAAAGGATTAAACCAGTTTTATCTGATATGAAAATCATGGGAATAGTCAGAGCTCAGATTGAATATTTTAACCCTACTCAGGTCCAATACTGCAGGATTTTACAGCATATTTGACACCATTTTGGGGTAAAAATCCTGGTAATTTGTGATAAGCATCTCTGTTTGGCTGGATCAACATGCATTTTCCAGTTTCTCCATAAGGTTTTGCAAGATTTTTATATGCCGACGAGTTGCAGAATTTGAAATCAGTCACTAAATTTCAACAGTTTGCTTTCACGTTAGCTGGTCAGAGCCAGAAATTTGTTCCTGAGTAACCTGTATCTATAACAACCGAGTTATTATTCCATCCTCGAAAGCACTCCACACCCGCCTCAGCATCCCTAAAGGACTCCACATAAAAAATGAATGTGCTATTAATAAGCTGCAAGATCCCTGATCTGACAAAACTGGGGCTATAAAGAGAAAAACCTGAAAACTGAGCGAACACATTCACACCCAAAGCATCATCACATCAGTTTCAATACAACGGAATGGAAAGAAGTGAGTGAAAATGAAGCAGGAGAGCTCTAACTTGTCTTAGCCAGAGCCTCGTTTCCAGTCGTCATGCTGCTGCAGTGTTGCACGATGGGTGATGACGTAACAGACGCTCGTGTGTGTGTTTGATGGTCATCTGTGGTCAAGTCCTTGCTTCACACACGCCTTGCAGGAAGATGGGGGCACGTTAACCAAGCTTGGTGATCTGTAGGTCTCCCTCTATCCGTACTGTGTCGATAGAGGTCAAAGATTTTACTTTGTGATAAAAGTCAAAGAGCTGGTGTCCGTCCACGAATATCCGGAACCTCTGGTGCTCGCAGTGAATCTCAATCTACAGGGAGGGGAGAAAAAACACGGGAAAAGGAGAGAAAATAATCAGATAAAGTATTTACAAATTATAATCAGTCCATAAAGGAGCAGCGGAGCATCAAACTGCAAAAAAAGCCAAAGAATATGACAAAAGAATATTTTAACCCTACTCAGGTCCAATACTGCAGGATTTTACAGCATATTTGACACCATTTTGGGGTAAAATCCTGGTAATTTGTGATAAGCATCTCTGTTTGGCTGGATCAACATGCATTTTCCAGATTCTCCATAAGGTTTTGCAAGATTTTTATATGCCGACGAGTTGCAGAATTTAAAATCAGTCACTTAATTTCAACAGTTTGCTTTCACGTTAGCTGGTCAGAGCCAGAAATTTGTTCCTGAGTAACCTGTATCAATAACATCCGAGTTATTATTCCATCCCATTACATCCATAAAGGAGCAGCGGAGCATCAAACTGCAAAAAAGGCCAAAGAATATGGAAAAGGAATGGTTTGACACTTTAAGAAATATCTTATTTGTTTTCTTGTATGGAGTTAGAGGAGAAGTACGTACAGTAAATATGAAGCTACAGACAGGAGACGTTGTGTAAGCTTCGCACAGAGACTGGAAAGAGGGAATAAGTTTCCCTGATGTGTATGAATATGCTTAACCATGACCAAAGAGTAGATTTGCTGATTCTGGAGAATACTTTAAAAGTAAATGCATCAGGATGCTACTTAACTGCAGTAATGAAAGCACTTGTAATCAGGGATATGTTCAATCTGAAAACAATGCGCATCATTTTTCTGCTATTTTCGGGTTGAATGACATGTTTCCTTGAGGTACATTTTCTCTTGGTTGTTCAATGAACCAGAGATTTTACGATATGTTTCCAAATCAGCAGTGACGTGTTATAAAAAGGCGGTGTGCTTGTTTAATACAACATACACAACACGGGTGTTCAAAGCACCACGGTTTCCATTTAAGTATGTTTTGTGATATACCCCAGTTGTCTTTCATCCCTGCATCTGTTACTTTAGTTGATTAACAGGAAAGAAAAAAAATGCAGTTTTAACAACTTTCGCTCAAACATATGAATAATGCAGCTTTCGCTAAATGTAGGAAACAATGAGTGAACACAAGGTTTCATAAGAAGGGTTTTCTCACCAGCTAGCAAAGTCTAAAAAGTTTAAGTGCAAAAAAAAACCCAACTGATTCTTAATATCAACTGTATTTTGAATGAGTTTTAACATTTACCAAACCACTAAAACGCTGTCTAATAAAACAAGCTAAAATTAACTCAATGCTGGCTCACTTGGAGCTGCACACTGTGAATCTCAACAGCCCAAACACAAAAATACAGCAGAGTAAACACCTCTCTGCACAGTTTCGGCTAAAGAAAACAAACTTGCAGGTGTGATCTCACTCTCTGAGGCATTTTTTTCCCAATGAACTCAGTAACAGAAAAGCAGCCACCCTGCTCTGAAACCACATCATGTGTCAGTACGCATGCATCAAAATTCAAGAGGCAGGTTTTTTTTGGAAAGCATCTGCATGACAGCTTTAATCTCCAGCCGCCACCTTTTGACCGTGTCATGGTTGCTGTGCTGACCTGCTCCGTCACGCTCCGATCACAAACGACACTTTATCAGAGAGCTGATATTACATAACCCGACGCTGGGGATCACCTCTAAAAATAAAAAAATAAGGCGCAGAGAGTCGCTGTTGTGCCTTTTATTTTTTAGGGCTGAAGCTTCTTTGTTCAAGCTTAAACAGGATCCTCTTGGACAGAAACACGTCATCATATATTTTTAGGCGGACACCATATGTGTTATTCATGTTGCAGATTCAGAATTATTAGAGCGGACAAAGTCCTCAGGTCTCTTGAGAATGACTCATCATGCATATGTGCTGCTGCTGCTCAACCCCCCCACACACCCACCACCACCGCCTCATCCAACACATAAACAGCTGATGCCACCACAGCCAACCAAACAGGATGCCGCCTGTATTTACAGTAGAGAGATATGATGTAGCACGGAAAACATTCCCAATTGTCTCTTATTTCTTCACTGCAAGGACATTTCTGTTGCAACATTTGATAATCTCTCTGCCAGTATGTTGCCTTGAAATGCTGACGACAGGAAAAAAAACATCCAAAATACTTCAAAACTGCTGACAGCAAGGACGCATCAAACAAACAAACGACATGGGAAATGAAATGAAAAATGGTCACACAAAACACTTTTGGAAAACAAGTTGGAACCACCATTCTTGCTTTAAGAAATACTGCTATGACTGCTATTGATTGTTTTCATCATTTGGAAACCAACAAGCTGAGAATCTTGTCACATAGAGATTAGGAGTTAGAGAATCTTTGTTTTTTTTTAATTCTTAGATGCATTACAAATCTTTCTTGACAAATCATTTTCCAATGCAGTCAAGCCAATAAATGGTCATTTAAACCCACTTTTCAACATTATAATTTTGAAAGGCTGGTCCGTATGTTTCCTTATGGCTGAACCAATTGGATGGTGTAAAGTAAGGGACGTCTAACAAATGCATCATGTTTATACTCTTGGCTAGGCTTCTTCTTGAGTCTTGGTGAAAAATTACAAATACAATTCGACAGGGAAACACATTTCGATACCACACCTGCACCCCAAGGCTTGAAAGTTAGTGTTTGGTCTGAAAGCAACACAAGAAAAGAGATGTCCCTCCAGGTCTGAAAGGGTTAAAGTATGTGTTGAACATAAACCAACAATCTGACCCTGCTTGCAAGAAACGTACACCAGAGCCCTTGTGAATACAAAAACTGATCTTTACCCTAAAAGGCTGATCGGGGATGAAGGGAAAGTAGGCGGTGGACGCCTCCTCCTCTGTCCACTTCCCAGAGATCCGTGCGCTGCGCAGGAACTGGCGGTCGGTGAAGCGGGCGGTCAGTTTCAGCGCCACGTCATGCGGGGTCTCCTCCTCCGAGTCCCGGCCGCAGGTCAGGCTCACGTCAAAGCTGAGGGAGGAAGGGACACATGGGGGTCAGACAGGCAGCATACGAGTCCAATAACTAATCTGGGGCTAAGTCAAAAGCATAATTCTGCTGCTGCTGTGTAAGAGCAAAACTGTTGTGTGTTAATTATGCATAATCCCTGCTGCCAGTTTGGGTTCTCCCTCCCCCTGCAGCTGTGCTGTTTACACACACAACCTTCTTTGTGCGAGACATGATTACAGTAACAAACTTGCTGAGATGTAACAAAGGAAAGCTGTTTTTAGAGCAGCTCTGGCAGCCAGGACTTTCACATGAACTTTGGCATGAAAACTGTGCCAGCAGCAGCATGTGGACACGATGAGGTCATGGGGAGGTTTCTTCCAAGTTTGACATAAGTTTCCATGTACGGTGAGGACACACCCAAACAAGCCTGCTCCACTGGGTCTTCATTTTTTCCCCGTTTCTCCCCCTTTTTTCTCCCTGCTGGTTTGGGAACGCCCTGTCTCTGCATACTTAAAAAGCCACCATTCTCTGTAGCAGCCCACGCAGTGTCTCCTGGAGACAGCGGCCGTGCAAGTCTGACTGCACTAACAAGAAAAAGCCTATCTCTAAAATCACTGAGGGTGACCTATGTTTTCAAGAGTAGTGGAGGAAGTATTCAGATCCTTTACTTTAGTAAAAGTACTGATACCATCCTGTGAAAATACTCTGTTACAAGAAAAAGTCCTGAATTGAAAATGGCATCCTAAGTGAGTAAATATATGTAGGAAAATGAACCTCAAGTACTGAAAGTATAAGTACCCAATGCAAAAAAAATCAAGAAAAAAACAACCAGAAAACAATTATAAGAAAATGATAAAAAAAAAATAAAAAACCCCAAACTCAAAATTATAAAAAAAAATAGAAAAAAACATACAAAATGATGAAACAAATTAAAATATAAAATATGAAAAGACCCAAAAACTTACATTTTGAAAAAAAAGGGGAAAAAACTCAAAATAATTAAAAGATATATAGAAAAAACACCAATAAACTCAAAAAAAGCACAAAAGTTCCAAATTAAAATAAAATGTGATTATTTTAAAAGGAAAACTAATCAACTAATTGTTGCAGTTATACTTGTATAAACTATTAATTTAACAAAACAGGTTTTAATTTTAGTTTTTATGCAAAAATTTGAAATTATAAGGTATCTAAAGCTGTCAGATAAATGTAGTGAAAGAAGAAGTATAATATTTCCCTTTGAAATGCAGTGGAGTAAATGTATGAAGTTGCATGAAAAGTACAAGAACCTCATCCATTCTTAGGTGCAGTAGCCTACTTGAGTAAATGTAGCCTACTTAGTTACATTCCCCCATTGGTTGTAAATATAGTGAGATAAAGTCAGGCTCCAGATAAGGTGTGCATGCATTGTTAAGTGTTATCTTACCTGTCTGGCTCCAGCTCGACAATGCCCATCACTATGATTTTCTTTCCTGGTCGCATGCCGCCCCGGATGCGTCCACTGAATGGCACCGTCTGTACAAATTTAATTTATTAACCACAATTGGGAAAGAGCATCAAACAACAACAACACCTGAAGGCATCTTTCATACCAGCAGACGGGAAATGTCCTCCTTGTCAGGTGAGATGAGGCCGGGGTTGTCCAGCGAGTCGTTGAGATGGTCATCCTCCACGTTCTTCAACACCAAAAGACACAGGATGCAAACTGTCATTCACGGCTGCAGCAGGTAGGTTACAACCCGGCCTAAGTAGTTTAACACCCAGCACGAGGCCTGTTTATTGATGCACAGTGTGGCCTTGCATGCGGCTGTCCCCAACAATGAGATGGCAGTAGCAAACCTGTCATGTTTATCAGCTACCGTGTGCCACGTGAATTTACAAATTAGCCACATAAACTGCAAATTGCGCTGCGTAAAACGTCACATCACCGGTTGAGCGGCCTAGGTGTGCGGATACATTTCACGGCGAGCATATTGGATTTCCTATTTCCTCCCCCCGGCCGTGCATGAAAGAGGAGTCGCCTTTGCGCTCTGAATGCGCCGCGCACGGCGCTCCGCATTTTACAAATAAGCGCCCGGACAAATGGCATTACGCAGCGCTTGAACCAAACCCGCATATTGTTACGTGCAGAGAATAATCACCATACATGAAACAGCCCACTCTGGTGTCTCCAAAAAGCTTCATAATACTCACTATTCCGTCCTTTTCCGTTGCCTGCACCGCCATCTTGAGCAGAAGAGCATAGGATGCTTATTAATGGAGCAGAGGCGGCCCTGCCTGCTTGCCGGGGGAGTGCGGTGGTGTGTCAGCGTCGTGGCACTGACTCAGGATATTCCTGTTCCTGCTCCTATTCGTGGATCCGTCTCTCCACGTCTGATCGGACATAGAGCACCTAGCAGGACATCCTTCCGCTGCTCTGTCTCTCTGAAATGGGTGGATATCTGCTGACGTATGCTTCATAATAATTACAGACCAAAAGCTTTAATCCCCGTCTGTTGGAGAAGCCTAATCAGACAGATTTTCCTCAACCCTTCACCTAATTAGGCAACGCGCTCTTTGGGATTTTTTTGGGGGGGATTTTATTACTAGTTTAGAACAATAACTGGTTATTATATGAGTGCTGCACTGCGTGTCCTGAATTCAGTTTAAATGTGACTCAGTGGCCTCACTGTCCAAAGTGTGCAAACTCAATACTTTTTAATGATTAAACTCTGATACTATAAAAAGATCAGTTTCTGCTCAGTTGTGAGCCTGCAGCATTAGTTACTTTCCACTGGATGAAGTGGGCATTCACATTGTAATTGACTTTTGCACAAGCACCCCCCGCCCTTTTCTGTCTCTGTCCCTCTGTCTGTTCATTCCTGTGCATGCAAGCATCTCCCTCCCTCCCCTCTGTCTCTGAATGTGTCTCCACACTTTAACGGGTCTATTCTGCCCCTCGGTGGACGTCTCAATGAATTACAAGCTGAAACTAATTTTCCACTGATGGTTGGTTCATTCGACAATAAAAAAACCCATTTATATCAGGGTTTTAATCAGTGATGTGGAGGGAATATGCATTTCCTTTACAAAAGTTAAAGTGTCAATAGTACACTGTGAAAACACTTACAGGTAAAAGTCTTCTTATTATGAGAAGTACCCATATCAGATTGTTTTTCTAAATAAACACACTGCAAATTCAAATCTAAACAACACATTTAAAAAAGGTTTATTAATATATTTGCCAAAGTACCAAATTCTGAAAAAAACACATTTTTTTAAACAATTTATTTGTATTTTGAGTGTTGTCTTAATATGTTACCGTACACATTTGACAGTAATAGATGTTGTTGCATGTTGGTAAAACAAAAATAGTGTTATGGAAGTCAGTGACCGTTGTTAGAGATGACTGATAGAGGGAAATAATAAAGGCCTCATGTAGCTAAAACAATCAGCAGGACACTGCAGGGAAATGAACCCCATCCCAGTAAGCCAGGAGTACCATAACCAGTGCCTTGGAGGGTGGAGCTACACAAGGGAGGGGAAGAGGGGAAGAGGGAAGAGGAGGGGAAGAGGGGAAGGGGAAGGGGAAGGATCACATCACACTCATTTCTCTCAACTGATGCAAGCTGACCTGTTTTGATCAGTCCACTGAGATCTCAACTGTTCAGAACTTGTCCTGTTCACTCCCAATCAGAATCTTCAGTCTCTTCTGTTCAGCTTGATTATCTTAACTCCAATCACTGAACACCTGCTTTACGTTCACTGTTAGCCTGTCACCTTTGAACGATCAGCTTCTGTTCATTGTTCTGTAATTTTCATGTTGATGCTGTTATTATGTTATCTCAGTGCTGTTTAAAAACACTAACCTACTGTTATCCTGGTTCAAATTTGAAACATTGAGATTAATGGCAGACTACTGAAGTGATGGTTAACTTCACAGGGCACCACATTCATAGATTCCATCAGTGATGTAATGCGCCTTTGCCCTTTGTAGTGTCATAGTTCCATAAGCCCCGCCCCGAGCGGTGACGTCAGCGTTCCGTCCGAGCCACCATTCGGGGGCGTGGCTTATGGAACTATGACACTACAAAGGGCAAAGGCGCATTACATCACTGCAGGGAATTGAATTCCATCCAATGATGTAAGGCCCTTTGCCCTCTGACGTAACAAAGCCACCGTTCGGGGGCGGGGCTTATGGAACTATGACACAACAAAGGGCAAAGGCCATTACATCACTGAAGGAATGTGGTAATGTGGTGCCCTGTAAAGTTAACCATCACTTCTGCCTGAGAGCAAGTGAAGTCTGCCATTAATTGCCGAGTATCCCCACATTTTCAAATTTTAGTTAGACACCAGTAGGTAAGTGTTTTTAAAACAGCACTAAACACGAAAGATAACCTACCATAATAACAGCTAAAGCTAAAAATCAACATGAAAATTACAGGACCAATTGAGACAGAAGAGTTGCTGGAGGTTTGTAGGCCCAGGATACGCGATGTCATTGAGCTTTATTTCCAAAAGGTGACAGAGCAACAGTGGGCATTGTTAAAAGCAGGTGTTCCTGATGACGCCATCAAAGTATTGATGGCAGATTTGTTATTGGATATTATTAAGATAATTTCCAAAGCACTGTTGGACAGGGCAAGAGAGGCCACAGTGGTGACAGAGGAGAATGTTGCGTCCAGTTTGGGCAAAACACTCTTTCAGGATTTTTCGGAAGCACTGGGTGCTTCAGATGAAGTCCAGTCTGCGAGCTCCTTGCGCTTGTCAGGTCTGATTGGGAGAGAGGTTACAGACAGCATCAAGTCTGCCCTCTCCTGTACAATGGGTACATCAGAACCTGAGTTGAGTGAACGCATTACTCCTCCCCGCAGACTCAATGCAATGATTGATACTGTCTGCAAAATGTTTAAGGTTCTTTCTGCAAGGACAAAGACCTTACTCTGTCCTCGACCACAAAGGCAGAGAAGAAGTCAGACTAACTCCCAGGAGGAACTGACAAATGACATGTTAAATGACAACGAAGCGGAAGACACTGATGACTACTCACTAGTTTTGGTTGAGGAAACCCCAGGGTCATCAGCTGAATCTGCGGTTGACATTACCCCCGCTACAGCGATCCAAAATCAGCTCAACAAGGAAATCTGTGAAATTATTGATCCTCTTTTGGAAGAAGTAACAGACACAGAGTTTGAGCTGCTTGCCTCAGACAGGTCACTGGATGTTGAACTTGTCGCAGAAGACCTCGCTCTCTCTGTTAATGAAATGGAGAGTTCAGAGGACACAGCTGTCACAGGCCAGAGCCCTCTCACAGAGGAGAAGAGTGAGTCTGCAAAAGGCATACGGGACAAAATCAAATCTTTTTCTGCGAAGCAGTTTGCTGTCGCACTTGTGCACAGACTTTTTGCACAGTTGAGGAGCAAATTCCATCCAGTCTCCAAAACTGAAAGCAAAGAGTCAGTGAAGTCATTAATGGCTGATGTCCAATCTCTGATTACGAAAGAGATTGATGAAAAGACACAAGCTGGAAAGGAGGTTTGTGTTTTTAACAAATTTAAGAAGATGTCTCAAGAAAATGTCCTGATATTCACCCAGGAACTTAGTGACTTGCTGTACAGGCATATTACATATGGGATGGCAGCTGAGATTGTCGCGGAGCATATTAGGACTAGGGATTCTTGCAGGACCGTGGCTGTCCCTCCTTCGCATGCAGAAATGTATGCGCACATCAGGGACCGAGTGTGGCGTTTCCTTGGACTGATGAAGTGGTGGCTGAACACACAGGCCGGCAGCCACAGTGAAAGGATGGCAAACGCCATTGTTGACACTGGGCCACTTGTCATCAATGAAGAAAGCGCACCTTTGGAACCTGCCGCAGTGTCTGACGCAGCATGTGTAGAGACGCTTGCCGAACCTGTGCCTGATAAAACAGCAGAGGTACAAAGGACCAAGCTGTTTATCCAGGTAACTGTGGAGCAGCTGGTCATGCGCATATTTAGAAAAGCAAAAGAGACGGTGATCCCTGGAAGATGTGAGGCCATCATTAGGCGCCTTGTTGATAGATTATGGGCTGAAGTTGAGGGTGTAGATTTGGACCTCACAGCTAAAACTTTAAAAAATCTTGACAAGGCTATTTACAAGGACTTGTGTGAAAAATGTGGGGATAAAGAAACAGTGATGTGCCTCACATATTTCCAAGATCCAGAATTTGAAGATTGCATTGCCAGTTATGTCAAGGACCGAATGATGTCACCACCCAAAAAGCGTAGTGCCATCTGCAGGTTCTTCTCATCTATGGGTAGAGCCATCTCAAACATCTGCAGATCCAGAGCTAGAGTTGGTGTCATGTAAGTAAACTGTAGCATTGTCTTACGGGTTTTCACCAGGGTGCTCTGGTTTACCCGAATTCAGTAAGCATGAACATTTACTAATTGACCTAAAAAAAACCACATCTTAAATATGGTTTTATTTTGAAGGAAAACAATTCTGGGGTTTTGTTTTTCCTTCAAAATAAATGTAACAAAGAGCTCCACTCCTGCCTCATATTCAGGTTAGCGTCTGCTCCACTGGCCTCTGCCCTTCAACATAAAAGGAGAAGCAAATGGAGCAGGAGGTTACCTAAATATGAGGCAGGATTGTGCTCTCAGGCCCACGTCAGTGGTCAACACCTTACAGCTGGAAGTTGAGGGTTCAGTTGCTGGTCCTCAGCCCTCCTGACTTTGTGTGTTGTCTACTGTGGTGGTAAAGGTTTTCTCCAGGTGATCTGGTTTGCCTGAAATCAGTAACATCTAATAACTGATTTTAAAAAAACAAAATATCATCATAAATGTATTTATTTTGGAGGAGAAAAAAATGTCTACATTTTTTCCTTCAAAATAAATGCATGTGGTGGCACTGCCAATTAGTGGTAGAAAAATGTATATACACCTCTCTTATTATTTACCGTAAAAGCTTGTTGGATTGTTGAACTGGTGTTCTTCCATTCAACAAGCTGAAATTTGACAGTTTCATTGAGGTGCACAGTTAAAATCACAATCTGTTTCTGTCTCTCTCTCTATCTATCTATCTATCTATCTATCTATCCATCTTTCTATCTATCTAGCTCTGTCTGTCCCTCTTCCCCTTCCCCTTTCCCTCTTCCCCTTTCCCCTTCCCCTTTCCCTTTCCCCCTTCCCCTTCCCCTCTTCCCCTTCCCCTTTCCCTCTTCCCCTTCCCCTTTCCCTCTTCCCCTCTTCCCCTTTCCGTCTTCCCTCTTCCCCTCTTCCCCTCCCTTGTGTAGCTCCACCCTCCAAGGCACTGGTTATGGTACTCCTGGCTTACTGGGATGGGGTTCATTTCCCTGCAGTGTCCTGCTGATTGTTTTAGTTACATGAGGCCTTTATTATTTCCCTCTATCAGTCATCTCTAACAACTGTCACTGACTTCCATAACACTATTTTTGTTTTACGAGCATGCAACAACATCTATTTCCGTCAAATGGATACGGTAACACATTGTTCATTTAAGACAACACGCAAAATACGAATAAATTGTAAAAAAAAATAAAAATAAAAATAGAAAATATGATTTACACCCCTTTTTATATTTAAATCTATTTGAGAAATCATTTTAATTTTGACATTTTTGACACTATTTTTGTGTCCAGCTTTAGCTGATGGTCATTAAACAAGTCTTTTTTTCGTGGTAAAAATATAGTTTAATATATACATTATTGCTAATATTATTAGTATAGTTTTATTATAGTTTTTGTTATTTCCTATGGATTGTCTATACTCTAATTTATTAGAGTGTCAGTGTGAAAAAAGCCAATTGTTTTTTTACTAAAATTGCTTTATTTAGTCTTGGATCAGTTTACATTAACGTCAGTTTTACAGAAAATTAGATGGCAATTATTGTGATAAACATTTAAGTACAATTTCTCCCCTCTTCTTTTTTTTTATAGATAGTTAATATTTTTTATATTTTTTATTTAATTTTTTTTTTTTCAGAATTTGGTACTTATTTGGCAACTATTTCAATAAACGTTTTTTAAATTTCTTTTTCAGATTTGAATTTTAAAAAAAACGAAGAATTTTCTGATTTAGGTACTTGTCATACTTTACGTCAGTTTTTGGGATTAATTTTACCTAACATGTTAAATGCATGACTTGTACTTGGAAGTGTTTTCATAATGATTTGCATCCTTCATTTTTTGTTTGTCTAAAATGTACTATTTGAGTAATCATCATGTAAAGACACTATTCTTGTGCCAACCTAGCTGATGGTGGACATTGAGCAAGAGGCATGTTTTTGCTTAGTTAAATTGTTGTAAAATACAACTCCCGCTCAAGGCCCTTTGCTGTATGTCATCCTCTCTCTCTCGCCCCCCTTCACACTATTGATCTGTCCTATCTATCTAATACAGGCTAAAATTCCAAAAAGTCTTTAAAAAGATGAAGATAAATGAAATACAACAATCTCAGTGAGCAAACCTGAAATATGTATAATATATTATATTTATAATTTCATGACAGTAGACTGAATAACATGTAAAAATATTAAGAATTGTTTCGGATGAAAATTTCACCAGTGTACACAACAACAGTGCAACATTTTTCCAAAGTAAGTGCTGTAGTATGACTAAGGGGATACCCTTTAGTGCTTGTAGACAATTTCATTACAGTAAACTGAATTATGAAAAGATATTGAGTATAATTTTTATTCTAAAAATCCCCCAAATTACTCAAAAGCACATTTTTCACAACTAAGTGATGTAGCATTACCACAAGGCATTATTTATTTTGTGAAGTGAAAGTGAAGTCACATTGCACAATGTACAACATTGACATTATTGAATGTAAGTACACTTAAAAATGTCCCCATATGGGGGACTTCCGGTTAGGCCAATGTCTGAGTAGGTCACACGCCAGGAGAGCTCTGTTGAAATCCTGAGTAATACTCCGAGCTAAAGTGCTTTATTATCAGAAATAACCAATTTCCAAAACCAACCTACAGACGAACAATCTGCGGAAAATAGCCAAGACGACTGGTCTCAAGCTAACCAAGCCGAGCAACATGCTAATACTGCTAACAACGCGCCGCTAACCCTTGCAGATATGGAGAAACTCCTCACATCAATGGAGGACCGCATCATAGCCAAGCTGTCTGACCGACTCTGCTGACCGAGCAACTATCGACCGATATGACCAGACAATTCAGCACATGGAGAGAGCCTTAAACGATATGGAGATCCAGGCTAGCAACACTTGAATCGACCTGCATAACCCCGTCGAATGAAAACGCCGCCCTCAAACTCTCAAACTCAAGACTGATGATCTTGAAAATAGGTCCGGACGCAACAGCATCCGTGTAACCGGCTTACCTGAAAAAGTTGAGGGCTTACAGCCATCCGCTTTTACTGAGATATTGCTGAAAGAAACTTTCGGCGCGGAAGCTTTTTCAACTCCTCTGACAGTCGACAGGGCGCACAGAGTTTCCAATGGCCGTATGAAACAGGGTGGTCCCCCTCGATCCCTCATCGCGCGGATCCACCACTACCAAACCAAGGAACGTATCCTGAAGTTGGCCAGGGAGGCTGGATCACTCTCTTTCCGTGGGTCTGAAATACACATCTACCCGGATTACAGCGCTGAGGTGTCCAGGAGAAGATCGGCTTATTCCGCGGTCAAATTACAACTACGAAATGCCGGCTTCGTGTACAGGATGCTCTTTCCTGCTAAACTCCAGGTTACCGACACGAACTGTCAGAAACACATCTTTGCATCTCCCAGAGAGGTTTCTTCCTTCCTTCAAAACAACCAGCCTGATGCATCTCCTGCTCGATCCCCTTCAGGAATCACTGGCTGAAGACTTTTCCAGGACAGCCAAATTTTAAGGTATTTCCTGGCAGCTTTGCAATTTATTCTTACAAGACGTTTAATTTCAGCTTTTAAGACTGTTCATGTTAGAAGTTAAAGCTACTCCAGCAAGATGTTAAAGTTACTCCAGCGAGATGTTAAAGTTACTCCAACAAGATGTTAAAGTTACTCCAACGAGATGTTAAAGTTACTCCAGCGAGATGTTAAAGTTACTCCAACGAGATGTTAAAGTTACTCCAGCGAGATGTTAAAGTTACTCCAACGAGATGTTAAAGTTACTCCAACGAGATGTTAAAGTTACTCCAACGAGATGTTAAAGTTACTCCAGCGAGATGTTAAAGTTACTCCAACGAGATGTTAAAGTTACTCCAACGAGATGTTAAAGTTACTCCAGCGAGATGTTAAAGTTACTCCAACGAGATGTTAAAGTTACTCCAACGAGATGTTAAAGTTACTCCAGCGAGATGTTAAAGTTACTCCAGCGAGATGTTAAAGTTACTCCAACGAGATGTTAAAGTTACTCCAACGAGATGTTAAAGTTACTCCAGCGAGATGTTAAAGTTGCTCCAACGAGATGTTAAAGTTACTCCAGCGAGATGTTAAAGCTACTCCGAGATATTAAAACCATTTCTGTGAGATGTTAAAGCTACATCAGAGACCTTAAAGCTACTCCTGTGAGGTATCAAAGTTACTTTTATGAGATGTTAAAGCTACACCAGAGACTTTATAACTACTTCTGTTAGATGTTAAAGCTACATCACAGACTTTAAAGCCACTCTTGTGAGATGTTAAAGCTACGCCAGAGTCCTTAAAGCTACTTCTGCAAAATGTTAAAGCTACGTCAGAGACTTTAAAGTTGCTCCTGTGAGACGTTATAGCTACTTTTGTGAGATGTTAAAACTATGTCAGAGGCCTTAAAGCCACTCTTGTGAGGTGTTAAAGCTACTCCCGTGAGATGTTGAAACTTAACTTTAATGCATTAACCTTACTGTAATCCTAGTTATTAGTATGTCTGTACAGCACTGTTGCACAAAGTTTCTTGCTAAATACAGCACTTTTTTGTATTTGTGTAAAACAGAGTTTTAGCGAAAGTTAGCTGCTCTCAAGCTGTTTGTGAAGAGCACTCTTAGATCCCGCAGTACTTACCAAGTCTTTTTTTCCGCTTATCATCTTTAGCTTTAATTCGCGTGTTGTTGTTGCTAATACGCAGTATACGTCGAGTTATTGAGTCTCCAAAATGAAAACCACTACAAACACCAAATAAAAAAGTTTGTAGTAACTGTAGCAAGCTCTTTGTTTAAGGTTCGTAACACAGAGCAGCATTCACCTGATGCGCGCTCCTGTCAGCTCACATCTTCGTCAATCGTTGGTTAAGCTAGCGAAACTGTAACCCTAAAAAAAGTTGTATATAAGCCTGATACTTACCTTAACCTTGCAATTAAATGCACAGGAGACCTCATGCTCAACTGTAAGTATACAGAGATGATTTTGTATTTTTTACGATCATCTATCCATGAAAAAAAACCATGTAGATATTTGCTCCTTGCTAACGCAGCTTAGCTGTAGAAGGTACTTTTACTATGCTAACAGACCAAAACCACTCAACTTTCATACACTTAATTATAAATGTATTGATTAGGTGAGATTCAATTAAAATTGGTGACAAACTGACGTTGGTGGTTTTATGATTTAACATTAGGTTGTACCAATTTAACGTAAACGCTACCAAGCGTTTGTTTCCAAATGAAACCTGTCAGTGTAATGTTAGCTTCTTCAGAGTTTGCTAACGTTAGTTAGATAGTAATTCCCACGTCATATTTTCATGGCACACGATTAGAAGCACCTGCTAGCTCATACTAATGTCAGCATGACTTTATTTAACAGGGTCGCGTACAAACATCATGGCTCGGTTTTTTTCTGCGCCTCTTTGACTTCATCACAACACTGAATAAATTATTGATGTCTGTTTGTTCTAATCGTTTCCAGACAGACAAAATACTTAATTTTATCTTTAAACTTTAGCACTTTAAGAATTAGCAACACTTTTCCCCTCTTATCAAACAGTTTTTTGTTGTCGTTTTTTTATTAATATGCTATTTTTATGTATTTATTTTGAGGTTTTCTTGTTTCTTTAAAGATCCATTGGCTATTTTAGGCATTTAAAGCCAGTTTAAACCATATCTGACATTTAAACTTGAGATTTATCATAGTCCACATGCACAGAAGAGTAGCGGTGTCCTCCTCCTGATTGATCTGGGTCTCTGCCTGTTGTGTTTAACCGTGTTGGGTGTTTGTAGTGGTGAAGCAGTGACATTGACTTCATTGATATGAGCAATAGGAAGCAATTTTCATATAAAGCAGAGCATTTTTTAAAGGCAGAAACCAGAATTTTCATCACTTTATTGAACCCTGAGGAAAAAATGCTGGAGCAAAACAAAATATTGACCAAAAAACACACACATTTCACAATTTGGTATGTGAAAAAATGGGTTTACAGGATGCATACATTATGGCTGCTGCACAAAAGCATGAAGAAATGGAGGACAACTGCACGTTGCCTCTAATGATCTGCAGTGATTGCACCTGGGGGAGACAGCTCCTTCCCAGGCAGCAGTGTTTTATCCTCCCTGCCCCCGCTGGCTCAGGTGATCTCTTTCTTGGGACTTTAAAGTGTTTGTAAATGTAGTTCATGTAGGATTTCTATGCTTTAAACCTCATTGACTTCTTATTTTGTTCTGATTGATCCAAGTGGCAGGTTACTAAAATCAGTTAGGGAAGTGCAGTTCTCTGTGTTGTTTTCTCCCTTTTGACCCTGTAAAACCTGAGCAAATTGGCTGATAAAAGAAGAAATTATATTCCCACAAAATTAGCAAGAAATTAGTTTAAAAATACAGGAATACTAGCCATCCTGAAAATAAGTTTAAAAATATAAATATAAAAAAAATACAAAAAGGCAAATAACCTGAAAAGGTGCTTGAAAATTAGAATAAATCTCTAAAAATACTTTAAATATGTAATTATGAAAATTATATAGAATATTTTTTTCACTAACTTTTTTCCTAGACATTTTCCTCCAGCTTTTAAAAAAATAATTTTTTAATCAGATGTTTGTGGAACATTTTTAAGGAATTGCTTATTGGCTTTTCCCCATGTTTCTGAAAGGTCCAAAGGTTTAAATATTCTGAAATACACCTGAAAATAGTACAAAAAAGTGATGTGACTATAGGTTTTAAAGGGTCAAACATTGACCATGAGTGATTGAAGTTATGCATTGAATACTCTCGTGTGCCTCCATCTTGTGTATACTTTTGGAACTACACCACAACATTAAAACACATTTTTAAAAATAATTTCTGCATAATTTGTTCCTAAATCTTCTTTGCAGAGTTGTGATGAGTAACAAACATCAGAATTGCCTTGTGGAGGAGTGTGACAGTTTGACTTCTTTCAAGATGAACCAGTCTGATGTATCTTCATCTCATCTTGAGAAAGTGAAGGAGAAATGTGACCGAACAGGAGCCCCGGCAGCAGACACATAATACTGAAGGTGAAGGCGAAGTGAGATGATTGCCGGCTGTCAGTCTCTCCTGCAGGCAGGTTAGTTACACTGCAAGATATATCAGTCATATCTAATTATATGGTGTGTTCTGAAAGAATATGTGCATTTCAGTAACTAAACATTGTTTCCAGATTTGATTTACCTCACCAGATGAGTTCAAGTCAGCAATTCAGTAAATTATTTAACTAAAGAAAACCCTGAAGCAACATCACATTTCTTGTGCTGTTTTAAAATGCCTTTGACAAGAATTTAAGTCTTTGAACCTTGAGCAATTTGGTATTATTTCTTTTCTAAAAAAAAACATGGGGGAAAAGACAATGAACAAATAGGAAGAAATAAGTAGATTTATAAAATTATTTCTCAAAAGCAAGGGAAAATGTACAGGGAAAAAAGAAAACAGGAGAAAACAATATAATTGTCTTAATTCCATACTTAAAATTAGATTACAAAATATTTTTGGTTTTTTAAGGACGTTTTCACAGGTTATGTCCTTGTTTCTTTTTAGCAGTATTTTGTTTTAAGAAATATTCATGTAGTTTTATGGTACTTTATTTTATTATAATTATTATCATCATTACTTATTTGTTGTATTTACAGATTTCTTGCTCATTTGGGGGTAATTTCCCCTGACATCACTCATTACCCTCTTCCCATGTTTTTTTTTAACCATTTGAAAGCTGGAGTTGATTCACTTTTCTTGTGCTGTGTTCAGACGCCTTTCATACTATTAAAAGCTTTGTACCCTGAGCAAAATGGTGCGATTTCTTTTAGAAACATGGGGAAATCAACTTGGTTAAATGTGTTTCACAAATTGCAAAAAATTTTTTTTAATAAAGCGATAGAGGGGGAAAAATGAAAAACTATATTTGTAACTATCACAATTACATATTTTAAATGATGTATAGAATTCTTATAATTTTTTAAGCACTATTTCCAAGTCATGTTTGCATTTTTGTTTTGTTTGTGTGTTTTTCATGCTTAATTTCAAGGTAAATTTCTTGCATTTTTTTATTTTTACTGTCGTTGCTCAGTGCCTTTTTCCCCATATTTCTGAATGAAATCGTGCAAACGTGCACGGGTTTCACAGGGTTAAATAAGTCAAAACAGATGTTTGCAGTGGAGCATCATCAGCCCTCACAGCTACAGGTTAGTGCATGTGCTCTGCAGCCGGCATCCACTCTGTGTGGCCCAGAATCGTTGATAAATTGGTTAGCAGATAAAAAATACTGCAATATTTTCTAAGTTAATCTTTGCTGTCGACAGTCAGTGTATGAAACAGCGAGAACAGATTGCCCGCATTCAGTGTAACAGTCCCGCAGCGCATCCATCCATCTCTTCATCCCTCTCTCTCTCTCCCTCCCTGCAGCCGGTGTCAGGTCCGCCCTCTTCCCTGCTGCCATGGCCGCGGAGGCTGCCGGTCGGACTGATGCGTCGGCCGGTCCTGCAGACTGCACCGAGATGGAGGAAAGGGTAAGATGCTTTTGGATTATTTAGGATGCTCTCTTTGGGGTGCAGGATATTAGCCTTTGCAGCAGGCCTTTCCAGCGCCACACACGCTGCTGCAGCAAGATGGAGAGAAACTCCGCAGGAAGCAAACCGCCACAGCAAAGATGTCTGATATGTAGGTTTTGGCACGATATGCATCGAGATGCATCAAGAATATCAGTGTTTTGAAGAGAGGAGGATGAGCTTTAAGCGACAGGGAGAGTGGAGGCAGAGAGGGAGCGCCGTGCACCGCCGCTGCAGCGCGCACATCCTGTATGACGCGCTGATGTGAAAGGGAGAAGTGAAAGCGCAGCAGCTGGTCGCTCGGTGGATGTAGGCTACCGAGGCTCGGCTTATAAATAGACAGTGGCCATTCTTTAACACTTTGTGTGTCGCTCGTTTGCGGCTGATTCCGGAAAAGTCCGTTTTCTTGCACTTGGTGGTGACGCAAGTTGGCAACAACTTGGCAGGCAAGGTAGGAATTTTTTTCCTGATCAGCAGAGCAGAACAGAGTGTGAATGGGGAAAAAAGGCTTTGTTGGGCTCATTGAGGCATCAAGAGAGGGAAGTGTCTTCCAGGAGAGCCTGCAGAGGCACCATGTGGAGATTAATTTGATTATAGGCATGTTTATCAATGGCAATGCAACTAAAGACTCTTCATGTTTTGGATTTTCTAAGATTTTCAAGCATTTTAAATGTGAAAATAAGTTGCATGAGCCTAAAGTGAGGTGTTGATAAACGCTTTGAAACCTGGGCAACTTTATTTCTTTTAAAAGTATGGGAAGAAGGCAATGGGCTGAGAAGAATGACTGAAAAATAGCAAAAAAGCACAAAAAATCACCTGTGAATTAGAAAGAAAAGATAAAAAAGGAAATCACCTGAAAAAGTGCTTAAAAAAAGATAGTCATTATACAAAATAATTTTAATTATATAGTAATTATAGTGATAAATGCTTTTTCTGTAGCATTTTTTTCCTTTTAACCAGACATTTTTCCCTAGATTTTTGATGATAATTGTATACCCTCACTTAATTTTTTACCCCATGTTTTTGGAAGAAATTACACCAATTTGCTGACACCCGTCAAAGGTTTAAATACTTGTAAAAGGCACCTGAATGCTGCACAGAAAAATTTATGTCACTCTTTGTTTCAAAAGGTTAAAAATAACCTAATAAATCCTAAAATATTCCTTTTACTACAGAAAATAGTGGGGAAATCAAATGAATCCTACAACCTTTGTAGCTGCAACAATCTGTTGTTTTAGTGCAGAATGGTTGCAAAAATTCACATATTTTAGATAAAAACTATAGATTTTCTGTTAAATGTAGAGATCTGAGTTAAGACACCTGTGGCGAAGGGTGTGTCTGTGTGTGTGTCTGTCTGTGTGTGTGTGTGTGTTTGTGTGTGTGTGTGTGTGTCTGTGTGTGTGTGTGTGTTAGGGTATTCTTCAAAGGCAAAGCATCTGTTCTCCACCTGCCGGCCCATGAACTGAACCTGTTCTTCCACTCTGCATATTCTGAGCTGAGATGTTTGTGTCACCAGCTCTTTACTTTCTTCAGTGTGTCGACTCACTCATCATCTGCTCTTCATCCTTTTCACTTCTCGACCTTTTTTGTCTCCATCGTGTCTCTGGGTGAGTGTTTGCTGCTCTAATCGCCATCAAAATGACATTTACTGCAGAGTTGACGAGTTGACTTTATCTTTTTTATAGCCTTATCTCAGATGAGGGATTGTTAACTCAGTTTATCATGTAAAAAAATAAGCAACTATGAGCTTAATGCAAGCAGAATGAGCATGAGACCTGCCTTTGTGTATGTTTTGCAGATGTGGGCTATAGTGCC
Organism: Plectropomus leopardus; assembly: GCF_026936395.1. Lineage (NCBI taxonomy): Eukaryota > Metazoa > Chordata > Actinopteri > Perciformes > Serranidae > Plectropomus > Plectropomus leopardus. The sequence goes on along the minus strand of NC_142188.1, from coordinate 7,097,091 downwards.
AAAGGTGAGGCCGAGCAAGTGCGTCAGATTATGCAATGCAAGATCCCTAATCTCCTCACAGGAAAATGAGAGATGCTGGATTAAAGGAGGGAGTTAGTAGGAGACCAGGCTGAAGGGGAAACCCGTGAAAGAAGGCTGTTATTAGAGATTACTGGGCAAAGGATTGTTGTACGACCCAAATACTTTGTCTGCTAAAGCTTGACAAGATGTAAAGAAGCAACCAGGAGTATCAGAGTGTGAGAGTTGTTTGGGTATGTTTTCAAGCCAGAATTCAGATTTGTTTTGGACTTTTGGATTAAATGGCAAACTAGTTCCTCTCCGCCGATTTGCATTCTTGGAAAACGACTAATCTGGTGGCCTCACTCGGTGGTTCGGTGACTGGCTTATTTAGAAGAATGGTTTGCATTTTTTCTCAGCTTTATAAACCACAAGAGCTCCGACTGATGGAGCTTCTGCACAGGAGCAACACTTCGTCTGGAGCCAAATGTTACACAATTTTAGTTTAATTTCATTGAGTGATTTTCACAAAAATGTAGTAGCTCTTCTCAAAGTGTTTTCTTAAGTGTTGTCACCCTCCCTCTGATGAAATGGTCTTTTTTGGGGGGCATGATCACAGCAAGATGTAGAAAAAAAATTATCAGATTTTTGCATTTTTAAAGGTAATTTATTATGTATGGTAGCTTGCTCATATGTTGGGTTACAAAATAAAGAAGGAGGAGGAGGGAAAATCCTCCTCCTCCCTCCAAATTCCTTGTATGCGTAAAAAATACCTGGCCAATAAAGCTGATTCTGCCTCTGGCTCAAGCAATTGTGAGTGCAATACAAAGTCTTGGAAAGGCAGGTGTTCAGATTTGTGGCATTAGTGAAAAACAGAGAGGGACGCTTGATAATTTTGTTCGTTTTCGTACTTGATATTTCAGTAGTGGCTGCACTTCAGCGAAATCACTTCAGATATCAAAACAGAAAATCGAAAGATGCTCATAAAAGTGCACTTTAGGAAAGCTCACTACTGTCTCTCTGTTGCCTTTGGTTTACAATCGTGTACTTCATAAACAGATCACAACAGGTAAGTTGAGTATTATAACTGTAAACAGATAATCGTGCAGAATTTTCATCTGTTTACCGCAAGAAAGACCACCAAGATCCTCCTGATTTTACAATTTCAGGAAGATTTTTTTAATTCAGTCAGTTATTTTTTGTCAATCTGACAACATACTACAATTTAACAAGTGTTTTCTTAATATAAAACCTTACTTTTTGGAGTAAGAGTGCACAATTGCACCACTGAAACATATTCATTCATTCCTGCTAACATGGATGGGTCGCTATACAGTCCTACAGGGCACAAGGAGAAACAAAGTTACCTCAAAGAGACACGAATGACCACAAAAAGACACAGAAGAACCATAATGAGACACAAAGTGACTTTAAAGAGACATTAAACAACTACAGCGACACAATAAACAAACAAAAGAGACACAAAATTTCCCTAATAGGACAAAAAATTATGTCAAAGAGACCCAAACGACTACAAAGAGATGCACAGCAAGCTAGAAAAATCAACCAAAAAACAGAAAATAACCTCCAAGAGTCACAAGAACGCAAGGAGACTCACAATAATGACTATGTGGCAAACTACTACGAAGTCTGTGTGTCTTACTACTATGTAGTAGAGGTGGTAGGGCCCTTAGTATATTTGTGCCCATGGCTGCATTATACATGTAATGCTATTTGGCAAAATAACCTTTCTCTTGCTCTAAACTGATTTCCAGTTCGGTAAAACATGCATTTTTAACAGCCCAGCATCACGTTTTAAACGCAACTCAAAAAGCCTTCATAATAAGTGTGTATTTGTGCTTTACATTGAGGCGTGCACCATCTCATGAGTTATTATTGTAGTGCCGTACTGTGATATGATAGGGAGGGATTCTCTCATCAGCCTTGTGAGGTCTTTCTGTCACAATTGCTCCTTTTTTGGGGGTGAAATCTGCAGACAGACAGTCCCTAAGATTGGTATTGCTGTTTATCAAGGTGTTGCCGTCTCTTCCAGCAGAAGGAGGGGATTATGAAGGCTGATTTGGAGGCTTCTCTACCTGCTGGACAGGAGGAATTTGCGATCCAGTGCCGAGACGTGTGCCGGTCGTACGGAAAACTGAAGGTCCTCAACAACCTCAATCTGACTGTGCCACAGGGACACATGTGAGTGAAGCAGACTGACTTTTACTATTTTGCCTAAATCTTAAGACACGTGTGTGTTTATCTCTTTGTCAAAACTAAACCAAAAGGACAATTTCTCTTTGCTTGTTATTGTGTTTTTCTTAAACTGTGTTTTTTAACCTGTTAACCTGTCCTGTAAAAAAAAAAAAAACAGTAATAAGAAATCTGGGAAAACAGAGACAAGAAAAAAGAATGCAGTTTGCAGATGTACAACAAAAACCGACGTACTGAAAACGTGTTTTAATGAGATATACTGTCAGTTTAATTTTAAACCTCCAGCTCAACCCCTATAGCTAAATCGTTCTCCTCCCAGTCAGCAGGCGTGTTCCCAACATGTAAAGGAACCAGTCTACTGGCCTCCTGCTTTGTCATGTATCTGCAGACTGATCAGATGCCAAAATCTCAATTTCCTGCAAGATAAGACCCCAAAGGACAGTGAGAGGAAGCTTGCAAATAAATGTGCAGTTTATGCATTTGCAGTTTGTTCTTAATTTTGTTTTTATTGGCAGCCAGAGGACTTACAAAAAAGACAGTTACAAAAACTTTACTTAAAGCCTTTTACTGATAAATCGCATCAAAATCAGATGCTTAAAGGTAATAAATAAAACTGCAAGCCAAAAGACTAGTTAGCAGATAAACAAGTGAAAGCACACAAGGATAGTTAATTTTTTTTTAAGTATATTAAAAAAACCAAATTATTAATGATAATAATAATGATAATTTAGGTTTTAATAGCATTTTTTAAAATTTTGTAGTCCAACTCTAAGCTCCTAAAGAAACTGAAATCTATAAATAAATTAGAAATCAGAACAATGATGTGAAAACAAAAACCTTGAGTGGAAAAAAAAAGGCTTCTCCTTGTTTTTTCATGAACTGTGCAAATGAGCACAGAAACCACGGGGAAGTGTTACTGTGCACGTAAACAAGTCTGTCAAAGACGACGAGTTGTCTCACTTTTGCAACAGGTTGAAATGTGCTGAATGACAAAGCGGATAAAGTGCTGCTGCTGGAATTCACACAGAGAAAATGTGCTACGGAAACTGGAGCATGTGATTTGTTTTTTGTTCAATTCAAACTTGTTATGGCTCTTTAACTGACTGCTATTTTAAAGTGAGTGAACAAAATAATCAGCTTTTAAGAGGAAAAAAGATGGAATCTCTCATTTTGCTGTTTGGAAATTTTGGCTTTTAGAAAAGTGAAAATTAAACAAAATAATCCCATTAGTTCCTCAAAGTTTTCCTTCTGTATGTTTGCTATTTTGACAGTTTTTATGTTCAACAATCACAAATCAAAGAATATAATTTAGGACATAACACAAAACAAAATAAGTCCTGCAATTTTCTGAACGCTGAGCAACATATCAATGATGAATGATAGTTTTATTTTCTTTCAGCTGCGACTTTAGCAAGTAAACAGCCTGATAACGGACATAAGAGTTATCCTGCAGTTAAACTGATTATCTTGAATGTAAAACTTCATGGTTTATTGTAAGTTTCTGCTGTTTTGTTTTACAGTAACTTACACAATCTAACTGCGAGGCGTGTAACTGTTGCACTGCTCGTAGTCAGGTTTTATCTCATACAGTCATCTGGTTATCTGCTTATCTGGTTGCTTACATAGACGACATCTGCTTCCTTTGTTGAAATTGAGGAACTTGAGCTTCTTTCATGTTTGATTATATGTGTACAGAAACTAGAGATTCTCTAATAAAGTTTCTTTTCAATTCACCTTTGTCATGATTGAACATGCTTGTTGCACATAAGTTGTAAAACTGCTCTGATAGATGTCTAGTTTTATGTAAAATCCTCTTGTTTCTCTGTTGCAGTTATGGCCTTTTGGGGCCCAGTGGATGTGGGAAGACCACGCTTCTGAAATGCATCGTGGGAACTTTAAAAATCTCGCGGGGGCACATCACCGTTTTAGGGAAGCCACCTGCATTTCCTGGTCATGATGTGCCGGGAAAGATGGTCGGGTACATGCCACAGGTAAACGCCACAGATTAACCCAAATGAACCCACTGCAGGACACTCATGTGTCCAAAGACCTTTCAAATGTGTGGGAAAGCCACCAATTCATGCAAATCTTGAATTTGCAAGCATTTGTGGCTTTTCCAAACCTCATAAGGTCTGACTCTTAGCTCTGTGTTCACTCAGAAAGAGTATTTCTCTATTTTAGTTGCTAAAATGGTCTTTAGTTGAGCTGAAAAGGTCTTAAATAGGGTTAAATTTTGCTTTTTAAATCCTTCAAATTCCCAGTCAAATTCTTTGTTGTTCTCTGTTTGCACTAATGTTGCCTTCACATGCTTCTCGCAAATATTGCATTTACCATATTTATGAGTTACGAGCACATTAACAGCCCTCAAAAGTCGGAATTACGAGTGGGAAATTTGGAAATTTTGATGATGTTGCAGAGTTGTGACATTTGCATGACGTTGCAGAGCAGCAGAAATGGCGTATAACATGGAAACAGTGTCAACAGTTGACTATAAAAAATTATGTTATTTAGTTATTTAGTAGCTGTCATTTACTTCTAGTAGTTGCACATTTTTGTATAGGCATCTATTAAACTTTTAACTATGAAGCCTGCCAGGCAAGTATACTAACATTGATAAAAATGTTATTTTATAACAAGTTGCCGACTTGACATCATAAATGCATAAGCATGCGCAAAAGTCAATGTTTGGACAATGGTAAGAAACTTTTTTATTAATTCATGTATTAAATATAATTTTTTGATAACATTCAAAGTGTAATATGGTATTAATTATAACTGCTGTCCATGTATAGTGACCGAGATTAAATAAAAAAAAAACAAACTATATAATATATATAAAAATAAAATGATGTAATATATAAAAATATAGATAAAATGGAAACAGCTATCAACCTCTTATTTAAATGCTCTTGGCATCAAAATGCAACCCATCGAGTTTGTAGCTTTCATCGCATGAATGCAGCATTAGTCCCCATTACTGTGTCGCTCAGCTCCAAAGCCACTCACGGGCCTCTTTAATTCAGCTCGAGTTGCACTCAGTGACCTGTACCTGAGTGTGTCTCATTACTGTCAGAGTGGATATCTGATGAGGCTGATAACACACACGCCATGTGTCCTCGCCTGTGTGTAACCCTCAGCATCACACCGGTCCTTGGTAAGAGGTGATCTGTGACCCAGAGACGGGGAAATGTGACACCTCGCCACGCTGCGGTGAACTTGGCTCATGTTGTCTGGTGTTACAGTGCAGAGAAATTCATTGACTCGTTTTGACTTTTGGCTCAAACGGAGAGGCTCGGAATATATAATGCAGCTTATTGTTTTCACAGAAAAATGTGTATATGGCTCATTATAATTTAAGCCTTTAATACTTTAAGAATATTAAAAGAAGCAGGAGAAGCAAGCCTTTCAGTGATGGAAGTACTAATAAAATACAAAGTCAAAGGTCTCTGCATACGTGCTCAGCAGGCAGCAGTGCAGATCTGTAGTAAAACAGACACTAACTTAGTAAAAAATAGAAATGCTGTAGTTGCATTTGTCATGAACTGAGCTGGAAAATTTACTTTTGTGATAAAACATAATTGTGCTATGGGTTACATGAAGGATTTAGTGATACATCTGTCGACATTTTTTGCCTCTTTACACTTTTTTTATTAACAAAGGAGTAATGCAAGAGATGTCACAAGACTATAGTTGGGTCTTGATTCAAATGTGTCAAGTAAAGAAAGTTGGCATTTATTATTAGCTCAGATTCATACTCCTCTTTAGGGATTCTGTAAATAAAACAGTTTTGGATTTAATTTAAAATTTTATCACGGGTTTGTTTTTTATTTAAGTTCTTTTTCTTTTTCAAGTGAAAGAAAAGCTTTCTCTAAAGAGAAACATGTTAATATTCTTCAAAGTAGGATATCCACAAAAGTATGTTTTGTGTTCGGGATGTACCCGAATCCGAATAATGTCACTTGCATTGATTTTTGGTTGTTCAATACAAATATTTTACTATTTGTTCCTTTTGTTCTATATATATTTTGAGAGTTTGAATGGGGTTTGGTGGGACTTACAGGGTGACAGTGACTTTCATGTAATATAATAAACAAGTTATCCCTTTAAGCTAATGCATACTAACAATGGATATGAAATGTGCAACAACTTTTTTACCGACACTCGATATAAAACAAAAGCCAGAGACTGAGTAGTATTAAGCTGCTGTGAGCTGAAAATTACAACACTTAGAAGCAGATGACAATTTTTCGTATTGGTAGCAAAACTCTTGCGTTGTGTCAGCACAAGTACGGAGACATTTCGAACTACATCGAGCCATTCACTAGACAGTGATGTCTTATGTTTTTACGTGTGAATGAAGAGAGGGACGGTTTGCAACTGATTGAAGTTTCCATCATCTTATTATTCCATCATCTCTTCAGTTACTATATTTCTATCCACACAAGCATCTTTGTTTGGTAAGATCAGGCGCATGATGGAGGGTGATGTGAGGATTGAAAAGGTGCTGTAACTTTTCAAAACTACCATCAGATATAAGTTTTAAGCAGTACTCTCTTCTCACTGATAACTCTGTCGTGTTGCACAGGAGCTGGCGTTGTACAACGAGTTCACCATCAGTAACACTCTGACCTTCTTCGGCCGAATCCACGGCCTGACGTCGAAGGAAACCCAGGCGCGCATGGACTTCCTCATAGACTTCCTGGATCTACCTCAGAAGCAAAGTCTGGTCCGAAATCTCAGGTAAAACCACATGACTTGAATGTGACAAAACTTCTCTGAAGAGATTTGTTTTTTCTGTGCGCAGGACTGAATGTAGATTTATCATACTGCTGCATTTACACCAGAAGCTGATAGTGGAAACACTCATCTAAAGTTCTGTAATTTGCTGCAGGTGAACTCTGGACAACATTGTCAACCAATGCCAATCAGTACAGTTAAATGTTTAGCAATTTAGATCTTTATTCGGGACATGCCAAATAAAACGGGAGAATAAAAATTAAATATAAGTAAGAGAAACAACAACAGAATACCCATCAGACATATTTAGTAAACAACATCAATATTTAATGTCCGAAAAGGATTAGGGGGGAATACTTATCAAATCTTGCCCCCACCCCTTTTTTAAAAATAAAAAATATTTTAAAAAAACTTAAATTTAAACAAATATTCTCAATTTCTGCACCAGTATTCATCATACACAGATGGAAAAGACAGAAATCGATGATAAATTCAGGTGTGGTTATAAGCTGAGACTAACTGCAGTCCTTCCCCAGGAACAGCCAGTTTATGGCCTAAATGAGTGCAGACACCTGTGGACTTTGACACCTGAACTGCCTAAATTGTGCACACACAGACAAACACCCTCACTCTCTCCTCCACATGTTGTAAACCCAGAGGCCATAAAATAATATGACTTTGTCTGATGAGGAAACTAGCAAAAGTAAAATGAAAGAGAAAACATCCTATTTATTACAAAGTTGGTTTTATAATGTTTGCAGTTAGATCATCATCATCATCATCAGTGTTGCAAGATTTGACGGCAAGTAGCCCAAACAGAGTTTCAAAACTGCCCAACTGTCACAAAATGAAAGTTCCCATTCAAGATTTTTAAGGTTTTTGTCTTTGTCCGGCATTAATAAATACTGCAATACTGTGGTACATGGTTTTCTGAGGTTTGTAGCAGCATGTGTGTGTGATGATTTTATTAAAAATAGCACAAACAGAGCTTGGACACAAATACAGCATTAGACATTTTTCATCCAGGGAAATGGTATATTTTGCTGATTGCCTCTTGTCCCATGTTTTTGAAAAAAATCCAACCAATAAATTTGCTCACGTTTCAAAGGTTTAAATGATTGTGAAAGGTTTCGAAATTTGAACTATGTACGAACTTGTGCACCGAAGTGAAGCACCTCTGATTTTCAGTTCAGTTTGCAATCATGTTTATTGTCGCACTAAATATATGATCATAACTGCAGAGCCATGTTATCTGCCAGCTTCCTGCTGCTGAGGTCTCAGGCAGCTCGTTGCTGCTCTATTTTGAAAAACAAACTTTCCACCAGGCTAAACATTCACTATAAGCTCCTAAAATTTGCATCAAGAAAGGCCTTGTTCTCAAGCCATACAAGGAAACATTCAAGAATACAAAATAAAAATAGAGTATTTGGCATTTCACCAAATATTTCTGTTAGATCTTTAAAGTTATTTTTGAAAACTTTAGTCTTATGTGAAATTCAAGCGGCTGCAAGATCTGTGAGAAAATGCTTCAAACTCTCAGGCGCCGATAGAAATTTAAAAATAAAAAAGAAATGGTGAATTACTATATGGCCCTTTTATATTTTGCAATTATTGGAGGAAGAACAATCAGCATCTCATGTTGCACTCTTTATTCACATCCCTGATTAATTACAAAGATCCTTCTGTTCCCAAAGAGGCCCCTCAGACCAGCCTTCATTAGCAGTCCATGTAATATTTATGTTATGTGCACTATAGCCTGTCACGTTACTGAGCCGACCAGCAAAGAGGACGCGCTGTCAAAATAATCTTTGTTTTAAGATCTACAATGATCTTGCAAAAGGCGTCCTCGCTTGCTCTGCTGCAGAGCTTCACAGCCTGTTGAAACTGTTCGCTCTTTACTATGAAAGACACTCCTGGTATGAATAAACACCCATGATGTGGCATTTGTACTCATGCGTCTGTTTCTCTTTCATGTCCTTCCTTCTTTTGTCTTTAATACCATGTAGGATCAAGCTGCTAATTTGTGACACATAAATACATATGATTTTTATTTTTTATTTTAGGTAATATCAAAAAAATGAGGTTAATTTGTCAAAATGCCTCTTCCTCCTAACATCCATCACTCATCTGTGTAGTTGTTTTCCTGCGTGTTGACGGGCCGGTTCGTCCTGCAGGTTTTGTCTCAGCTGCTTTCCCTCAGGAGCGAGTGGCATGCAGAGAGTGGGAGAAGATTCACCTTTACCACCCTTTGACTCTTCCTGTTGTCTCACTTTGGTTTTTGTGTGTGTGTTTGTGTGTTACAGTGGAGGTCAGAGGCGCAGGGTGTCTCTCGGAGCGGCTCTGCTTCAGAATCCAGAGCTGCTCATCCTGGACGAGCCGACAGTCGGAGTGGATCCTGTGCTCAGAGCAAAGTATGTGACACACATTGGCTGCTGTCCAACTTATATAACCCTCAGAAAAGTACATCTCTGTTATTAACCGAGATCATATAAACTTACACACATCCTGTAATAAATATTTAAGTGACACTAGATTTATTTTCAGTTCCAGAATAAGTTTCCCTAGTATTAAACCCACCTGCGTAATTCTGGCAAAATAAAATAAAATACCAGAATCCAAGTATATTTAGTTGTGGGGCATCCTTACAATTCTCTCTGTTTTTATTTTTTATAGCATGGCACATTTTCACTTGCAGTGTAGTGGTTGACGTTATAGAGACAACAATGGCGTGAGACAAAGTCAGCAGGGTTTAAACTTAAAGGGTTCTGCGTTTTTCTGCCTGGACCCTATTTTCCCATGTTTTTGTGTCTCGAAGCAATTGTTATGTTGTTGCTGTATTTAGTGTAAGTTCAAAATGGCTGTTGCTCACCTGTTGCCCTTAAAGGGACAGTTCACCCCAAAATGAAACATATTTTCTCTCTTAGCTGAAGTGCTTTTCATCAGTCTGGATTGTTTACGTGTGAGTTGTGGAGTGTTGGAAAATCAGCTATAGAGATGTTTATCTTCAATATAATAGATCTCGATGGCACTCGGCTTGTGGTGCTCAAAGCGCCAAAAAAATACATTTGAAAAACTCACCAGCACTGTCATTTTCCTGGAATCATGACCCAATTACTAAAGATAATCCACAGACCTTGTCGTGAGCAGTTTCATGTAGGAACTATTTTCTTTCTACAGAACTACACCCAGCAACCATATCACTGCGCAGAAGGAAGTGTGCATCTACTCATGGACAAGCGACTTGTGCTGGCTCACCTGAGCAGAGCACGAGTCTAGGAGAGAATTTGTATGGAAAAACTCTGCACAAACACGTCTGCATATGTTCTATAAAATGAGTCAGAAGCATTGTTTAAGCATACTGCCCTCCCTCAGTGTGCTGCTCCAGTCTCATTGTGTAATAGCACCACAAAACCTCATCAGATCAGACGGTTGGCAGGCAAACTGCTGCTGGCGAAGCTGTGAGCTTTTTCAGACCGAGATTTTAGGAAAACTCTATTAGCAAGCAGCGGGTCAGGCGTTACGTAATTTGTTTGGTTTCTCGGGTCTCCTTTCTAGGATCTGGCAGCATCTGGTGGAGATTGTGAAGACGGGGAAAGTCTCGGTCATCATCACCACTCACTACATAGAGGAGGCCAGGCAAGCCAATGTGGTGAGACAGTTCATACATGCATGGACACACAGAGACGCCACATGCATGTGCACATGCCAAAGACAAATTAGGCAGAAATAACACTCACAAACAAGAATCAGAATTACTGCAGCAAAATCTATAGAACAAAGCAGCAACACTGGTCCTCGTGTTTCATAGAAAAACAAAGAGTCCATTGATATCTGCACTGTGTCAACTCTTCAGATGAACTGTATTCTTTATTATCTTTGGCAGCAGGGACAAAAGATCCCATTTAATGAGAGAAAACCGGGGGAAACGTCCTATAGAGTTTTTGTAGAAGCTCTTTTGTCTCTTTATTTTTCATTTTAGTGAAAATGCTTGTCAAATTATGAATTATTTTAATTGAGATTAATCCAATTTTTAATCACGTTTTCAATTCCATTATTTTGCATCACAAAAAAGTTTTGAAGTCCATATTGACAAGCTTAAGCACATCTTACCAGTTTGTTTTTATTGGGATTTAAATGACAGCAAAAATTGCATGGGGCTAGCATAGAGGAGACTCATGGGTACCAACAGAACCTATTTCCATTCAGATATTGTCGAGGTCAGAGGTTAAGAGACTCCTGTGAAATGGCCACGCTGCTTTTCCATCGCCAAAATTTAGCCAAACTTTGGAGTGTTATTGTGCCACCTTGCTGACAGGCTAGTATGACGAAACTGCATATTTTAAGCCAATATGATCTTTTCCCAACCAAAAAAAAGAGTTTCAGTGTCTAAACCAAACCACATGTTAACCACAGTTTTGGTTTTTTTTCTGGTGATTCAGTTAAATATCTTTTTCCTCTGTGCCATATAGGGCTATTATTATCAGAAAAACAAATAAACTGTAGTTTATTTTGGGTCAGTCCCACCGTCTATACTGCTGCTGTGATACTCACAAGAGCGACAACTGTGTGTATAAATCTGCCACTCAAAATAGTCTCTAACAAATGCACAAATTACTCCTGTTTGAGAAGAGTTTGCTTTGCCTGGCTGTTTAGGAAAAAAATTACCCTTTATTTTTAAAAACAAAACATGATATTTGTGACCCAAATTTTAATATTTATGGTCGGTGTAAAACAATATGTTCCTCTAACATTTATATTCATAGTTTATTTAATTTACACATAGGTTAGGTTAAGCCTTACTGTACACAGAAAAACATTGAATAAAACTGCTTGAAAAACAATTAATTAAAAGGAGTTTTTGGGCTGTGACTACATGGTTTTTATCATTTGAGCATGATTTAACAAAGCTTTGCATAACCTGAACCTCACCCAGCCATCATACAAATACACACGACGCCAAAAAACACAAGGAGAGCAGGAAGTAATGCACACGTTAAAAAACACAGAGGTTTCATTTGTGCACACACTCACAGGAGATCGACATGGCCTCACACAGTACAAAGCACATGGACTCTATACATTAGATAAGCCTTTATTGATCCTCAGAGGAGGAGTTCAATATTTAATCCTGTAGTTCTGCATTTTTACTGTATATTAACGCCCATGTAACCTTCACTGCCGGTCATACAGTACTAATGCTTGGCTCAGCATAAATCCAGTCAGTTCATGAGTTCAGTCATTGTTTCACCAGTAATCTTTGTATGTGAAGTCCATAAACCGAGTGCCTTACATTTGTAAGTTTGCACTGTAGATTTTTCTGCTACAAGCCACTTTTTATAGTTCGTCATGTCAGGAACGATGCATATCAGCTTTCCCCTGGGAGTTAGACACGTTGATACAACTCATACTGTAATCTGTGCTCAAACAGAAGTGTAAAAGCTATAACTTGTTGAGAATCAAGCTTGCTGTTTCCCAACCGCGTCTGGTTGTTATGCTAAGCTAAGCTAAGCTAATCGGCTCCTGACTTTACGTGGTATCGATCTCCTCTAACGCTTGGCAAGAAAGCAAATACGTGATATTTCCCCAAATGTCAAACTGCTATCAATGTGCATTGATAGGAAATTTAAGGAAACATGAAGAGGTGAAACAGATAATATTCTTTGGGAATTGCAGAAGCTAAAATTTCACTTCTCTTTTCTCAAAACCAAAAATGATTTTCGAAAGGTAATAGATCTGCTTGTTCAAGACAGAAAAGATGAAGTGTTTTAACTGAGCAAACAACGATCTCTAACCTCCTCACTGCAGCCGCTTTGTGTGTGTTTGCATTCACATGTAGTTTATTTAGGACAATAATACTGATACATTATAACACTTTCCCTGTTATTAATTAGGGAAATCAGCTTGTGCACATCGAGTACGTAAAAAAGTATAAAAAAATCTGCAGATAATGATCCTTTCTGCACATTCAGTTGATTTTTAAAATTACACCCCATGAATACACAATTTTGAACAGATAATTTTGTAATTTCATGCAAAATGTTCTTGTTCTGTGTCTCTCTACCTGACAGAACCAAAATTATTTAATTAGCTTGGTTTTCAGTGGAGAATATATTGTCCCATAATGTTTAAGAAGCTTTTCTAGTCCAGAAAAAAGACCACATACTTGTATTATTTTTGTCAAGGCCTGACGTAAAGACAAAGTATTTGCCTTTGGTTACTTAAAATAAAAATCTGTATTTATATCTTGAAATATCCCGTGTGGCTGAACTCCAGTGTGAATACTTCGACCTGTCTGTCTTCTGTAAACTGAAACTCGTACGTGTGAATCTGCATAACTCGAGCTTTTTTGCTCACGCTGCACAAAACCAGGTCCAAGGTCATTTTTGGCTCTCACTGATGCAGCTACATGTAAACAGAGCCAGAAACTCTCCCCTAAAACCAGTCTGACCGTTCAGCACGCTCAGTTTTTCAGCTCCATTCAGGGTGAAATGAGGTGAATCTGCTGATTTATTTTGTCTTTGTGGCTGTTAAACGTTGACAGAAGTGTGTCAGGTAAAGTAGCACAAAGTGCAACATTGCAATGCCAAGAAATGAGCCTCACCAGGTCACGCCAACTGTCTGCGTCTCGTCAGTTGTACTGCGTCTGGCACAGTCGATGGACTTTGATCACACAGACAGCAAATTAGGTTTATGATGTGTTTGACCTACTGAGGAGTTTGATGGGAGACATTTTGCCGCCAGTTTACTGTTCTGTAACTGGTTATTAACTTGTATCTGGAAAGTTGGATGTTGTTTTTATCATTTTGGGGAAAAAAATCAAAAGTTGATTCAGGAACTTTGTTGAAATATTGACTATATGTTGTGTTTTCAACTTGAAAGCTTTTGCTGCCTTTTGTGTGCGTTCTCATTAGTTTTGAGGTGGTAGATATGGATTTGAATTGAACTTTTGATGCATCTTAAGGCAAAATTATCTCTGAAAAAATGGGGAAATACAGAATACAGAGAATGAAATAAATCTTACCCATTAAAAAAAACAATTTCAGTCACAACATGAAAGAAAATTTCCACATTCTGCCCAAAGCTTTCATTTAATAAAGACTTAAAGTACTTTAATTGACCAAATATTCTCACTGCTGTCATTTCTCCAGGTCGGTCTCATGAGGAACGGTCGTTTGCTGGCTGAAGGACCTCCAGACGCAGTCATGAAGCAGCACAGCGCAACAGTGAGTTCTCATTAAAACCTTCAGGGGAAGTTTGGATATCTGTGGGAGCTGGTAGTCAGGACAGAGACATAAAACAAAGGCAGTTAGTTTGTACTGAAGCACATCTCAGAAATAATTCGAGATGCTTTATATTCAGTATTACATCAAAGATTTAAAGAAAAATACAATGCAGATTAATGACAGACCAATAAAGAAATCAAAAAAGAGCCAACAAATTGCAAACTAACTTAAAGGCCTCGCATGTGCATAAAAAAGTAAAGATGTACGCAGGTGAAAATACAAAATATACTTACTGTGTTGTGGTAGTCGGATCCTTTTTCACACACATTACTCTCTGCTGCAGACCTTGGAGCACGCCTTCCTGCAGCTGTGTGAGACATCAGACCAGATCGGCTCCAAACGGGGGTCCAGTCCGCCAGGTGGGCCGCTGGAGAACAGCCAGTCGTTCGAAAGCGGGCGAGATGAGAGTCAGCCAATCCTCGCCATCGGACCAGGAGGTGGAGATGACATTCAGAAATTTTCAGGTACCAGTTTGAAGCATGCAATAAAACTCTTATTTTGGTTTGTTGTAAAACCTAAACGTTTTTTTTCCAAAACTTAAAGGGCAAATATTGAACTTTTAAGATTGTGTATTTGTGCGTGTTTGTGCGTCCAGCGGACTGGAAGGTGCGAGCCCGACACTTTCTGCCCAAGTGGAGGAACATCGCTGCCCTAATGATCAAAACAATGGTGCGGATGAAAAGAATGCCCGGGTACGTTGCAGTCGATAGTATTTAATAGTGAAATCTATTGTTTGATGATGTCTAAATATCTGAGCAACACTGATGTTTACCCTCTCCTCTGTGCTCGCAGCTCGTTGTGTTTCCAGTTCTTGCTGCCCGTCATCCAGATCTCTCTCATCTGTTTGTGCATTGGAGGAGACCCAAAGGGGA
The DNA here is from genome assembly GCF_026936395.1 of Plectropomus leopardus. Taxonomy (NCBI): domain Eukaryota; kingdom Metazoa; phylum Chordata; class Actinopteri; order Perciformes; family Serranidae; genus Plectropomus; species Plectropomus leopardus. Next base: position 7,081,988 of record NC_142188.1, on the reverse strand, counting down.
TCCAGGTTGCCGTGGTGAACAACGAGACCTCCTCCTCTGCTTACAGCAATTTACTGCTGTCCTTCCTGGACAACTCCAGCGTGCACCAGGTATTTATTAATACACACCGGCCGTGATCGCACCCTCTGTTCTCATGTTTATGTGTCACAGCCAAAGACGAAGTGGGAAGTTTCTGTGTTTGTTGACCAGTTTTTCTTTGCTGTTGCATATAAGTTTACTGTAAAACAGTTTAATGTATTTTTAGTTGTTATTATAAGAGAATAATGCATCAATCAGACTACACAGAAGTGTCTGATTTGTGGATTAAAGACCTCAGAGTGACTTTAGGTATCTGAAAGTTTCAGTCCTTCAGAGAGGAAGTAACAGGCATTACTTTCAGTTGCTATATTTGATCTTACTTTAATTAAAGTTTCACTTCTTTTCACAGCAGATCAAACACTGAGACTTTCATTTTCAAGGAACCCAGTGAAACGGAAAACAACTTTTCAAAATACTCTATACGAAAAGGCACACAGCTCTTGTGAAGCTGCACAATATTTGAACATTTTACAGTGCCGCAAACTATGCTACTAACTTTCACTTGAGATAAAAAAAGATAGAAATATAGTGTATGAAATATATAAAATCTTCCTTATATATCCACAGGTGCCGTTGTCCCATAAGGAGGCTTTTGATGGGATCTATAACGGAGAGTACTGGGGTGTCATCAGCTTTGGCAAGAACTTCACAAGCTACCTGACGAAAAGGCAAGATGAACGTTTATTTCCCCATATCACAATCATCATTAAATAAATAATCAACAAATGCCAAAAAAGTTCACACCATATTAGATAGCGACTATTAGCTCGTCAAAACACCAGTTCTCTCCTGCACACCTCTCATGTAGAGGTGGTCCGCCTCCTCCGTTTCCCACAAACAGTAGAGACAGTAGATACACAGCATCAATAGGCATTTAAAACAAAATACAAAACGTAAATATGAACTCCTGCATTGTGCTATAGACTTGTACAAACATGATTTTTGTGTCTTAATAGACAAAAAGTTACCCAAGTGAGCGATACAATAAGGCTGTCATCACTTGGTTTTATAGGAAAAAACACTTCATGAATGGACAAATTAAATAAAATCCTTCATTTTGTGGCTTGCTGTAGCATAAGGCTGCGCAATACGGAGAAACTAAAATATTTTTTACCTAACATCTTGATATACATTTTACAGCAATTTTCTAGGGTTGACTGTTGGTGCTTTAACAAATATTTACACAATGGATTTTTTGATAGATTATCATCAGTAATATAAATATAATGACCAATCGGATATATGTAAAAAATAGAACACCTAAAACAATCTGGCATGATCAGAAAATTATACTTTACTGTTATTCAACTTTTAAAACCAAGAAAAGATCATACTGACCATATTGGAATATCTCTAAGAAGTAATGTAGTCTCAAAATACCATATCAATAAAATATCGAAATATTGCCAAGCCCTACTGTCAACGTCAGCAGCAGGCTACCAGGTTTAGTGGCCAAATACTACAAATGTTTTTTATAAGAAGGAAAATGCACATAACTTCTGCATTGTGCCTTCTGACTTGTACAAACATGATTTTTGTGTCCTAATAGAGACAAAAACGTACTTCAGTGATCAGTACAATGAGACAGTCATCACAGGGCTGTTACTGTAAAACACGTGTCATAACTCTCGAAACTTTGAGCTCACACTTGTGTCACACGAAGAATTTCGATTGACACAATTCCTCTGAAAGCTTGAAGTGTTTTGTTTACATCTTCACATGTGCACTTTTGGCTAAACATTGTTGGTGCAAAGTAGATACTGTGTGTTGTTTGCTTCTGAGGATGCCAATAAGGTCCCGAATAGTTGAAGCTGACACCAAAAAAGACAGCAGTGCTGTCTGAGTGACACAGTGATGCAGTGATGTAAAGCCCAGACTTAAGCAAACACTGTCACACTGCTTTTAAAAAAGTGCCGGCAGCTGTATGTAAAGTCTGACCTGTTTGAGACATGTCTCCACATGTCTGACATGGTTTGACCCATGTCTCTGTTCTCTCTGCTCTGACACTTAACACCATTTTTATTTCCCTTCTTGCTTTTCCTTCGTAGTTTGACTTACTTTCTTTTTAGCACAGACTGATACTGTGCCACCTGCGACACACTGCTGGTTACAGACGGCTGTGTTTGTGCGCAGCGGGGATTTTCAGTCGTGAAACTCAGAACACAAAGTAAAGCAGAGTGGCTCCGTCAAAATGTCGGTGTGATGCACAGACAGCATTTCAGCTGAGAAACACGATACACATGTAACAAACCAAACTGCACAGTTAACAAGTGCAAATTCACAATAGCTGCAACTACTTTAGCGCATGCATCCCCTATTGCCACACCCCCTTTAGCCATTTGGCATGAACACAAAATCACATCTTTAGACACGCACACTTGATATTCATGCCAAATTTAAACCCCTTAGGGGGAAACTGTCAGCAAAGGGTGGCAAAAATTTTGTGGATTGACCAGCCTACCAAAAGATTGAGCTAGCAGGAAATATTATAGTTCTTAGAAATAGGTGGATACATTATTTTACATTTAATATATAAAGCAGCGTTACACAGAGGATGGCAATGTCGGTCGGTCAGTGCACTTTGCAACAACATTTTTCAACAAATATGGGAGGTTTGACATTACATTTTTTCAGTGGCGTGCACAGACTTTTTGAAGGGCAGGGGCGAAAAGGAAAAAAAGGGCACATATAGCGTGTCCTCGCCACTGAAGAGGGCAGCGCGCGTTTTGGCTCCTAAGAGGGCACTTTAGCGCACGTTTTGGCTCCCCGGGGGCACTTTAGCACGCGTTTTGGCTCCCAAGAGGGCACTTTAATGTGCGTTTTGGCTCCCAGGGTGCACTTTAGCGCGCGTTTTTCAACAATTGGGCCACGAGGGGGGGCCCAATTGTGCACGCCACTGCATTTTTTACAGACATTAATGGATCTTATGATGATTTCTTCTATCACTACTTTTTTTTGTAGTTAAATGTGCTGCAGGTCATTCTGTCAGGTACAAATATCTGTCTTAGCCTGATTATGTCTCAGGAGCTCAGGTTCTACTGACGTATATGAGGAACAATTAACCGAGCACCCCTGAGGCACAGAAACACACGTAAATAAAACCAACATCATGTGAGCATGAGTCAATCCTTCAGGGTAAAGTGCACACAAGTTGTTGTTTTGGGTGTGAATCACAGTTCTGTGTGTGTATGCATACCTCTGTGCATGCGTGTGTGTGTGTGTGTGAGATGCCTGGGTAGACAGTCTGGTCCTTCCTGTCCCACACACACCTGGACAGGTCACAGCTAAGCAACAACCAATCAGATGCGGCTTCCTACTGAATCATGTGTTGTTCATGTGACAGAGACCTGCCTGAGGAAAACAAAGCGTCTCTGCTACGTCACCGTCACCTGTGAAAATAATCTGTTCTATTAAGTTAATTTAGTGCAAACATACTGTGTGATGCATTGCTGAAAATGTGATTTTTCAGGGAGACATTACTTTTTAAAAATATGAAAAATCTCTGTCAACAATGGTTAATAGATATTTAAGGTGTTAGTCTAAGTGATTCTCAGATGTGAGGACCTGATGTGAGGTGAAAAACCCCAAAACGTTTGTTTACACAGCCATTCATTCACTAATCAAGAAATGAATCAGCAGATTACACAACAGTCAAATCATTATTTGCAGCTATGCAGAGCTGTTCTGCAGGTGGAAATATTTCCTGGATAAATGCCATTTACCTGCAAATATGTCTGTCTGCATGACTGCAAAGTAAGATCCACGTCTGCTGGAGCAACTGGAGGCTTCAGCCCAGTTCACCTCCTAAAAAAATTAGCTAAATTGCAGTAATGCAATGTCTCAGCGAGGCCACAGGCGTTGATTTAGTTGTTTCAGAGAAATAATGAGCCGAGCTAACCCTCCTTTATTTAGCTTAGTGATACCAGCCTGTAGTCACATAGCTTTGTAAACTAATTATCTGGGAGGTCGTGCTGTCACGAATGACTTTAAAATAAAAAAGCTTTAGAGTTTATCTTTGAGGGTTAGCGTACATGCTCCCAAAAAATCTTAAAAATTTTCTTTTTTGCGTTTGTACGTAGAAACCTTAATATATTTAACAACGGTTTCCTGTTTTTCCTGCATAAATACGTATGTTTTTAGTCGAGAATATTAACGTTATTGTTGTGACCTTTAGCTCTTTTAAGTGCACGTCACATATAGGTTGCGTCCTGCTGTGGCGAAGGTTTGACTCTGACTTGCGACCCTTTTCTGCACATCAAGATCCCTCTCTCACTCTATACTATTAATAAAGGCCAGACGCCCAAAAAATAAAATGAGAATATTGACATTTTCAGAGTGGCTGGTGAATACCAAAACACATCCCAGTGAAAATCTGCATCCTCAGCATCCTTTGCTTCTATTTGCATTTCCACTCTTTTGGATTGTTGCAGAATTTCTCATAGATTTTAAGATTATGACCATGTTTTTACAGGATGCTCCAGCGGCAGGTTTCAAGAGACATAGTCGATGGAGGATCAGTGCACCTCTGGCTTGACTTCACAAGTAAGATGCAAACTCATGGTTTGTTGTTTCTTTGATGAATTTAACTATTAAATATTGAATTTAATTGCATGGACAGTTTGTCATTATAACACATGGCAGTAAACCCATCAGTGCAATTTAAATAACTTTATAAATGACCTGATATTCTAGCATTAGTTTTGTGAAATTTCTTGCCTCAAAATTGATATTGTACTATCGGCATTAAAAAAAAACAAAAAAAATCACACATTGTTTTGATATTAAATTTTTACATCTGCCGAGTGTATTATTGTTATTATTACATGTACTGTGCTTGGTCAAAAATGTCCTCAAAATATTTAGAAACATACAAAACTAAAGTGATAGTCATTACCATAACACATCACACACAGTTATTTATTGTGCATCTGTGAAGTGAAGTTGTCGTTTTTTGCCATTTTTGTTTGGTTTAGATCGACAAATTGCCGTCATGCTACAGAAAAAACTCCACGAGGCCTTTCAGGTATAGATAAATACGATTTCTGCCATTTGTTTTTTTCAGCTGGAGCCTTGTGCAAATATTCAGATGTCATTTTTCAAGGAGAGATACAATCTGTAATCATTCATCATGTCAAATAAATACAAAGACGTCTGCCAACATACAAGACGAAACTGTGTAAACTGACACACAGTTGATGAGAAACACTCACACATAATGTAACACACATGGCTGAGTTTCCTTTTTAGGGCTTCACTGCAGCATTATGTTGCTAATAGTGATATTGTATATTTTAACTTTAAATTTTTTTTAAACACTAATTTCTTTGATTTTTAATAACACTTTTGTAATCACATCTGCATCATGATTACACTGAGGGTTGATTAAAATGATAAATAATTGCCGTTTATATTTATCTTACATTATTATTGGGTATTTTGTTCTATATTTTCTTTTTCTTATTAATTATTAGATTTTATTGACAGACCCGATTGCAGTCCTAAATGTTTTTAATCCTTATTCAACCATGTAAAGCACTTTTTTTTGAAAGGGTTGTATAAATTAAGTTTATTTTTAATGTTTTTATTTTTATTAGTATTATTGTGTTTTACCAGTACTGTTTACCATGTTAAGACTGTTACTCTGTCCTCTCTTCGCAGGCTTTTGTGGACAAAACATTGGCCAGTATGTCGTACTTGGTTGCACTGCCAATAAAGGTAAAAATTAAACATCTCATGAAATAATATAGAGCATATTGAAATAAACACAGAATAGATACTTGAGTGTAAGGATAACATAAAACATGTAAAACCTGTTTCTATTGCAATCTTAAAAAGAGACACTTCTTTGCAAACATGCTAACAACAATGCATATTACAAAAATTACTGCTATGTATTTCTGCTCCATACTGTGTAATTAAGTCAAATTTAATCTTTTGTTTCTGTGGACTTGCAGTTTGAAGAGCCGATCTACGGCAGCCAAAACACAGACTTCACTACGTTTGTGACACCGGGAGCTGTGCTCAGGTCAGTGTGATGATGTAACTTTATTATATATATATACTATATTATAAGAACGCATGTCACTAATCGTTGATATATGAAAGAAAGACTGAACAGTTTATTTCTCTCCTCTTCCTCTCTGGCCCTCCAGTATCACCTTCTACCTGGCCGTGGGTCTGACGGCTCTCTCCTTTGTCCTGGAGAGGAAGGAGGGACTTTTGGACAGGTGCTGGGTCGCAGGTGAGAGGTCAAAGTTCACACTGCATCCAACATTTAACACAAATACAAAAGCTGTGTCCCGTTTCCATTACCACTGAATACGAATTCTGTGCATACTCTAAAAATGCACTTTTTTTTTTTACATTATTCTGATGTTTTAGGAAGTTTATTTGTTTTTTTTTTTCATGAGATAACACATAATATATTTGCTTTTAATCTGTAGATTCATATTTGGGCAATGAAGTGTTAAAGTGCAACAGACATTACAGTGTAATTTGAGATGTGACCAGCAGAGGGAGTCACATGACCAGAGCAGAGTGTGAATATGATGTTTACCAACAAGCCCCAAATATTTAAAGGACATTTTAAAAGAATTAATAGCTTAACAGGAAGCTGTGAGTTTTATTTTTGTCATTATTAAAAATGTAACTGAATTCTATGTTATGGCCGTTTAGATTAAGATGAGATTGAATTACACTGGATAAAAACAGGAATGATTTACTTCTGATACCGTACTGTTAACAGAATATTAATGCATTGTTATTTTGCGTCTCTTTCAGGTGTGAGCTCTCTGGAGACGATGCTGGCTCACCTTTTCTCTCAGCTGTTTGTCATCAGCGTTCAGATCGTCCTGCTGCTCCTCTTCATACTGCTCGCCTTCAAGGTTTGTCCTCATGACAGCTCCACTATCACACACACCACAAACACACACACACTGTTCACTTCAGATAAAGTTATTTATTTATTGGGAAATGAGCACAGCAGCAAGAATAAGATTTGCAGGAAAGAGAAATGAACAGTGTTGAGAAGGTTAACAAATGTTTTAAACTGGAGAATTAAGTTGAAAAGTCCTCGAAGCAAGTGCGTAACTGTTGCATCCATATTTGTCAAAAGCACTTTGCTGATCCTTATGGTCCAAAAATAAGCCGTATTGTTCTCAGCAACTGTACCTGAATACAGTTACTTCATTTTTTAAGTTTAATTACACAACTGGTACCTGTACCTAGTTGCTCCCAAACATTAGTAATGACACAATCAAATGATCGATAGAAATAAAGGCCTAAAGAATAAGTTGATCGTTTATTTTCACAGACATGTAGTTTTTAGGGCTTCAGATATGATTTTACCACGATATTTAGATCACGAAACAATATTATTGTGATTTTAAATATTTTGCAATATGCTGAGTATTTCATGAATGTAAATTTAATTATATTGTGGCTGCAAGTTAAAGAAAAAAATCAGCGTTTTCACCGTGTTCATCTCACTACAGTCATATTTTATTGCAGCAAAATGCCTAATTGTCTTTTTTATCCTAAAAGGCTACCAAAAGTTAAATATGTCATGTTAACCATTATAATTTATATAATGAAATATTGATACTTGGCATTCTTGTATCATTGCAATACTGCCACACAAACTATTGCAGTACTATGGTGTATATTTTCCCCCCACTTTAACACATGGGTACACGTGTTTTTCTGTTATCATTTTCCTGTGTGGTTTGCTGCCCTTAACTGTAACGCCAATACTAGTTTTGAAAACAGACCACAGGGTCAATACTGTTTTACACAAGAGACCGCGACGCTGTCAATTCATGTAAAACGTGGTAATATTTCATGTACTATTTAAGGACCAAAGTTGCTGTTTAAGCCAGTTCTCTGCGAGGCTCATTAAAAGCCTCCAAAAGGTCACTGCATTCCTAATATGATTTGGTTTGTGGCGAATTTGACACGTTGAAGGTCATTGTGACACAAATCCAGCAGGTATGTTCATTTGCATTTATGCTACATCGTTAAAACTTTACCTTTGGTACATAATTATGTTTATAACAGTTCATTTCAATCACAAAACTGGCCTTTTTCTTTCACATTTTGTCGTGTGATTCAGTTTTTTTCTGTGCAGCGTGCACATGACCGTGCTCAGGAGAGGAAGAGTGTGTTGTAAATCTTCTTGTGTGGGATAGTGAAGGTCAGCGGGGTCGTGTTTACTGTGGGAACACGAGGGTCTGTTCATTATTGATTTTCAATACACGTGAACAGAATCAGTACAGGAAGAAGACACTCAAGACTAAACAGGATAGATATTGAGCGTGTGTGTGTTTGAGTCCATGCAGGCAAACGCTTTTATGGGCTCTCGTCTCTGTCTGTAAATGTGTGCGTGTGTGTGTGTGTGTTGGTGAGTGTCGGTTTGTGTGTTAATTAAGGTGCTGAAGTCCAAAGAGACCACCACTGCATAAATCACTTCCTGCGTTGGCCGTATCCAGGGATCACTGTGGGATCGCCACCACAAACAGCCCTTGATTGCTGTGGCAACCGAGCAGTCATGTGGACTGTAGGTGCAGGTCTATTTTTGCACGTTGTCAGGGGAGACGGATAGTGTCTTAACACACCGAGGACAAGTGCACCAACACACACACTCACACACACAGCAGGAGACTCAGTTATACAAATGCCTGCAGATTCTACTTAAGTTAAGAGAGTTATCACCTTGAATCTTCTGAGACTTTTATCTCTGTTTTTGTTTGATTTTGTCTCCCGTCTCGTGCAGCGCCTCTGCTCTGTCTGCGCTCCCGTCTGTTGGTGTGATTTACAACCAATCTCAGTCAGCAATAACATTTCTTTTCATTTATTGTAGTATTTTTGGCCAAAGATGAGTGCAGAACATCAGAGAGTGTTTCTGCTAGTTCCTTTTATCTCTTTATCCATTTTTCTTCATCTTATCTCCTCATCTGTTCTCGTGTTGCATAAAAGAGCTCTCCACTGACCCAACTTTACTCTCCCACAGTATAACATCGTCAGACTCACGATAGGTAGTTTAAAAAGTTATTATATATTTTGCTGCATTCAGATGGAACTTGTGAGCTTGCGTTTTCGTTTTCGAAGTCGTGAACGTACAGGAAATATCCACTTACGAGGTTGTGAAAACCACAGCAGGGATTGGTCATATGGATTCTTCCTGTGAACCAGTAAACACGACCCCATGTGGTTTCTACATTGCCCATAATGCAACTCCACATTCCTGTGTGCTGTGCTAGAAGCTGCTAATATGCTGCTTTCCATTCAAAGTCAGAGGTCGGACTTTCCCAGTTGAAATTTTCGACTCCTGACCTCCAAGCGTTCAAGTGCACAACACCAAACAACAGTGAGGAACTGGAGTTTCTGTGGCTAGTCCATCGACAACAGCACCCTCAACGGGGCCTCCTCCTCATATTTTAATAACAAATCAATATTTAATACTAATATTATAAATACATACTAATATTAGGATATTAGATACTAATATTTTGACATTAATGTACATGCTTAACAGGTTTTGATATGTTATAGTAGATATATTATTTTAATAAAATACATGCAAATATGCTTTTTGTTGCCTTTTAGTTGATTTCTTACCATTTACAATGGCCAATAAAAACTCTAAACATTTACATGCAAATTTCTTAAGGGTGGGGCCTTTTTTAACTTTGATTGAGAGGACTGTAAAAGCAGTAGAAAAAGGAGAAGGAACACATTTTTCTTCAAGGATGAATGTGTCAGATGTGAGATAAATATACTCTTTTTCACCCATGAACGACTGAAGATAAAGGATTGTTTTTGCTAAAAATATTCTAAAAAAGCTGCTTGTAATAGTGTTTGTTTGGTATATGTGATCATTTCTATTTTGTGGATATAAAACAGGATGATTTTGCTGCATCATTTTGTTCTGTCTTTAACTTTAAGATGATCTCATTCTCTGTCTTTTTTTTAACCAGTTTATTCCACTTTTAGGTTCACTGCAGCTTTGTGGGTAGAAATAGCTTCTTATCTTAGACTTTTCTCGCTCTTGTACCCTTATCTTTCTTTCTCTCTCTTCCTGCAGATGCCTAACGAAGGCTCCTTGGTGCTGGTCATAATCCTGATTGTGCTGCAGGGCATCACTGGCATCTCGTTTGGTCTTGTCATCTCAGCCGCAATCGATGACGAGCAGAGTGCAAACCAGGCCGCCCTGGGCATCTTCTACCCAAATCTCATCATCAGCGGTGAGCTGGGTTTGATTTTTGAAATCTTTTTCAAACCTGTAAAAAAGAAAATAAAGAAATTATCATACAAACAATTTTACAAACAATGAAAAACATAAAGAAAAAGACATGGTCACACATTATGGCTTGCTTTACATATTTGAAAAGCAGTGAGAAGAAGTACTTATTTATTTATTTTCACCCCGTTTTTATAAGTCAACATATTGACCAGCGTCCTTATTAATTTAAACCTGTACTCTAATTAATTAAACGTATATGCATACACCAACATACGCAAAATCAGATACCTACAATTTATTATTATTTACAGAAAAAAGAGGAATTCAAACTAGGAAAAAATAAATATGAAGTAACCAGATAAATAAACAGTAATCGCTGTAAACACCCGGTGATTGTAAAACCCTTCTTCCTCCCTGTACCTCGTGAAAATCAGTTTTTTGTGCATGTGTTTATGCGTGCGACCGTTATCCTCCACTGAAACACGCAGCATGCTCTCTCTGAAAGTTATAAAGATTTTTCAATATTTCTTTTCAATTTTTTTTGTGTTGTTTTTTTTTCTGCTCGTTTTGTGGCATCTGTTTGTGGCATGTTGATGGTTTGTGATGTGTTGGTAATATGGTGAATTTTGTGTATATTTTTTAATGTTTTAAATATAATTTACAAACAAAAAACTAAATACCACTGTTGAAGAGAATTCATAGTAATAATAATAAAAAATAGAAATTTCAGTGGTCCTTTTAATAACTGTAAAGGGCATTTCCTTCATATCACATGATCTTTCCTTCAAGTTCTTAAAAATACCTTGTGGTGAGACTAATTTTCAGGCCCTTGTTTTCAAATTTTGAAATGAACGTTGAACCTCATATCTGTCGTTTTGATGTTGCCACTTCCTTCCTCGCCTGCTTTGTTCTCATCACAGCAGCGCAAAAACACAAGAAATCAGAGATTGTTTAAATGCTTCATGAGATCCACCACGAGGATAGAAATTCACTTGTACGTTAACGGCAGGTGTAGCTGACAGCATCCTCTCCGTCCTGTTGTTAGGTATCATCTGGCCTGTGGAGTGTATCCCGTATCCTCTCCGCTACGTCAGCCTGGCTCTTCCTCAGACCTACGCCTCCGAAGCCCTCCGCTGTATCATGTACAGAGGTAATGTACGCGTTACACAACGCTCATCGGTTTCATAACGTCCCTGTGGCTCGCCTGGTGTGCAGTCAGCGTGCGCTCAGGTCAGATGCGTGCACACGGCTCAGATTGTTGTGCACATTGCCGGTCGTCTAAATCTTTAATCAGCTCTGGATCCTGTGTAACTCGGCTTCCTGGGATCTAAGGTATAGTGGTTTCACTGCGTCTCCCAGTCTTTTCTCCTTCTGTTGACCTCGGCGTCTCAGAACAGTAAGACCCGAGGACAGTGCGAGGCTCCCTCCGTGTTACATGATACACACGTGTACATGCACAGGAAGTCAGAGGAGACATTTCCTGTCCTCAAACCTTTTCGTAGAGGTAGAATTGGAATTTGAGACACAGGCAGATACTGACAGTGTATGAATTAAATTTGGAGACAAACTGGAACTTGTCTCTTTGCAACATTCGCTAATTGGTTTCACTTAAACCTTAGTGTGTCAACCCGTTCGGACTCCGAACTCGTCAAATAGCGCCGCTCTGTCCGTGCTTTTGGCGTATGAGTGTAACACCAAAAGCCACCTTCAACGTCCAATGGGAACATGTCTGGATGGCATCAGATGAGAATGCGCTCGGACAGAAATGGTGGCGTTGTTATGTTACGCCGAGCGCGTTCACATGCAATGAGCACGGGCGGCGTTACTTGAGAAAGCAACCAGACGAACCTGGTCGCGTGTGCATGAACCATTGTTTGTTTTTGTGCTAATTTTCTGTCTTCTTGTAAGTTTTTACCAATTTGTTGCAATTTGGCCATTTCTTGTTTCTTGTTCCAGTGTTTTTTAAAGAAATCAAGCCAATTTGCTCAAGTTTCAAGCTGTTAAACCTTTTGGGGGGGGCTTTTTTTTTTAGTTTATTAGTTTAAGCGCTAATAGCACCCTGCTTACCCACTGGCAACGTGTCCACCTTTTACTTCCTGTGTCTAAATAAAAGTGAATCTAATTTGAAATCTCTCTCACAGGTTGGGATCTGTCTCGGATGATGGTGTGGCGAGGCTTCGCCGTCACCCTGGGCTGGAACACGTTCTTTCTCATCCTGGCTACGGTCATCTTGAAGCTGAGGACGTGACGACCTCGACCCACAGATCCTCCTTCGGTTTGGAGGACAGAGCTGTCAGGTGTAGTCCAGGAGCCCAAACGACTCACCTGGGTCTCCTGTGTGTGTGTGGACGGAGTGGGGGCAGCAGGAGAGAGTCCTCCATATTATCTGTCTCACACACACACACAGACACACACACACACACACACACACACCAGTCAGCTGCCTGATCCTGCAACAGTTGCTTTGGCTTGCGTGAGTAAAATTTCAAAATGCTGCACGTAGAAAGACGCAAGACAGAATATGTACAATATAAGAATATATGTAATATAATTAATAATTCATGTTAAATGAGGTAAGTGTTTAGTTTTACTTCTGTGTGCAGCTTTTTTGAACTTTTCACCCACAGAATGAACCATGTACCAACTCAGGGTAGCTTTTTTTGCCCTTTCTCTTCATGCTAATGGAGAGATTTGATGGCGAATATACTGACTTCAGCTGTGGGACAATGCTTTTGTCCGCAGTGTTCGTCACCTACCTTATATTTGCATTACAGAGTAAATTGTGTTTATATGTGAAAATGAATCTCAGCACAAAAATAATGTTTTTGTCAACAAGAAAATGTGAACACTTTTTTTTATTTTTCACAATTGCTTTATAAGCAGAAACATCAAGGAGAGGACTGTCGTTGCATTATGTCGTGGGAACTCAAAACTGGTTTCAAAGTGCAGATTGCTTCATATTGTCCAGGAAACTGTCACCCACTGAGGCGTCCCACAGTAGCAGTGTCTTCTCTAGCTTTTTGAGTCTGTGCTCAGATTTGCGTGTCCTGACTGGTGTGTGACAGGAAGTGGTTACCCATCGTTACCAGGTGCTCAGCTGCAAACCGTCTTTCTCAGTTCAGGTTGATGGCGTTCTCCATAACTTGTGTTTTGTGCCTGCGTCTCCAGTGGGAGAAGAAAATGGTTTGGTTTGGTGATGGGAAAGCATCGGTACTGTGTCATTTTATTTTTATTACCCTCCACTTTGCTGGACAGAGTGGATGTTGTCACACTGAGTCTTTTCACAGTTTCAGATGCAGTCTGCGTACATGCAGCATGTGTTCTGTTTTTTTTCACAGAAAAGTTTCAAACTGCTCATATTTTATACTTTATGACTGTTCCACCAACAATAACACAGTAAAAGCACACAGGAGTTATGCTGTTTTGGATTCAACATGTCATGGTTATGGAGTTGTTGCGGTGTCTGCACTGTGGGAAAGGAAGGAAAAATGCAGAAATTAGGAATAATTGCCAAATCTAGAGCATGATGCTGTTATCGTCAGTGTAAAACAGTGGGAAGCAAATGACAAAGAGGCTCTTTCCATGGCAACGGTTCTTGCATGAAATGTTAAACTTTTGTTGCAGTTTGGCCTTTTGTTTTGGGGGCCTGAAAACGCAAACTTTTGAGGCGTCACAGTGTAATTTTTTGAAAACCCAACCCCTTCTGTTGCTGTGTAAACTGGCAATGCACGAATCCCGTTAGAACGGCGCCGTCTAAGCAGCGCGTGTGTTTGGTTATCTTCTATGGTGTGTCATTACAAAGTTACACTGCCAACTATTGGCCTGGCATGCATACTACAACATTTTCGGTTGTTTTTGCGGATCCTTGTACACGAGGATCTTTCTCACAATATTGTCTAACAGAGGTAAATTTTTTTTTAAATGCATAAATTCCTTTTCTTGAACTTGTCATGTTGGGAATCCAAGTGATGGAATCTCACATGCAGATTGAGAAACACAAAATCACAGAAATGCCATGTTTGCTGTTCACTAACTGAATAGATACTTTAAAGATTATGTAACATGCTCATTGTCTTCCATGTTTTCCACTTCAAAATTGGTTGCTTTTTCAACATTTGACAGATAATCGAAGTTTTCCCTTTCAAAAGTCACATTTTATGTTCCAATAAACATTTAGGCAAAGTGAAATTTTCCTTCAATTTTGGTAATTTTATTAAGTCTTTAATCTGCCTTGCCATAAGCTGCAGAAACCCTGGTTTCCAATCTTTGTGCTAAACTAAAATAATCAGCTGCTGGTTTTAGCTTCATAATTAGTGTACAAACACAAGAGTGGTATTGATCTCCTCATCTAACGCTCAGCAAGCAAATAAATGCCTAAACCTTTGACGGGCCCACAGTGAAGAAACAGCAGCAGACTACATACTCAGCATCACATGTTGTCCCAGTCTCATAAATATAAAGACTTACTTCCATGTGGACACATGCCGAATATATCAGACGTTTGATCCATTTCAGCTGTCGGACTCAGCACACATACCAGCATGTGTTGTCTTCCCCCGAATGTTCCCTCGGCCTATGTTCATTTATATTAATGTACTGAAGAATTTATGTGTCCATTAACAGGATGAATAATGAATATAAATGACTGTAAATCCCTCTGATCGGTTTGTGCTGGATTGCGTCATGCTCTAATGCTAAAGTTGCGTGTACAGCATGCTGCGTGTAAACTTCCCTGCGCTGTAAATCTGCTGTTGCTCTGCTGTACATTCGTGTTCCTGTTGCACGTTTTAAGGGACACCGTGTTCTTGTTTGGTAGAAATAGGAGGGCCAAACTGTGAGGATAAATACTGTAGCTTCTTTGACTGAAAGTTGAAGTTTAATCTCACGTGCTGGTGGGATCACGTCTGTCCCCACTCAGTAATCTACCTTCATAAAGCTTAAAACTGTGGACAATTTCTGATAAAATTGGCAACACTTATGTAAAATTATGGACATAGTTTGGCAAAACAGTGAGTATACTTTTTCATTTTTTGGACAATTTCTGTGCGAGATTGTTATGTGACGATTTTTGTTCTAAAGTGCTCTATATATTCATGTATGAGGAATAAACTTATCTTCATTCATGTTAAAACACCCGTGCAACCGTAACTTGGAGCCGTAACCGTAACTTACATTTGCTGATTTTCTTGGAGCAAATCAGCAAATATATGAAGCATTTTATAAGACTGCGACCGAGATACTATTTTAAAAAAGCTGATTACAAATTCCTATTCAACTTTTCTGCAACGATAATGCCACATAAATCACTGCGGATGCCCTCTGTGTTTGATTTATGTCTGTGGTTTGAAGTGAGCACATTGTCACATATTTCTGTGCATGAATCAGACTTTTAGCAACATTTGAATGGAAATTTGATCCTTTTTTTCTTTGCAGGGCATTGTATATCAAACCACAGACACATCAAATCACACACACACAGCCCCGATGAAGCAGATTATCTGAGTTTTGTTTTTCATAAATTCTTAATAAATAATATCCATTGTTAGTTTATCCAAGTGTTTGGAGCCTAAAATGCCAATTAAAGGAACAGTTTGTAAGATTTCGAGGGATTTAGTGGCATCTAGCAGTGATTACACATTGCAGCCAGCTGAAGCTTCTCCCGGTCAGAATTCCCTCAGTGTTCAGGAAGTTTTTACCGGGAGCCGAATTATCCGCAGAGGTCTCTTCTCTCCAAAATAAATGGCCCAGGTTATTAAAACCGGTGAAAACACTGAGTAAAGCAGTTTCACATCACAAATTGATGTTTTGCAGATGCTGTTTGGTATGTCGGAGATAAGCCGAAAGTTTTTACCTGGAGCCAAATTATCCACAGAGGCCTCTTCCTCTCCAGAACAAACAGACTGGGTGGTTTAAACTGATAAAAACGCTGGATAAAGCAGTTTTATGTTAAAACAAGTGTTTTTTTCTAATGTACTCATCGCAGAGTTGCTTCTAAATACCGTGCCTGACACGAAAACACAAATGGCCATAACAAGAGCCAGTGTTTGTTTTGTCCATTTTGGGCTACGATCACAGTAGATCTGCTCCTTATGTAGACAAAAACGGCTCATTCTTAGATAACAAAAACACAAAGATTCTTGTTTTTAGATGATTACACTAAAGAAAACATACTTATTATATTATTTTTCCTCTCTGTCAATACATCCCTTTTAATCATATTCACTGAGCCTTTTATGAAGCCACTTAAATTGAAATACTGAATATTTAGCCCCTTTTTATTCAGATTTTTGACTTTTTCTGGTTGGTATTTGGGATATCGCAGTTCATGTAAACAAATGTAACGTTATGAATTCCACTCCTGCTCCAAACTCCAGTCGACTACCTCCGCTGCTTCTCTCCAAAGGGCATGTGAAGCGTTTCCCCTCCTGTGTTGTGACATGTATGCACTGTGATAGCAGACGTGCTTTGATGAAGTCCTATTCATGTATTTTGAAAGAATAAACTTCGTTTAGAAATCCTCCCCATTGTCTCGTCGCTCTGCTTTTCGGAGCGCTGCCAGATTTTTTCTCAATACCAAAAGTACAAAATCCCCCCCACAATTCCTGTGGTAACAAAAACACCCGCAGGCCATGGACGACAGATTTATTCAATGACATCATGCCCGCTTGCATCACTGTGTTGCTTGTTGCTATGGTGACGATGATGACCCCGCTGCCTTCAGGAGAATCTCGATCCTCACCGGTTGACTGTTTGAACTGTGTGTGTGTGTGTGTGTGTGTGTGGTGGGTGTGCCTCGTTATGTTCTGTGTGTGTGTCTTGTGGGTTATTTTCATGTGTTTTTTTGGGTTATTATGAGTCGA
Source organism: Plectropomus leopardus (assembly GCF_026936395.1). Taxonomy (NCBI): domain Eukaryota; kingdom Metazoa; phylum Chordata; class Actinopteri; order Perciformes; family Serranidae; genus Plectropomus; species Plectropomus leopardus. Next base: position 7,064,810 of record NC_142188.1, on the reverse strand, counting down.
TGCATGCTCATGTTTCCTGTGGTGTGTGTGTTCACAGATCAAGCACACAGTAGGGGAGTGTGTTTAAACTTTTTTGTGCTGTAAGCGGATTTGTTTGAGTGCATGTGTGTGTTGGTATTTGTATTTTTGTACAATCGTGTCTTTGAATTGGAGTCAAATAGAAAAAAAAAACATTTAATCAAGAGCAAAAAATAGTTTTGAGATCAAATATTTTCAAACTGCAGCAGAACCATTTTTACTAAAAGTAGAATAAACTGAAATACACGACAAATTTTTGAGGGCAGATATAAATAGATTGAACGGAACCTTTTGCGGTGCAAACAGGAACATTTACGTAACATTTTTGGGCTAATTTAAGCCACTGATTGAAGACAACATGGACAAGAAGTCCTAAATGTGCCCAGAGAGTCTCAATATCCATGACAACTGAGATTGTACTTGTCAACTACTTTTTCATGAACTGACTTATTTAATCTGTGCCACGTTGAAATGTTTTTCATAGTTTTTGAATAACAATTGAGCTCTGTGGCACAGATGAATAAAATATATTAAGCTTTGGATACACAAAAAATAATCAATGCATTGTTATTTTTGGTATTACCATGGAATCTGTAAGAAAAAACAGATTTAATCAGCCTTAAAAAAACAAAGAAAAATATAGAAAAAATAATAATATAGAAAAAAATAATAATAATAGATTTTATTTGTAATGCATTTTACATTTGGAACAAATCTCAAAGTGCTACAAGATAAAAGCATTAGCATAAAAAACAGGTAAAAAACAACCAAAATAAAAGCATAGCATAAGCAAAGTCATAAGTTCTGCCAAAAAGAAATGTTTTAAGTCCGAGTCCAGATCAATAGTTGTGTGTGAATCCCTGGGCGTCTGTGCAGAGTTGTGGTTGGTGTGTGCACAGGAGTACAATTATGGCTGTGAAAATCCCCGAGCAATTTTCTTTTGTGTGCTAACTGTTGATCATCTTCTGTACACAGTCTAACATTTCAAATACGGCCGCACAGAGCACCACGTAATGCAACCGCTGGAAAATAGATAACGGCCTCACTGACAGGCTGTTATTAAAATGCTCCTTTAGCTCAGTGTGAAATGAGAGTCTGGGTGTCTGTCCGCAGCCACTTACAATGTTTGCTGAGCTTGGTGACGACACCATAAGTAATTACAGTCGACTCTTTAATTACATGCAATGACACCCGAAGTCTCGTAGGACAACAGCGCGTGTCCTCGTCACAATATGTGTAACCTGACATGGACGGACTGTGTGCAAAGTGCTCCATTAAACTGTAATCATGATGGGAGTCAAAAGCCGAGATGACTGATTAAACGTGGTCGATGAAACTGATCCAGATGAACTTTAATTAAAGGAGAATTCTGGTAACATTTAGAGCTAAACCCAGTTTACAGCCACAGTCTACATCTGGTTTACATTTCCACTAATTATTTTGCAACACGTCATGTGATTATATTTACAATTTCCGTTATTTATTGTTCTGGAAAAGTTGAGATTAAGCCTGGCTTCGAATCAGCTGCTGTCCCAGGGAACAAAGAGGCATGAAGCAATAGAGGCAATAAAATTTATGATGATGACAGTATTTGGGGGGATGATTTCATCTTCTAACCGCTTACAACTACTGGGATGGATTACATCAAACTTTAGATGTTGTTTTGTGCTCTGCATTTGCACTTTGTCTAATTCCAGCACTTTTTCTGTTACATCCTGGCTACAGACGACGCGGTCGTCCTCGACTGCAAACTGCAGCTTATGCGCCTTTTTCAGTTTGCCGTCATATCGCTATCATCATTACAAAGACAGCTCCCTAAAGGTCCGACTAATGGTGTTGGATCTGTGGGTGACCAGCGGGATGCCTGATCTAAAATGTCATTATCACTGTTCTACAGGAGAGACTGAACTGCTGATGGGGATTTTCTTGTGTGCATGTTTCCATCTGTTCGAGATTTGAGGAAATAGGGTAATTCAATTTCATAAAATGTGGTACAGAGTTTGCAAGTAACAAAAAAAATTAAGCTGTGTCATCGCCGGTTTACAGGGAAGTTATACCATATGGTCGCATACGAGGGCAACACGCCGTCGTACTGTGTGTAGAGGACCAAATGCAAAAATGGTCTCTTCTCTCCAAAACAAACGGGCCATGGGATTAAAACCAGCAAAACACTTTATGAAGAGGTTTTAGGTAAAAAAAAAATTTAAAAAAATGGGACGCTTGCCTAGCACCTGCAAATGTGTGCTCGCTTTTCCTCTGATAACTTCAGATCCAGACGTTCAGGAGGCACAGCAATTAAAACAAATTTAAACAGGTAAAAATACTGAAAAAAGCAGTTTCATGCAGCATTTTTCTGATGTTAGAATCGTGGAGCAGCTTCCACAATAGCTGATGTTAAAACACTTATGGCCCTTTCAGGAGGCAATGTTTGGCTTTTCCGTTCTGGACTCTAAATAATTATAAATGTATGTTTTTTTTTACAAAGAAACTGAAAGATGATCATTTTAATATTTAGTTAATGACCGTCATTGTAGAATCAACTTGTTAAAACAAATTTTTTATACATTTTAAACTGAGGCCTTGCAATTTGGATACAGAATTTGCCATTGACTAATTTTGCAAAAGCACAGTTTATCTCTTCTTGGCTGCACAGCCAATAACAGCTGAAACTGGAAAACACCTTGCCAGTTCTCTTCCTCTTGTCTTGGCATGTTTATTTCCTCACAACCAGTTTACAGCCTAGATAACTTCAGGGCTGCCAAATATCGGTCGCAGCTTGCATTTGCGATCTTATGATGCGTGCAGGCAGGTGTAGGTGTCTTATTAGAGAAGATTTCAACTTTTCTCAGAGAGGTTGAGCAACGTACTATACTGTACGAGGGGCGTCCTTCTGTTTCATTTACTACAAAACAACATCTGGAGTATATTAGAGTACAGTACATACTGCAACGTATGTGCAGATTACATAATACAGAAACTTTTTCACTCACACACACAGATCTTACTGTTTAGTTATAATACTTTTGGTGGGGAAATTAAGTCATGTCAAGCGGTCCCAGTTCCACAGTGCATCCATTCACAATATGAGAAATTGGCTTTAGTTTGTTAGTCAAATACAGAGTGCAGCACACACACAAACACAAATATCAGTCAGTTAAAAAAATGTGCTCAGCCTTGCGATGCCAGCACACACACACACACACACACACACACACACACACACACACACACACACACACACACACACACACACACACACACTTTAATCATCTGGTCCAGTTACCCTATGTGCCTGCTTTGTGATATGCTAAACATTCTGTAAACATTATCCTGTGCATGGTTACTGTCACCATGGCAGCATGACAACAGCGCTCGGCTCGGCCCCTCAAACACGGGACAGTAGTGTTATTTAATATTTGGCTACGCATGAGCACAGCATGTTTCTATCACATAATCCTGTCACACCAGCGAAGACTTCTCCTCGCAGCCCTTCTGACTCCCTTGTGCGGCCGAGCGCGGCCCAGCTGTTGCTATGTTTTGGTCTTATCGCACAACAACAACAAAGGATAAAATGCTTGCTGAGAACAGTCTGCCCTTAACGCAATCCCACACACTTTGTCCACGGTCAGCATCACATGGGACCGGAGCAGATGCTTTTGCAGAGATTTAGGACACTTACATCATATTTAGGAAAGATATCAAGTTAAGTCAGTGCAAAAACAGATTTGTTTGTGTGAGGAGCTAAAATAAGACTTCAACTGGTAAAAAAAAGAGAGAATATGATTAAAAATAGCATCATTTTGGAGCTTTAAAACTATTTTTTTCTGAATCAGTTGGAGGTGCTTTAGCTGCTAAACAAACTGCCTCATAAACCTGAGGTCATAGTTCAATTTCTGTCAAAACACTCAGTAGCAGACGTGCGTCCTGTCAAACACAGAAGCTGCAATGATCTGCTAACTTGCATTAGATTTTTTGCAGGAAGCTTAAACTACAAATGTTAATACTGAGCTATGAATATCTGTTATGGTGCAGTATTTTTGGGATGAAGCATATCAAAAACAGAAACTTTTTTTATCCTCTGCAGACAGAAGCAACTTTTCATCTTCGGTTCAATCAGAATGCAGCAGCAGAGTTTTAACTTACTGTATTTCTACATCTCTGATTACAGTGTTGATTTTAATACTTTAATGATCATATTAAGCCTCATTACAGACTTCTGCAGCCAGCTGCAGTGCAACCGACACGCCTCTTAAGATTATCTCGCAATCTCTTTTTCAGGAACCAAAAGTGATGACACAAGCTCTTAAACAGTTTACGATTCACTTTTTAAAACTTTGTTGAAAGTGATGTGTCGTATTGTATCTTCACATGCATCTCACATTTTATTTAATTTACCAATTCTTGTTTCAATGATTGTCTCTTAAGCACCTTAAAAACATTCTATAACAAGTAAAATACAGGAAATAATAACATCAAAAACGTTATTAGATTCATTTTTCACCAAACCAATCACCTAAAAAAGAGCTGTGTGTTTCTGCAAACCACGGATATATTACATTTGCATGTTATTTTGTAGCAGATATGTTGAAAGTGACTGTTTCAACAATGCTGTGCTTAACGTGGTTATGTTTACGAACAAAAGACACTTGGTTACGGTTAGGAAAAGATTGTGTTTTGGCTTGAAATATCTCATTTGGGGTGCGCAGTCCTGGCAAGAAAAGCATTGACGTCTGGGTAAAAAAACAACTGCTTTTTGGGCAACAACGCAATAGGAAAAGCAGCAATGTCTCGGTAAAAAACAACCATTAAATCACATCACACTAAATCACAACCAAATTTGTCATTGAACAGCCGTCTGCAGCTTGGCAGGCACCTCGTCTGGACACATCATCCACACCCCCTCCTGCAGATGACAAAGTCTGCTTATATGTTTTGTCAGTTTACAAATCTTGACATTAAATATATAAAATGTAAAAATGTTGCCTAATTGTGGTTTGCAAAAATGTACAAGTTTTCTTCTAATAAGTGGGCTGTTTTTGCAAATGTATCAAAGTTCACGACTTTTACTGCAAAGCAGCATGGAGAGAAACTTTGACCTCTGACATCAGCTCTTGGAGCCTGATGTCTGCATCGCATATATTTCTATTGTTAGTTATTTGAATGTAAATATGGTTCAGTTTATTAAATATGTTGTGCTTGGTGTTTGACTGTCTCTGTAGTTACACTGGGTTCAATTTTTGCACAGATGTAAATGTGCAGACATGCTTTTTCCAACTCAGCAGTGAAAATTAATCATTTACAATTCATTTACAATACTGTTTTTAATTTTTAATGTTTCTAATTCATTTAAAATAGTTTCAAATTCTAACTTGCCTTCTTCAGCTATTTTATAGTGAATTTTACTATTTCCGTATGTTTAATTAGTTTTATGAAACTTAATATACCCTAATTTTTAGTAAGTGTTTCCAAAAAATACTGCTTGAATTATGTTCTTTACAAGATAAAAGAATATCATACATGCTTTAAACTTCATGGGTTTGCAGTCAAGCGAGTGAAAGACAAGCACTGCCAGGATCCACCGTGTACCTGAGTGTTGTAATCAGATCACGCCCTCCGAGTGTGTCTGTGTGTGTGCGTTTCTACATTTTTCATCATTTCCTGACGCTTCACACAGAAGTGCAGCTCATTGGCTCTCGGAAAGAGAAGCACTTGTCAAAACATCCATCAGGAGTGAAGTGAACCGGCTGCAGGAATCAAAGGAAGGTGTGTCTGCTGCTGCTTCCAGCCCTGGAAACGTCCAGAGGAGGTGTGGGTGCTGTAACCACAGCAACGTAAACAGGAGGGTTCAAACACAGATTAAAACGTGTGCAAAGATTATGTAAGGCGTGTGTGTGCATATGGGGAGGCACACATGGTTTCTTATGTTTCTTAAAGGCAGAGTCTTCTTTCAGCTTCTGCAGCTTGTTGGATAACGCTTCATCTCGCAACGCCCAACACTCACTTCTGGCGTTCAGCAGAGCAGCAGGCGTGTGTGTTTTATTAGCAAATGTTAAGTGTGTGTTTTACGGCGTCTCAGCAGTATAAAAATAAGTCTGTCTCTGTGTGCATATGTATGTATGAGTGAGTGTGTGTGATTACCATGAGGGAAGTCGAGTTATATTTAATCTGTTCTTGGCCTCACCTGATTTTTCCACTTATTCTCATTGAAGGAATTGTCTCCCACTTAAACCATTTATATACACACACACACACACACACACACACACACACACACACACACACACACACACACAGTGGATATCTTCTGGTAAAACTGAAAAAACAGCTGCTGTATTGTGATGATTTTATTTTCGCTCCACATCTGGGAGGGATTCACTTCTCATGTCTTTGGATGAGAAATTTCATTTTATATGCATGATGGTCGTGTTTTCTGCCCACAGCTGTGAAACGTCCATGACATTTGATACTTGTTATTTTCTGATATACATGTTGTACTTTTGACACAATTAATCAATCAAGTGTGTCATTTTTGAAGTTCCATCTTGAGTTTGTCAGCCGTTATCCCGTTATCAGGGGCAGCCTTTTATGTAATAATTAATCAGCTGTATCAAATACTATGTGTATTTTTCATGCATGTGTTACTAAAGGTGTGACTCTCATATGTCGTCTAACCTGTCCGTATTGCTCGTTTTTGTCAACGTGCATGAGCAATCAAACTAGTTTCCCCTCCAGGAATCAATAACCTTATGTAACCTAATAACATTTGGCCTTGAAACAGTAAACATCCATACTAGACGCTTCAAAGGGACTCATTTTTAGTAGAAATATGGGATTAAATAGTTTATTCCACTAGTTGTGTTCCAACTGTGCAGCAAACAAGAACAAGAAGATCATTGGACTTGAACACAGTAAAACTTTGTTGGTTTATGGTCAGTTTTTCGTGTGTTTCTGCCTCTCAAGGCTATTTCAGGAGCTAGTAGAGACTCAGTGATATGTGGTGGAACATTAGGGTCACAGGTCAAGAACACGTGATTAGTTTTTGACGTAGATTTGGATCCAGATGCCGATGGAGGATATTTTTGAGGATTTCCCAACATTGAAAGACTGGATATTTTGGGAGGAAAATCAATAAAAGAACTCACATCTCATCTATGCCATGATTTCCTTACACTATGTTTTTGATACAAATATGTGTCTTTGTGCAGGTTAAACCATTTTTACAACAGCAGAGGTTTGTCGACATGAAGTTTCTGATGACTAGTTTTAAAAACTAGAAGTCACACGAGCAGGGCAGAAAATCTCAGATTTCCTTCCTTATATAGAAGATTTTTATGCAGACATGCCTGCATTTTTGAATTAGTGAAGCTTGCTGCAGTTTCATCCAGATCCACATTATTTTTAAGTCCAGTTACTCATTATTTTAAATGCAAACTGATATTGCATTACCTTGAATCAGTGGTGTAGGTTTTGGATAGCAGCGACGCATACCCCTCAATATTAAAAACATGCAAATAGCAGAGGACTTTTATTTTGACAACATTAACCCTTGAATAGCTGCACAAATTGGCTTAATTTTTTTCAAAAACATAGGAAGAAGGCAATGAGCAACTTAAGAAGAAATGACCCAGATATTGGTAAGACATTAGTATAAACAAATAAAAAACGAACAAAAAAAAAAAAAAAAAAAAGTCCTACAATGTATAATAATTTTTAAAAGGTTTTATAATAATTTTAAATATAGTTCTCTGGATTTTTTTAAATTTTCATTTTATTTTTCTAAATTTCTTGCAGAGTTGCTAATTGCCTTTTCCCCCCATGATCTTGAAGAAATCTTGCTCGGGGTGCATAAAGATTCAGCAGAATATAGGAAATAAAGTGTTTGATGCTCGAAATTTTTGACCCCCAAAACCTGCGCCCTAGTGTTGATGTTGAAGTGTAAAGATTGCATAAAGAAGTTTCTAAAACAAACATGCTTATCTTTTCTTCAGAAAGTGCAGTCACACAATGAAAAGAAGACATGCTGCATTCTGGAGATAAACACAGAGATGGTGGTGGCAGCAGCACAGACTGAAACAACTCTACAAGCCCAGTTTCATTCCAGTTGGGTCCATCCAGGCTGAACGTGTAAGCACTCGTGGTATGTCAGGTGTTTTGAATGAAAGCGAGCATGCGAGGGCATACGAGGGAGAGACAGTCACGCGTGTCTGCAGAGCCTGAACCTCACAGATTCACATCAGAGTTCAACGTGGAGGCGATGAAGCAGACAAGCCGACTCTGCTGAAGGTCCTGCTGGTGTTCAAGGTGAGTTCACAAAGCTGTAAACTGTGTGTCAAATCAAAACGCTTTGTGCCTGACAGGTGTGATCATTGATTTCACCCAGAGGTGGACTGCAACAGTGTTTACTCAGATACTGTAGCCTTCAGATTGGAGACGCTGACCTTTGAAATAAGTGTAAGTTTGCGAAACTTTAGAATTTGAGTCTATATTTTTATACTTTTAAGTCCACAACATTAATCTGACAGCTGCAGTGACGAGTTACTCTGCAAATTGTGACGTTTGAGCCATACATACTTAACATATAAGTTTTATATACATTGATGCATAATGCCTATATTTTCATATTTCTTAAAACTTTATAAACCAGTTTTATACATTGTAGCATTATACATATATTTCTATATTTCTAAAAGAATGAACATATTAGTTTTAACATTATAGCATGATATACTAAGTTTTAGATTTTATCATACGAGTGTTCAACACATTACTATCTATCTATCTATCTATCTATATATATATATATAATTTTTTCATTGGCAGATTTTATCTTTTCAGATTCAGATCTTATTTTTTTGCATTCAAAACTAATTTTTTGGGATATATTAAGACGTCAAATATTATTATAATTAAGTATTAATAATCAATATTAATGATATCTAAGTGAATTATATGAATTAAACATAAAAACTTTATCCAAAATAATATAACAATTCAATCATAATAATATTTAAGTTGAAATTAACCTTTTCCCACACGTATTTTTATTTTGAAAATGTTTATTTTTTTATAAATCAAGATCAAAACTCGGATTTAGTTTAAATTTTTACTTTTTCAATCGCATTTTTCTCAAACTTTTTGGCATCGATCTGGCTCCATACAAATAGCTCTAAAGGCCTACTTGTATTCGATTCATATGGCTAGAAGCGTGTAAAACACCAAGTCCCAGAATGCTTTGCGGGGACGCTGTCTCCGCCTCCAACGTAACGTCCCGCTGGCAGCCGGAGAACGGGCAGAGCTCGAGCTGCTCGGTGTTTATGTTGAGATGCTCACAACAAAGAGCAGCGCCGCGGAGAGCCTGTCATTTAAAGACAGCACCGGGGATATTTGGTCTCACGGTGAGCATTTAAAACTCAGAACTACCTGAAGAGGAGGACAGATAACAGACGCTATCCGCTGCTTCCATTTTTAACCGTTTTGCCTTTTAAATTTTTTTTAAAACCAGCTTCGCGGGGTGAAATTAAGACGAAATCTTTTATTTAAGCCGGTGGAGCGGTTAGCTAGCGTGCTAGCTTTATCAAGTTGGGGGGCGGAAAACCAGACAAGCAGCTGGTGGAAAAGCTAGCAGCACCGAAGACAACAAAAGGACTTCATTATTTATATCGCAGTGAGTACACCTTTACACCTGACTACTGTTAATAACAGCGATAATAGCGCGGCAGAGGTTAATGTCAGTTTGGCTAATTCAGCCAGTGTTTGGTGTTATTAACCGTCACCTGCTTTTGTCCTGCCAACGGCTCTGTGACCATTTTATTCATCCTTTAGTAGTGTCCGTGCACCAGGCAAGGTAAGTCATCACAGGGCTTTTTATTGTGCAGCTGCGGATCTTTCTGCACACACTCGTGCACCTGTTTTTGTCTTTATCTCAGGGGAAATCAGAGGCTCTGTAAAGATAAAGCCCCCAGCGAGCAGGCAGTGTGTGTTAGTGTCAGGAGGTTTCAGAGATGCAGGTATTAGCATGATTCCCACGGGTATTGAAAACCTGGAAAAGTCATGGAGTTTCACAATCATGTTTTTAAGCCCTGGAAAAGTTGCGGCATTTGTAAAAATCATTGAAAGTTTTGGAAAAGTCATGGAATTTCGTTGTGTGTAATGGAATTAATTGTTACTTAGAAATCTTCTATGGATAACCACCCAAGTAATGTAATATAAAAATATATATCTCGACCTAACTTTAACCCTTTGAAACCTGAGCAAAAAAAATCTTTCTAAAACATGGGAAGAAGGCAATGAGCAATAAAAAATGGAAATAAAAATAGAAATGGTCCAAAAGAAGCAAGAAATTCTTAAAAAATTCAAGAAAATCACCTCTTTTGTTTTTATTTTTTCTTTTCCCTTACATTTTATTACATCTTCTTGTTACAATTTGAGAAATGCACAATGCTTGTAACTAGTTGATTTGATCTGTTATTGCCCTAAAAGGACACAACAATAAAAAGTACGATTTAAAAAAAAAAAAAAAAAGAAAATCACCTGAAATGTAGTGTTAAAAATAATTATGAATGTAAATAAAAGAGAATCTCTAGCTGTTTAAATAAAAACATTTAACCACCTGCATTGCTTGTGTGTTGATGCAGATTTTAGGTTATAAATGTTGCTCTCCTGCAAGTATTGCTACTTTGGACTCACTGCTGATAACTTATGTAATTTAAAAGTCCAAATACAAATCAGTCTTGGTGAAAGCCACTGAAAGAATGACAGCACTGACGTTTCCTGATTAATCAACACATTGACAAGCCGACAATGGAAATAAGGCCTGTGGCATCCTGGTGGAGCAGATTGAGTTAATGTACGTCTGTCTTTACTGTGACATTTCCAACACGCGGAAGGGAAGTCAGTGAGATCTTTTATCTGGCACCAGCACTTATCACATCATCGCTTTACAGCACCGAGTGAACGAGACAGAGGGTGGAGAGGAAAGAGAGAGTGGGAGGCAGAATGAGATGGGAGATAGAGAAAGGAGGGGAGGGGAGGGGATGTCATTAACTGGCAATCAGGCTTTAGTAATGGCAAGAGTCCGTGCATTTGCTTAATTCCTTATCAGGCAATGTTCCCTTTCTCACTCACCCCCCTCTTTCCCTCCCTGTGACAGGTCAGCACGCAGTGGTGTAAACTAATACAGGGTTCCTACATAATTTCATGGACAAAATTTCAAAACATTTCCATGACTTTTCAAGGACCCAAAATAAAAAAAAATAATAATCTTGCCCCACTTTCCCAGTGTTTTCCAAACATATCAGATTCAAACTCAAACATGAGGGGAGAGACTAAAAAAAGGTATGTGATCTTAAAACGTCACACATAGACACATTAACCCTTTGAACCTGTGCAAAACGGCAATCAGCAACTTAGTGAGAAATATATATATATATATATATATATATATATAAAACATTTGTAAAAATTAAGGAAAAACTATATTTAGGAATGTCATAATTACACATTTGAAATTGTGTTACAGAAATATTGTAATTTTAACAACCATTTTCATTTTTTGTTTTTTTTTTTATTATTTTTTAGGTAATCTTCTTTTTGACATATCTTCACTGATATTTATATAAACTTATGTATTTATTTTTAAAATTTTTTAATCCACAATTTTTCCGGTAATTTTCTTTTACTTTCAAATTTCTCGCTAAATTTCGTGTAATTTCTTCTTTTGTTGCTTATTCTTTTTCTTCTTTTTCCCATGTTTTTGAAATAAATTTTTGCTCAGGTTTCAAAGGGTTAACTCTTTAAAGAAAAATTTGCTAGAAATTAATAAAAAAAAATTACCAGAAAATGAGTAAAACAAACAAACAGAACAACAACAACAACAACAACAACAAAAACCAAAAACCAAACAAAAGAAAATAAAACAAGGCAAACAAGACTTGGAAAATTGCTCAAAAAATTAAAATAATTCTGTAACAAAATTTTGAATATGTAATTATGATAAGTATAACAAAAACATTCTAGACATTTTCTCCAACTTAAAAAAAAAATGCTTAATCTACTAATTTCTTGCTATTCTTGGAACATTTATCTCCAAGTTGCTCATTGCTTTTTACTGTGTGTTTTTGAAAGAAATGGCACCAATTTGCTTGAGATTTAAAGGTTTAAATACTTGTGAAAGGTGTCTTAAAGCAGCACAAGAAAAGTGATGGCACTACTGGTTTCAAGGGGTTAACTGAGAACTGTGCAGCCTTGCAAGTTTTGTGATCCAGCAGGACCACGAAACACATTTAAATTTCTATAAAAGACTTACAAATGTGCTTCCTGTCAGGCTAATAAATATGGCTTTAAAGATTTGATTAAGTAGCATTTATACTGGATTTGTATCCATTTTCAGGAGGGAAAAAAGTAGAATCTATGCTGCAGTGTTTGTGCAGGATGTCATTATGTAATTTAGGATAGATTTCGTAAGTCATCCATTGTCCATGGCTTTCTTCCAAAGTCTTGTGACATCAAAAGACTGTCAACAGTCGGTGACAGCACACCAGTATCACCAAGATATTTGATTGGCTACCTCTGCGTTTAAGTCCTGCTGCTGGTTTCAAGTGAGACAGAGACAGTGCAGCAACTGTTTATGCAACTATTTGGTCTGACGTTAAACAGAGCAGAATTATAACCAGGTGTGGATGAGGGGAATTATTATTAAAGTGTTAAAGTGAAAAGCTTAAAGTGCAGCAAAGATAGAGAAGCCATCTGCTCTCGATTGTTACTCCATTATCTGTTTGAGATTCATCAGCGTCCTGCAAACTTCACTACTGTAGCAGACTACTTTGAATTTTTAGGGTCCATATCAGATCTTAAACAGTGAGAGAGCGGCACAAAGCTCAAGTTGCAAAACCTGCTGAACAGTGCTGCCCTAAAGAAGGCTGAAGAATCGTTATTGTATTTTTGTTCAGTCTATTTAAAGTCACGGTCCTTTAAATGGCGATAACTTTTAGTGTGAAGAGCTTGGGACAGAGTGTTTGCGGCATTGCACGTACACATTTGTGTCTGCACTTTTGCATTGGGTGTGTTGCTTGAGGGCCTGGGTGTGTGTGTGTGTGTGTGTGTGTGTGTGTGTGTGAGTGTGTGTGTGTGTGTGTGTGTGTGTGTGTGTGTGTGTGTGTGTGTGTGTGTTCTCCAACATGGTTTAGAGTCTCAGTTACAGGGTGGAAACCGGAGCCGACGGTGTCAGACGGGAGCGCAGAGAGAGCTCTGATGTCTTAATGGAGGCTCAGTGCTTTCCGTATCCTTAGTAACCCAGTCTGTGGGGACACAGAGAGGCCTCCCAGTCTCGGCCCGGGCCGGATGCTCTGTCACCGCTGTCCAGGGTCAAAGGGGGGACCATTACTCCAATATTATCAATTACTTTTAAATTATTTTACTGCAGTTTAAAACTTCGCAGGGTCTTGTGTATGCTGACCAAGGTTTGTGATTGAGCAGGGCCATGAAACTAATAATTACAAAAGTGCTTCCTATCAGACTAATCAATATTGCTTTTTAATATTTGAATGTTAGGAGTTTCAGTAGAATTCATATAGCATTCAAATCCATTTACAGGAAGGGAAAATGCCTGATCTATGCTGCAGTGATTGCAAATTTCAGTACAGGATTTTGTCATAAAATATAGTTTTTCGTAACTCTTAAAGTCTCCCAGATTTACTTTCAAATGTTAGTTACATCAGAGGACATCAAAAGGCAGCAATATTACATCATTTTGCCAACTTGCTGTTCTGTATAACAGGTACAATTGGGGAAATGGGGGGACTCAGTTTGCTTGCCCTGAAGCTGTTAACAGAATAACAGCAGAATTGAGGTCAATGCAAAAGTGACAGCCGGCGGGATAGGATCACGGGCAGGACGGGTGTGATTTTCTGACAGCGTGTTATATGTGTGACCCACTGCGGGACGTTTAAAAAGCAGCCAAAGCAGCCACTGACATATAGTCAGTGGAAATGATGTAAAGCTCGGGTTATTTGTGCATTAAAATGGTCAACTTCTCTTCCTGATATTTATGGAAGAAAGGAGAGATATCTGTGAGCTGTGATTGGATGTTCCTCGTCACATGGTGTGTGGTGCACGCTGTTGGAAGCTAACTCATAGATGAACATTGGCTGAAAATGTCTGCAAAGTGGGGGACAAATGAGGTTTGAGAGATTCTTACTCCCCCAAGCAGAGGACGAGATCAGCCGCCATATAACAGGGACTGTAAATGATCGTTATTCCATTGTTATTGTTTGTAATGTGCTGCTAACGTGCAAGTTATATGTCACACTAGAGGCAGGCACGGTTGTGTTGAACCTTGGCCTGTCACGTCTCTTTTGCTTCCACGGTGCCGTCATATTAGTTAAAATCACACACTAAAGCTGCCGTTGTTTGCTTCTGTGTTGAAATGCAAAGGTTGCATAAAGAAGGGATTTACTGGGCCTATAGCGTATTCTCTGTTTAAAAATGGCAAAAAGTCAGTGACAGCACACCCTCCTACAATAGCCCCAAGTATATAACCTATAAGTAATTTGAGATTTTAAATGAATTTCAGTCAAAAATGACTGATTTGTGAGAAAAACTGAGTAGTTAAAGTAAGTTTTCAAACATTTTACCTTTCATACTGTACTTGCTCAGCTCTGCAGACTGAGCTAAGTGTGATTTTTGTGGAAACATGCTTTAATTGCACATTGACTTAATGGAAATAGATGAAAGTTGTAACAGTCATGCCAGCAGTCTGTGGTAAACACCTTGGTGATGAGTGAGTTTTAGGTTCAAACCAGCAACACGCCAAACAGTTGCGTGTGTGTGTGTTTGCACCCTTTCAAACCTTAATGATGTGTTTGGCTGGAACGTTCGTCACGAGAGGAGACTTTTGTTTTGGTGTAATTGTTTGCATTTGTCTTTATGTGTACACGTGTCTGTAGCGTGTAGTTTCATGAGGGAGGGCCTGCAAGCTCAGTGGGGATCCGTGGGTGTAATCATCGGCACAGCTGAGCAGCAGCTTTCCCCCCGCTGTGTGTGAAGAGCTTGGCATTCTCCTCCCGGTCCGGCTTACTCGTTGCCGTGCCGCTAAACAGGCTGAAGTTTGTGGAGGGAGATTATGTCTGTCATGGAAAGTGGGTCAGACAGTGGGCACGTTTTTATGGCCTTGTTTCTGCAAGGTACTGGAAGGAAAGAGGAGGGGGGCATGAAACCACCAGCCTTTTTCCACAGTGTTGCTCGAGGCAGTCTGTGCTCAGAACAGTTCTCTTAAACTCTCTTGTCAGAATCATTATCAATCAATTTCGCATGTCGCTGCTAACAAAGCATTCAAGCAAGCAACTTAAGTGACTGGCCCCTGTGTTGGGGGGGCATTCAGGTAGATTCAGGTGTGTTCAGGCAAAGCACAAAGTGAATTTTTGCGTATCATAACTGCGTGAACTTGATAGCAGGAGTGTTTTTATTCGCATCAATCTGCCAACGTACCAACTGTACAGATGTTAGCAGCGGCTAGCTAACAAAGCTGTTTGTGTGTAGTGTGCCCAGAATCTGATTGATTCTCTCTGAAGCGCCATTTCTTTCTTTTCAGTCTATCCTTTTCCCTTATATCTCTGTATGTTTAACTATTGCGAACTTGAACGCTTTGGGGATAAGTGTGAAAGCTGTAGCATTTTCAACCAGCTTGGATACCAATTCACACTGCCTCAGACAAACTCACAGTTGTTGATGCACACTTGCATCTTTGCATTGCCTTAACATGCAATCTAGCTGCCTAAAATTCACCTTGTGTTCTGTATGATAGCACCCTTTGCTGCCGAATTGCAACATCTTGTCAACATTGCAAGCTCCACCTGATGAAGTTTGGGAGTATGTTGGTTGTTGTTTGTCAGTGTAGTTAGCTTTGCTCATCTCATCAGCATGAGCTTGAACCCTCCCATAACATCTATTTTGGTAGCATTAGTGGCTGTACTGCATCTTTAACCGCCTGGAAAACGTAAAGTGGGATGCTGGGAGCTAAAATATAGTCTGTGGAAATGGTGTAAAGCTCAGGGTTTTTGTGCATTAAAATTGTTAACTTCTCTTCCTGATATTAATGGAAGAAAGGAGAGATATCTGTGGGCTGTGATTGGATGTTCCTCGTCACATGACATGTGGTGCACACTGCTACGTTCCTTAAGTTGAACTATGTTTATCTCGCAGCCCGCAGCGATGGCATCGGCGTGGTTTATGCGGGTGCCTGCTGTGCAACTCTGCTGAAAAATATAGAAATTAGAACGCAAAAATCGCAGTATGTGTATGACCCCTTAAAGCACCTCCATAGAGCCCGATTTTGCCTGTTAACAAAATTTCTTGCTGTCTTAATAAACAGTTTAGAGACAGGAGTTTGTTCTTGGTTGAAGGGATGCAACAAAAACTGCAGCCTTGTTACATTTTGTTGGTGACAGAGAAACAGATTTTATGCAGGGTACCCACAGTCATGGAAAACCTGCAAAAGTTATGGAATTTTACAATGTTGTTTTCCAGGCCTGGGAACGTCATAGAATTAGAAAAATCTTTCGAAAATTGTTGACCATTACGTATGTTTCTTCATTTTCTCTCCATGGTCCATCTCTCCCTCCATGTATGCCAGTTAACTAGAGTTACGTTTGAATAGAGTTTGTATCTGATGTGTTTGAATAAAAAAAAATAATAATGTTTTGACAATACAGTTTAACATGTACGGTCACTAATAAGCAATAATTGTAAATGGTCTTGGACATTTTTCTACTTCCTTGAAAAGTCATGGAATAGTTTGGAGATTTTGTCCATGAAAATGCGTGGGAACCCTGCTTATGAAACACTGCAGGTATGACTGTATAGTATAGGTCCTGCATGGATTCATAAATTATAAAAACAAACAGCATCCAAGTCTTCCTGTTATTTTCAGGTAATAATAAAATGCTTCCCGTAGGTCTCTACATATCCAAATTATCATATGAATTATGTAAAGTCATGTCGTGGGGAAGCCAGTTTATTGCAAACCCTATAAATTATTTAAATCTCATCTCCTCTGAGTAATAGTATGTAATGTAAGGAATGCATAATAAAAGAGAACAAAGCCCATGGAGAGAAAGTCCACCTGCACAATCGCTGAACGCAGATTTTACAGTGCAATTCTTTGTCTTTCTGTGAGTGCATACCTTCTTCATCACACCATCTGTCCTGATCTTGCTCCTCTGGGGAGACTATTCATTATTTATTTAAGGAGCTATTTTAGTAGTATATTTATGCACAGGGGTCAGTACGGTCACCCATTTTGATCCATGAAAATGAAGAATCATTTTCTAATTTCTATCTTATTTACGTGTCATGCTTAGTTTGTATTTGTCTCTTTCCTCCCTTTTGCTCGTCAGTCATCGACTGTAACACCAATACTCCTCGCCTGCTGCCAACACCTGAGTCAGAGAAGTAAGGGAGGAGGGAAACTGAGACATAGCGAGGCTGTTCAGCTGCTTCAAAAACAAGCTGTTGGGGAGTTCACAGTCCTATTTGGCTTTGACTTTATTACTTTAACGGTAAACCGGCTGAATTCATGAATAGGGACCTTATTTGTAAATGTTGGTGAAGTTTGGGGAAAAAAACTGTCTGTTAATGTCAGGGATGTGCTGACACAAGAAGGGCTGAAACACGTTGGAGGGAAAACTAATAACATGAAGATGTTTTATTTCCCTTTTGGCAATAAACATTGTGATGGAATAATTTCACCATACGTGTGCAGCTTTTAAGCCTGTTAGCTCTACTGGGAGAGATTGAAAGAAAAAAAACCCAAATGCCTCTAAATATCAGCCTTTGCCATTTGAATTCATAGTCAGAAAATCAATCTGTAACTATTCAATCAATTAATAATTTCAACCTTTATTTAAAGCCACAATTCCAACTAGGGCGATATGGAAAAAGTCTTATCATGATAATAGTCAGTCGATATCGATATATATATCATGATATACATCAAATCACTATTTCTGTCGAGCTTAAATGTTCTCGTTGACTCCTAAACGAGATATGAAGATATCATAACCAGTGATGCGCGATATTGATTATTTCACCTTATACAGATAAACCGATAATTTCCAGCTTCTCGTGGCAAATAAGATACTGATTACTAATAACTTCTTTTTGTGGAGACACCGGCGGAGAATGAGAGCGGAGCGGACATTCAGAGACACCGGCGGAGACACCGGCGGAGACACCGGCGGAGAATGAGAGCGGAGTGGACATTCGGAGACACCGGCGGAGAATGAGAGCGGAGCGGACATGGCCAAAATGCGTTCTATTGACTACATCTCATATTTCAATTGAGGAAAAGTTATATCGCATAAATCAATAAATCAATTTTATCGATCAATGTAAATTTATAGTTTAAGATGATTTTCTCTTTTACTTCCTCTGCTGCTCCCTTTGAGAGGAGGTGCCAAATTATATTTTTATATAGCTTTTGTATTTTCAGCATAAACAAATCGAAAATCACCTGCAAAACTCTGCAATACGCAATACAGACTGAAGCCCTTTACATTTTCCAGTTTGACTTTGTTAATTTTTATTGCTAAAATCAAAGCAAAACTTGTTTTGAGTAATTTCTTTTCTTTATCATTTGTTTTTAAGAGGGGAAAAAAATCTGTTAAAACCGTAAGTCGAGTTTGGTGTGAAAAAAAATTGGATTTTATTTTTAGGCCATATCGCCCAGCCCTAATTTTAACACTCCGCTTGGCCCAGATATTTCTTAGTGATGCTTTGCAGCTGTTTTCTGTTTGATATTGTTGTAAACTGAATATCTTTCGGTTTTGGACCGCTGATTTGACAAAAAGAGATATTTTAGTTTTCCTCATAGAATTAGAGGCTTGTGTTGGTAGATGACAACGGGTGGTTGGGGTTATTAGTAAACGTTTCTCTTTTTGGTGTGTGTTTTCCTTTGTGTCATTCTGTGTCCCCTCTCTAAATGTGGAGGTTTGTGCAGGCCTGTTAGTGTAGGGTAGGCAGAACTCTGCATGCCCTCTTTTTTTCTCAGCAGCAGTTTGTGGAGTTTGAGTCACGGGATGGATAACTGATCAGTCGATCCAATCAGAGCTAATCAAATGAGATAGATGAACGAGAGGAGCAGCTGCTGCTGTGCTACTACGTCTGTGCCCGGACTACACCTACTGCTCCGAGAGTGTGATGTAATGAATATCCAAACAATATATATACTCCAGCAGTGCTCCTAATGAACACTCAAACTCCCAAAAATTGTAAATAAAAATGTGGCGGCATACCTTGTAATCGTGGTGGGCTGCTGTAAATACATTAGGAACCCTGGAAGACTTCACTTTTGGAAATGTTAACAATTTTCGCAATAAACTGGCATTTTGGAGACGAAATGTTCAGTCGAGAAAAAAATAATAATCAAAGTAATAGTTAGTTGCACCCTGAGTTAAACTAATGTTAGAAGCAAATGTTTCTCTGTAGCCTTTGAGCTCTTGGTGTCCTTCCTGTTACTTTTCAGTAATGATTTGTTACTTTGCTAGACTGCATGAAAAAGCTAATTTGTTAGTTTTCATAGTGTACCACAGTGGACAGACTTAACCTTATTCTGTTTCATTGTTTGCATTGTGAAAATTAAACATGCATGTTGTGATGTAGATGCTGAATGAATCGTTTAGCTCTAACACCTAGACGGGACTACTTCTTCAATTTGGGCAGATACCCTCCAAACATTTATTTATTTTTTTTTACCACCCAAAAAGATTTAAAGTAGAGCAAGACCTCCTGACAATATTTCTTTTACCAACGTGGCTTGTAAAGTGGCAAAATGTCCCTGATGTAGACAGAAGCTATCAAGTGGTGGATGCTGTTCATTTCCTACTTTGAATGATGGCTGTTAGGCAGCTGAGAAACTGCTTGCATCATTTTTCACCTGTCTGCTTTAGTTGTTTTCAGATGCCTTTTCCACCATAATTTCCCTTTATATCAGCAGAATCCTTCATTTTTACAAGCAAAAACTAAAAGCACTATTGAGGTTATACATGAAATGTGAGAGTGCGAAAGTGTTGTGAGTGTGTCTTTGTATGATTCTCACGATACCATCTCTATGGTTTCTTTGCCGTGTAGTTCACACAGGCGACTGCACCCGAAACTACTGGTATAATTTGGCACCTTCTCTTTTCCACACGCACACACAGGCAGACACACATTCATATGTACACGCAGACCCGTAATTACCAACTCCCCTCTGATCATGCATGATTGCCATTTCCTGCTTCACTTTCCAACCTTCCTGTCTCACATGGGCTTGAGTGTACATCCTCACACACACACACACACACACACACACACACACACACACACACACACACACACACACACACACACACACAGGCGGTTGAGTGTATAACTTGTTGAGGCTTCCCGAGAGAGCACTGCTGTTTCTGTGAATGCAGTAAAGGACTGGGCAGTAGTTGCTGAAAATCCATAAAATAATTAAAGTCTGAGGGTCCTTGTGCTCAACTCTGCAACAGCAGACAGCTGCCGAGATGTGAAACAGAAGCAGAATTGGTAATCCTGCAATGTAACTGATTACATAACATGGAAAACTTATTTAGACATTTATTTCCAGAAATCTTAAGTCTGTTTTATTTTAAAAAGTACAGGCCATAGAGCCAGAAGTCTGAGTTGGAGGCCAAAATCTGAACTGACTCCACTGAAGCTTCAGTGCTTGCAGCACGGAGCACCAGCTTGTCTCATCTGACTGGACAAGAGGCTAATGATTACAAACTATGACCAGGTGCAGCACAATTAGACCTATATACACTGCTCCCTTTTCAGTCCTCAGAGTAATGCAACCTTAACCAACAGTGCAAGGATCCAAACAGGAATGGACGGTTTACGGAAACATGAATCAGCCCGATGCACGCAACTTTTTCCCCCCTCATTTTTTTTCTAGGAACTGTAATGACTTTTAGTTTAGGGTACCACTCTTGGCATTTCAAATGTGACTGTTTAAAGGAACAACTGGCCGCTGTGTAAAGTGATGAAGCTTAAATTTTTCAGTCTTGCTAATCCTGCAAATTGTTATTTATGGGAACTAAATGACTCTTGCTGCTATGCCGTTCAACACCATAAACCTGTTAACCAACGCTACGTTGCTGCAGGGTACATGTGTCCTTGGCATTCCTCCCTCAGCATCGAAAGCAATGAGCAAGCAGTGGATTTCAACGTTCTCACATTTTGATCACAGCATTTTGCCTGTAGAAACAGTGCCACAACAATGACGGCAAGTATGTGATCTTGCAAAGAATATTGTCCATAAAGCACCACAGTTCAGAAAAGACTAAGCACCTCCTTAAAGGCACAATATATATATTTTTAATATATTGTTGTTGTTTTTCAGAGAATTAATAAAATAAAGAAAAGATAAAGCCAACAGGCGTTACAGTGGCCAAGGTTAGAATGATTATTAAAATGTGTTGTTAAAAAAGAATACAAAGGACTTATTGGTAACAGACAAGTAGAAATATACACAGCAAGGTGCTTCATATAAAAATATTACATTAGTCTTTGCCCTGAAAGAACTTGTTAGGGGTCTAAGATCCTCTCAGACACAACATCCCTATGAAGCTTAGATGTAATATATCATTTCATTAACCATAAATCATAGGTAGGAGCTTTTAAAATTATCCAAAGCACAAAAAAATAAAAAAAGCTAGAATCAGTACCAGAATTAGTTTATTCTCTGGACTTTAAAGAGCATTTATTTTAACATAGTTTTAGAGACAGTGTGCATGAGCTTTTTTCAACAAGCAGCCACACATGTGCTATGATGTGTCAGATGGACATAAACCTGCAGAAAAAAGAAAGTGACAGAAAGCAGAGCAGCTCAGCGACAGAATATCTTGCCGTGAAGAAACGAATCATCGCTGCCTCAGTACTGTAACTCAGTGTTTGTATCCCATCCCTCCGTATGGTGTATGGAACAGCCATGGTGTTGCTATACTGTGTGGCTAAGGAGTGACATATGTTGACCCCAATAACACCTTTCAGTAATGAGGTTTCTTTGAGCACTTGTCAATCATTTAAATTATACAGGGCTACAAACTGTTTGCAAAGTCCTTAAATATGTATTCAAGGGAATAACAGCGATTTAAATGGGGAGTGTAATTTTCCCTGCTGCACTGAATGCAGATGAATGCCTGAGCTCGCTCACACACACACACACACACACACACACACACACACACACACACAGCTCTCTACACACTGTTTTGCTGCACTATGCTTCTAGGAAGGTCACATTGTGTGCTTTGTACAATCAAAAGATGGTGCTCGGGCTGTAGATGTACTAAGGTTTGATTGCTTGTACATGTGGCCATACACCCCCATGTTTTTAAGATGTGTACTCACTGGACAGTACATGCATTGTGTGCATGACTGCATGTATATTACATTTGTGAGTTCGTATACATTTCAGATTTGCTATTGCGTGTGCCGCAGAGGCTTTCACATACTTGCATATCCGCGTCTCTGTGGATTTGAGTGTGCCCGAGACGCTGCATGGATTTGTGTCTTGTTGCACGTCCACCAACAGGGCTGTTTGTTGTCTGTGTGCACACGCCAGTCTGTGTTCTTCCCACTGAATCATTGATGAGACTGTAATTCGAATGCCGGCCCTCCTATTTCTTCCCCCTGCCTTCTGTCATCGGTTAGCCCCCTCCCTGCGCCGCTTACAGGAAAAACCAGTAGACTGCTCTGACAAAGCACAGACAGCATACTGCCCTGGAAACTGTAGAAAAGCAACCGTTAGTTACAAAATTAACAAAATGCCACAGATGCAAACAGTTGCAGTAAGTTTGCCGATTATATTTTTAGCACACATGAATAATCAAACTCTAACGAAAGAAACGGTCACTCACCTCTGCTGGCAGATCACCATAAATTCATGTCCTCATATTAATCCATGTATTTTTGTGGCACAAATACTATTATTATTATGATTATGATGATGATTATTATTATTATTATTATTATCATTATAAAAACTATCTCATATTTTTAAGATAAATCTTAATCCTTTCAAAAATAGGTGGTAGAGCTGAAAGTTAATTAATCAACAAGCAGGGCCCCCTGAAAGTCGGTCAGGCTCTGAGATAAAATTAACTTCCAACTTCTGCTCAGAAGTGGTGATTTTACAGACAACTAAATATGATACAGTCTTTGACTTTTTGGGGGAATATGTAGTATCTGCAACAAAAATATTGCAGTATATGTCATTAGTGTAGTTAGCACGCTTTAGCTTGGAGGGCTAACTTGGCTTTATTATGTTACGTGAACGAGAACTGAGAGCTGATCAACAAAATTGATCAACGTTCACGTTGATCAATTTTGTTAATGTTTATTAAGTAGAAACAGCTGAATTTACTGTTTGGGGCTTTTCAAACGTCAGTACTTGCCACTTGTGTTACTCTTATATGATAGTTGGTTGAAGGATCACTGGCTTTTGGACTGTTGGTCGAAATGAACATGGGATTAGAATTACTTTATACTGTTTTCTGACACTGTAAAGACCAAATTACCAATCGAATAACCAGAGGAACATTTATTAGTTTCAGCCCAAAAAGCTGGATTTCACTTCTTTTTTAATGTCCCACTGGTGTTGGCAGCAGCATGGATTGCACTATGGGGAAACTGGCTTTAACAAATTAGGGAGGAAAAATGGGGAAGCAGTCCAAACAATAAAAGACTTGGCACAGTTTACATTTATACATTATATTTTGAAATATTTTAAC